>NC_140939.1:122073326-122443326 GCF_014529385.1 Adiantum capillus-veneris
TTAAGCTCGACCTTGCAGTGTCTTATACACACAAACTCTCTCTCTCTCTCTCTCTCTCTCTCTCTCTCTCTCTCTCTCACTCACACACACACACACACACACACACACACACACACACACACACACACACACACACACACACACACACACACACACACACACACACACACACACACACACACACACACACACACACACACACTTAATTAAGCACAAATGGGAAATGGAGTTAAAGGGGCTCTCAAACTCAAAATGTAGGGCTTGAAGGCTCTCTAGAGAGCTTGTGCAAAGGACTTTGAGATTAGGTAGCCAATGTAAGTGGATTACAAACTCAAAAGAGCTAATTGAAGATGTAAGTCTGATGGAAATGATCCAAAAATTTGCCAAGCAATGCACAAGATGGGAGGAAAATTGGATCAATTAATCAAAAATCAAGAGAGGCAATGCTTCCAATCAATCTAACATAAAGGCAATGCTCTAATTGCAACCTAAAATTAACCTAAAGCTCCCTAATCAAGAACTTGCCTGATCCATGTAGGGTAGTAGCCTCTTGGTTCTACCAAGGACATACCCACACGGGCTAGGTTAGAACTCAATTAGTGAGAGATGCAACTAGCTAGGACAAAATGTCAATGGACATTAATGATGACTAAGTGATATTAATTATCTAATTGTCTTTGATACCAATTGAAAGGTTAGAGGGCATTAGCAAGCATAGCATTCATATTAGCATAATTAACTAGCGCACTAATTACTCAATGCAAGAGCGAGAGATTGTGTTGACTTAAAGATAACTTGATTAGAAATGAACAACAACACTTTAAGTGTACAAGAAGTAACTTCTTATATATTGTGTAGACTCAAAATGAACTAACAACACTTTAAGTGTACAAGAAGTAGCTTCTTATATATTGTGTAGACTCAAAATGAACTAACAACACTTTAAGTGTACAACAAGTAGCTATAAAAATAGTAGCTGCATATGGCTAGGCTAGGTGTACCTCTCAAGGGTCACATAAGCATCTTTCCCAAGGTTGTAGAAAACACAATACCATGCAACATAGTGTTGAAAAGAATTTGCTTCACCATATGGTTTAATTTGCTTGCCATTTGCATTTACTAGCAAGTTCAATAGCAATTTTATGGTTGTCTTAGACTTATATTTGTGTCACCTCTCTCACATGGGGAAAACCATTACCTCTCTCTCTCTCTCTCTCTCTCTCTCTCTCTCTCTCTCTCTCCCAATCAAAGCTAGAACTTTCCTTCTTTATCTTAAGAAACCCCTCTAAAACCATGTTTGAAACCATGTTAAGAAACCCCTCTAAAACCATGTTTGAAATGTGCAAAAAATTTCAAAGGGTTTTTATTTTTAAAAAAAACAAGATGAATTGTATTTGACTAACTCCTTGCCAAACTTGGCATGCCTTCCATACATGTCAGCCCATGAGCAACCTGCTTTCCTCTTGCACTAACTTGGCATGCTACAATGTTCTCAAGAGGAATAGTTGTTGCTACCTAAAGATCAGACCATAGAATCTTCATGGTGATTCTCTTTACACATAGTTAATCTATATTTTTCTCTCCACACCTAGCAACGTTGTCTCAAAGTTTCTCAGTCTTGGGAGTCTTAAGGACCATTGGATGTAGCAGCCATGCAACCATCTCCCTAGTAGCACCTACATATATATATATATATATATGTATGTACATATGTGTATATATATAGAGGAGGTTGAAAGTGGAGGACAATGATACCATGAGGGCTACTAAGGCGGGTGCAACTACACTTCTTAGGGGTAGTGCATGCAACTAGGGCTAGAGCATAGCTACACTGGGAAAAGACAAGAGGATTAGGATGGCACAAAGGTGTTGGTGCATGTTTGGATGAGATTTCACGGAGCATTGTGTGTTGTAGCTGCCCATTGCATTGGTGTTGGTGCTCATGGTTGTGGTAGCATGTTTTGTGAATCTATAGTAGAAAAGCAAGGGCAAGGATGAGCTAAGAGGATGAAGAGGAGTGGAGCACAAACAAGGATGAGGTGAGTCACATGGAGAAGCATGATTATTGAGCACACAGACAAGAGGGAAGCTGAGTAGCTAGAGTGGGTGCGAGGGTGGCCACATGAGGATGCGCTTAAATGTAGTGACAATGGTGGACTATTGAAAAAGATGACGTGGGTTCACTTAGCTCAGGTTGTTTCAAGTTAGAGAGAGAGAGAGAGAGAGAGAGAGAGAGAGAGAGAGAGAGAGAGAGAGAGAGAGAGAGAGAGAAGATTTAATGTAGTAGGAAGAATACGAAGAAGACTAGCTAGAGAAGAGAGATTGTGCATCATCTCTTTAATGCATTCCTTGTAGACTCTCAATCTGCTATTAACAAAAGAGTTGCCTTCCACAACTCATTGCCTGAGGTTGTGCGTGCAATTGTAGATGTCCATTTCCTAGTACCACATGGTTAGAAGGGAAGTTTGATTGTGACTTGGCGTTTAAGGAAAATATTTGTCTTGAACATACACAATTCCTTTCTATGATTTTATAGGCGTCACAAAATTTTTGAAAGTGCGTATTATCTTTTTATTTCATGTTTATCAAATATTATGTTGGGATTTTCCTTTTCCTCCTATTTTCACTTTAAAGTAGAGATTTTTGAATGTCATGATTGTAAGTTGATACACTCTTTCCCACCAACAAATGTCATTCCAATTTCAATGTGATCCAATTTAGCATCAAAGATCATAAAGCCCGTGTTTCTTCTCCCCCCTCCCAAAACTAAGCATTCTTTGCCAACAGAAAATAAAAGAATGGCCTGCTCTCTTGCCAAGCACTTGCCATGATATTGTGCACTGAGATTCGAGAAATTCTCCCTCCCCCCTCCCCAATACACACACATAAAGAAAACATACACACACATACACAACTTGCCTAAGCATCTACCACAACCTGACTAGCTACATCCATTTTAATGGTTCCCACTCTTAAGCCACTTGAGGGCAAAATGATTTTGTCAATTATCATAAGTTCAACACATTTCCATCAATTTTTGATAGTAGAATGTAAGTATAATGGTGCAAGAAGAATGTGATTTAAACCCTTAGCAAGTACAACTTCAAAATACTCATGGACTAATAACATGACATCCAAGAATAAGACATGTTGTACATCTTGATCAAAACCAATAGAGCTAGGATTACATGTACATGAGGTGTGACTATTAGAAGAAAACACTTCTTTAGCATTGAAAACTTGAAGCTTGAAAGAATCATTAAAAGAGAATGCATAGAATATAGCTTCCTAAGTACATGTAGATAATAATTTGAGGCCAAAAAGGAATAATCTAAAAATCCTTTCATCCATAAAAGAGTTTCGATACCTAATAGTGTACAATGTGCTAGTAGTGGAGGGTTTGGGGTTGATCAAAAAGTGCCTTCCAACTTCATCGGAGCATAGTAGTACTTGCAATAGTAACCATCATTAATTATACAATAGAATTTTGGCACTGAGAGCACAACTAGCATTGAAAGCCACATAGGTACAAGATGAGGGATGTGCATGGGATCAATTAGCATGCATTAGAATTAGAAACACATGTTCTCATTCTTGAGTTGGTTGATGTGACACAACCATTGAGTAGCTATCTATAGGCTCTAAAGGAGAAGTAATGGGACTCCAAGAAGGAGGCGTAGGCGGTTAAGGTACCTATGATTTTGATTATTTGGCTTGCCCTAGCTACCACATCCAAAATCAGCATGAGATCTCTTAACTCCTCTAGATTTTGAGGAATTTTCCTTGGCAAGAAACACCATTTTTTGTTTTAAAAAAAGCATCTAGCTCTCCTCCAGTTGAATTAGGAGGGAGTTGCTAATACATGTAAGCTGTAGCTATGGGGGATGCCAACGAAGAACAACCATGGTGAAGATGTCAAGCATGCAACAGAAAAGGGGAAAAGAGAGAGAGAGAGAGAGAGAGAGAGAGAGAGAGAGAGAGAGAGAGAGAGAGAGAGAGAGAGAGAGAGAGAGAGAGAGAGAGAGAGAGAGAGTGCAAAGACAATCAACACCAAAATAAAATAACGAATGTATTTGTTTGTGAAAAGGTCTTATATATATATAAGTGACCTAGCCACCATGCCCTTTGCCATGCAATCTCCACATACACTGGAGGTGTCACTGCATGCTATAAGGGTATGCTCCCACGGGTAATGAGCTTGAAAACCCAACAATCCCCACCTCAAGCCCAAAACTATATTGACCAATCTCATGACATAGGAGTTTTAGGTTTACTCCTAATCATGAGTTTTAGGTATACTCATAAACCGTGAGTTTCAAGTGTCCTCACAACCAAGGGTTCCGGTATACCCATAGCCTAGTACTACCACAATGAAACCCCTCCTTAAACATATAGGGTGTAGGTCAAAGTAACTACCAACATATGGAGGTTTTGGTTTACTTCATGTTACCATATACATGTGGCAGTGATGTGTGTGAACACACTTAGGACCGTCGATGCATTTTTTCCCTCATTAGGAGGTTTTTCCCCCGTGCATTATATATACGTCCATCAATCTATGGTTATCTAATCTTTCCATTGCACACTAAGTAATATCCTCTCTATTGTGTGCCTTGAGTTTCCTTCGTCTTATCCAAGTTGTGTGTGTTTCCTTGCAACCCTAATTCCAACAATTGGTATCAGAGCAGGTTGCATCCTCTCGGGCTTAGTCGCCAACAGCTCCAACACACGCGTGCTCACTTTCTCTGATTTTTGTGAGCTTTGGTGGCTTCAGTAGGTCAACAAATACTTTGGGTACGCTCGTAGAGCTCGATCTGCTTAGATTTTTGATTCGGGCTCATTTCAGCCTCCTTTCCACAACATGCAATACAACGCACGCTATTTTGTCATTTTGAGCAAAGTTTTTGTCAATTTCGTTTTGTGCATAACACATCTTGTACAGTCTTCTACAGGTTGTGCTATATAGCACGTGTTGGTATCACTTTGTTTCTCCTCTTTTCGAGCAATTTTCACATCAGGTGCATGCATCCGCCATGGCTGATAACCACATAAATGTATTCAAGATATTTTCTGCCGAGGATAGATAGGATGGGGACAATTACTCTATGTGGGCTTACATGATGCAACATGTTCTTGTGTGAAAGGGTGTTTGGAACATTGTGCAGGGCATTGATATATGTCTTGATTTTGTCTTGATTCTGTGGATACTTGCGATCTTGAGGATGCTGCTATTAGACCTGTTTTGCCTATTGTTGAGCAAGCTCGTTGGGATGTAAGAGATGCGCAAGCTCATGCATTGATTGCATTATCTATGAAGCGCATTATTACTCCTCACATTCGTTCAGCAAAATTGCAAAACACCCTTGGGATATTCTGGTTGGTCTTTATGCAAGTTGCAATGAGGTTAAAATTGCTTGTTGTGTAAAGAGTTGGAGTTGAAGATTATGCATGATGAATATCAGGGACACTTTCCTTGATGGTGTTAATGATATCGATGAGCAACTTATTTCTACAGGCAAAGTCATTTCTGACAGTTCCCTTGTGCAAACTGTTCTTGATGCTTTGCCATATTATTACCTGACTTTTGCTAGTACTTGGAGACTTATGACCCAAGGAAAACCACAATTTGTCAAGTTTGATGCATTATACACATTGTTGCTGCAAGACTCACTTTAAAAAAAAAACAAGGCTAAACAACATGCACTTGAACAGGCTTTTATTAATGCTCAAAGAAAAGGTTGTAACAACAATGTAACCACTTCTCGTGGTGTAATATTTAATGCACTAGTATCTTGTGTGTAGCGGAAATTGATAATATAGTGAGCATTTCGTTAAGGACAAGTTCCTAATGAGCATAGAGAGAGTACTTAATTTGAGAAAGCAACATAGCAATTTATACATAGCTAGTTTAGCATAGACTATACTTGGAAAGAGAGAGAAATAGAACATTTGACAACAGTTGAGGATCGGATTTACATGGAGCCGCGGTCCCCCCTCCAAAAAGGCTTTGTATTATAGCTTCTACCATCAAAGGAGACTTTTGTAGAATACAATCTTTGTGTTCCTTGACAAAACTCGTTGGTGCAATGAAGATGGAAGCTTTTTGCACCAAATTATGCTCGAGAAAACACACCTAATGTCCCTAGCCTCAGTCCCAAGACCTCACACACCTCCAAAAATTGTAAGAGCTAGCAGGGAACGAGGAAAGATTGAGAGGAAGAATATGTATCTTACAAGAAGAAGTATTCTCCTCACATAATTACTCTAATAGCATAGCTTAGCTTAATAGTTAGCATGGTAGAGGAGATGAGCATGCCATTGAAGCTTGGCTCTTGGTTGGATTTGCATTCCATAGCCAAGGGTTGTTGGTGTAGGCCTCCACTTCTCAATGCTTGGAGAAGGAGATGGAGTTCTTGCTCAACACATAAGTTGTGTGTGTCTGTGTGTAGCAAAGTGAGTTAGACTAAAAATGTCAACTTTCTCTTTACTTGGTCGATCCATCTTGCTTTTTGCTCTTGCTGGCTTTCCATTGGCTCCTGCAAAGCTTAGCCAATCACAAATTAAAAGCATAATTGATAGCCTTGTGACATGTGTCCCCCTTTCCCCTCTTGTGAGAGATTTAGGTTATTAAACAATTTATTTAAACTCTCATTGGACCTTTTAGTCTTTTAGCCAATAGGAATCAAGCAAGCCATTGAGCTACTGGATGCTCATTGGACCCCTTGGTAGACTGTCCAATAGTCTTCTAGGGAGCTTAATTTCTATTGGTTCTTTTATCAAGCATTTTCAAATTGATTATAATAATTTTACTCTAGCCTAGTTCTCATTGGTCCACCTCTATGGCCATCCAATAGGACTTGAGGGGAAATTGGGGTAATTGGGCATGCAGCGAAGATCTTCCCATGTACCTTGAGTAGCATGGGACTTTTTGATCTTCCCTCTATCATCTCAAAAGGTGTTTTTCCCATGGAAGTATGTACAGTGTTATTGTAAGCATACTCCACTAAAGGTAAGTATTTCTCCCATTGGGACTTTTGATTTACTTCTGTGACATAAGCTTTTAGTAGATCAAGAATTGTTAGGGTAGCTATTTCACTTTGGCCATCCGTTTGTGGGTGATAGGCTGAAGAGAAGTTTAGCCTTCTACCTAAACTCTCAAAGAGACCCTTCCATAAATTATTGGTCATTCTAGGATCTCTATCCACACTTTGGACATTGGCAAGACGTGGTATGTAAAGATTTGTGATATAAAGAGGGTTGCCATTTGATGGGGCTTAATAGTCTGTTTGATAGGTATGAAATGTGCTTGTTTGCTAAACATGTCTACTATTATCCATGTTCCTATATTCCCATCGATAGACTTGGGAAATCCAAAGATAAAATCCATGGATACACTCTCCCATGGTGAATTAGGAATTGGCAAAGAAGGTTGAAGCAACCCAAGTTGCTTCCCTCTATCAAACTTTGTCTTTTGGCATACCACACATTTTGAAACATACTCTTGTATGTTTGCTTTCATGGCAGGCCAATAGAATTATGTTTCTATCCCTTTTAGGGTAGTTTGAATCCCTCTATGTCCCGCATAAGAAAGAGCTTGAGATTCATACATTACTTTCTCACGTAGTGAGTTAGTAAGGCATAGTCTATTGCCATAGAGAAAATAACCATCTTGTAGGGTAAATGGTTCTTCCTTATTCCCTAGTGTAAGGGCTGAAATCACATCTCTAAAATCGAGATCTATAGCATACTCATCTATCATAGAAGATAGATCATTGTGAGTTGCTATGGATATCGCATTCACTCTCGGTTGTCTTGAGAGTGCGTCGGCCACTTGATTAAGCTTGCCATCAAAGTGAGCAATAGGAAAATGAAATTGCAAAAGAAAATTTACCCACCTCATTTGTTTGTCGGAGAGCTTGGTATGCGTCATGAAGTACTTAAGGCTTTGGTGATCCGTTCGCAGAATGAAAGGAGTCTTGAATAAATAGTGCTTCCACGAGTCTAGTGCATGTAGAACTGTTAAGAGTTCCTTATCATATATCCCTAGAGCTTGCTCAACAGGTCGAGCCTTCGACTTTCGTAGGCTATGGTGTGCCTTTCTTGTAGCAAAACAGCCCAAGGCAATCACCACAATCATCACACTAGACCTCAAATGGCTTTGAGAGATCCAGTAGTCTAAGCACAGGTTGAGAGATAAGCTTCTCTTTAAGATTTTCGAAAGCATTCTTCTCCTTGGTGGACCATATATACCTAACATTTTTCTTTGTTAGGTCATGTAATGGTCCCGCGATTTGTGAGAACTTTTCTATGAAGCGTCTATAATATGCACACATACCTATAAAGCTTCTTAATTCATGCAGATTCCTTGATCTGTTTTTCGCTGGAATTCAATATGCCCAACTCCGCTGTAGTTGGAAACACTTTTTACATGTTTTTGAATATATTTTTCGACGAGATTGCGTATCTTTCTATCCTCTTCAAGAAACTTTGGATAATCCTTCTTCTGGGCGAACCGATAAGAATAATGCTTCTAACTTACACCGAGTCGAAAACCAAGTGGATGAATCTTTCGTCCCATCATTCCTGATCTTGTCGCCATTTAATTTGTCCCGTAATAATTCAGTTACTGATACGAGGGATGGTGGTTGGGGAGGAGAAATTGGGAAATACTTCTACGGGTCAGAAGATGGTTTCTTCTGCATCGGCGAGAATAAAAAAAAGATCTCACTGAGTTCTAAATGTATTTCAGAAAATTATGCAACTCCAAATGTTGAAGAGGGATGGATTAAAGCTAGAAGAGCAAGTTCCAATCTCGGCCAGAGGAAAGCTGAGGAGGTAGGTCTAGTGGGGACTTAATCAAACTAGAAGTTACCAAAGAACCATGCATAGCACTGAATAGAGAGCCGTCGAATACGCCAGCTACACCCAACATGTGGAAAGGATTGTTTCAGTTCGCCGGGTTGTCTCTTGTCTGCTTCTGAATTCAGCAGGCAGTTTGGAAGGTTAACCTATTCGGGAATCTCCGGATCTATACCTATTTTTGGCTCCCCGAAGCATTTCGTCGTTTGCCACGCTTGGATTAGGCCATCCTTTTATTACCTCTAACTTTGACGGATCCACTTGGATGCCATCTTGAGAGATAATGTGACCTTAATACTGAATCTCTTGTAAGAAAAATTTACTTTTCTTTCAATTAATATAAAGTTTATTCTTTCATAAAAACTTAAAATATTACTTGGAGGTGTTGCTTGTGTTCGTCTAATGAATTAGAGTAGATGATTATATCATCAAAGAACACTCCAGTAAAGGTTTGGTGAGGCATGAATAGCTTCTCCATCAGGTGGTTAAATGTGGCTAGTGCATTGGTCAAGCCAAAAGGCATGACAATGTACTCGTAAAGACCAAATGTAGTGAAAAATGCGGTCTTTACAATGTCTTGATCAACTATCCTTATTTGATGGTAGCCACTTTCTAGGTCAATCCTACTGTAGCTTATCAAATAGGTCTTCTACCCATGGAACAGGAAACCTATTCTTGATAGTGATCCTATTTAGTGCTCTATAGTCGACACAGATACGATATGTGCCATCTTTCTTTTGCACTAATAACATTGGTCAACAAAATGGAGATGAGCTAGGCCAAACCATGCCTTTCTCAAGCAACTCATGCACTTACTCCATAATCTCCGCTTGTTGAGCTTGAGAAACTCGATAAGGAGGTTTATTAGGTGGTGAGCTTCCTAGAAGAAGTTCAATTGCATAGTCGTCATCCCCTCGTTTGGGAGGTAGCTCACAAGGGATATCGTCAAGAATCCCTTGAGGAACTTGGATAACTTCAATTACTTTTGATTCATTTTATTTTCTTTTTCTAAAACATTAGGTTCATTTTGAGAATCTTTAACAAAAATCATGTACACGAAAATAGAGCTCTTTATTGACTTATTGAAAGCTTGCTTATGTACAATGGATATAATACTACCCAACTCCTTAGCATCTATGTACATATCTTTTTCCCTGAACCTAAAGTAGATTTGTCTTTCATGAAATTTAACATTGGCAGCCATGCGATTAAACCATGGTGCCCCTAGGATTACATCCTCATGCTTGAGAGGAGAGATGAAGAAATACTCCTTGTCCACATAGCTTTGGACATGGAGCCTCAATTTTCCAATTAAGGGAGTGACTGAGGCTTATTGCCCCTTGAAAGCATCATCGGTAGGTAGGACATCTCCCATCTCATAGGCTTGGATGCCTAGCTTGGTGGCCAACTCTGTGGAAATGAAATTGTGAGTAGAACCATGTTTTCTTACCTTTCCCCAAGAATTACATTGAAGATATCCTTTGTGATGAGCATCCTCTTCTTGAATTTCGACCAAGGTAGCTCTAGGAGGCTCATTACGTGTATTCTTGTGGAGGCAAGCACGATAGGCATGCCCTTGCTCCCCACACTTGAAACAACAGTTATCTTTTTGATAACGCTCTAGCTCTTCAAGAGAGAGTTTATTTTTGCCTTTATAAACTCCCTTTTCCTTAGCTTTGTTGTTGTTGGCATTGCCTTTGGGAGACATTTGGACGTTGTCCTTCCCCTTAGACTCATTACGGTCCTCGTTTTCCATCGGCTTAAGATTTCTCTTAGCCCTTGTTGGAAGTTGATTCTTGAAACCACCGTGGTATTGTGTATGACCGCAGATATGGTGCGTGGCCTTTGGGGTTAACATACTCTGCCATATCCTCATATTAACCCGCATAAAATTGTTGTTTTTGCTCTCCAAAATCCATCTTTTTGTAGACAGTGAGTTTGAGATGTAAATTTCAAAACTTGTCTACATACTTGTAAATAGATTCGTAGGGAGAGAGCTTCAAGCTTCACCATTCGGTGAGTACTTTGTCTTTGGCATCAATAGCCAAAACTGCTTCATGATGGAAGCTCTTAAAGATTTCCATGTTCATGGAGCTTCACCGTTTGCTCGTAGGCTAGACCACCATTGCCTAGTGGACTTTTGAAAATGCATAGCAACATGACATAGCTTAGAGGACTTCGTGAAACCCTCATCTCCAAACGCCGCATCAAATGATTGGATAAAGGCCAAGACTTTGTCTGTAGCACCAAAGGTGACATCATAGGTAAGGAAAGAGATGTTCTTTCCTCCCTCTTTGAACTTTTTGAGCTTGGACAATCTTTTCCAGGCGGCATAGGATTTCCTATGGCCTCTTCTTTTGGGTGGTTTGAAAGCTGCACCATCACTTTCTTCAAAACAGAAAGAGTATGAGGAGGATGGAAAAGAGGGTGACCTCTTTCTCGCCTTTTTCTTCCCTTTTGTTCCTCCTCATTTGCACCATCACCTTCTTCAGAAAGAGAAAGTGGATGAAGAAGATGATAACCTCTTTCTTGCCTTTTTCTTCTCTTGTTTTCTCTCTTCCCTTTTTGAATTATGGTGAAGAGCACTATGCAATGGCCTTCTTCGTTTAGGGGGTGTTGGAGAGTGTTTTGCCTGCCATCTTCGTGGAGCCATCTCCTTTGAGGTGGCAGGAGACTCACTTCTTTGTCGTTCTTTCGATTGGGGCTCTACCGTTGAAACTTGGATTTCCTTTGGGAGGGAGATGCCTCATCGAGTAGTAAGTTTTTGAGCCCTTCGTATGGATTCTCCTCTTCTTCCCTTATTGGAGAGAGTCCTCTTTTGGAAGTCTCACCAAGAGATCTCCTAGGTACTCTCTCTTCTTGGTGGGGAGTTTGGAGAATACCATGGGTGCGCAATTGTTCTAGCACTTCACCTTGGAGGGACGGATTGCTTAGGGTTTGTTGAAACCTAGAAACAAAATAGTTTACAAGCATAGGGGCATCATTAGTTGCTCTTTCATTAGCAAAATCAAAGCTATCATCATTCATTTCAACCTCTTTCCCCTTGTCAGTCATACTAGCAAATTTTAGGTGTAAATTTTTACTTGTACTTTGGCACTTCAAGCCCTAGTTGCTACTCCTCTTTACCTTCAAAGATAAGCACTCAAGCATCTATACCCGTGGCATGAATATTATTAATTTCAAAGAATAGAAGAGAGGGTTTAACAGAGCCAAGACAACACCGGTTCTTGTCAAGCTCCTAATAGCTTAATAATGGTCAAGCCATAGGCAAGCCCCGTAGGACTCCATTATTAAGACCATAGATCTCGACGGTATCCCTGTTAATTGCATAAAGTAGGCGTGTTTCAAGGAAGAAAAATTCCTATTCTACTTACTCTTTTGCAATTAATAACACCAACCATTTGCAGCAAGCTTGAGGACCTCTCTTCTTGAGCAAGAAAAGAGAAACCAATAGCTTTGATACCAATGTAACATTTAATGCACTAGTAACTTGTGTGTAGCAAAAATTGATAACATAGTGAGCATTTCATTAAGAACAAGTTCCTAATGAGCATAGACAAAGTACTTAATTTGAGAAAGCAACATAGAAAATCACACCTAGCTAGTTTAGCATAGATAATACTTGAAAAGAGAGAGAAATAGAACAATTGACAACAGTTGAGCACCGGATTTACATGGAGCCGTTCCCCCCTCCAAAAGTCTCTATATTATAGCTTCTCCCATCAAATGAGACTTTGGTACGATACAATCTTTGTGTTCCTTGACAAAACTCATTGGTGAAATAAAGATAGGAAGCTTCATGCACCAAATTATGCTTGAAAAAACACACCCAGTGTCCCTAGCCTCAGTCCCAAGACCTCGTACACCTTCAAAAATGGTTAGAGCTAGCAGGGAATGAGGAAAGATTGGTAGGAAGAAGATGTGTCTTACGAGAAAGAAGTATTATCCTCACATAATTACTCTAATAGCATAGCTTAGCTTAGTAATTAGCATGGTAGAGGAGATGAGCATGCCATTGAAGCTTGGCTCTTGGTTGGACTTGCATTCCATAGCCAAGAGTTGTTGGTGTAGGCCTCCACTTCTCAATGCTTGGAGAAGGAAATGGAGTTCTTACTCAACACATAAGTTGTGTGTGTGTATGTGTGTGTGTGTGTGTGTGTGTGTGTGTGTGTGTAACAAAGTGAGTTAGACTAAAAATGCCAACTCTCTCTCTACTTGGTTGACCCCTCTTGCTTTTTGCTCTTGCTGGCTTCCCATTGGCTCCTGCAAAGCTTAGCCAATCACAAATTAGAAGCATAATTTCTAGCCTTGTGACATGTCTCCCTTTTCCCCTTTTGTGAGAGCTTTAGGTAATTAAATAATTTATTTAAATTCTCATTGGACCTTTTAGTCTTTTGGCCAGTAGAAATCAAGCAAGCCATTGGGCTGCTGGATGCTCGTTGGACCCCTTGGTAGACTGTCCTATAGTCTTCTAGGAAGCTTAATTTCTATTGGTTCTTTTATCAAGCATTTTTAAATTGATTAGACTAATTTTACTCTAGCCTAATTCTCATTGGTCCACCTCTATGGCCATCTAATAGGATTTGAGGGGAAATTGGGGGCAGCTGGGCTAGGAGCCTGCCATGTGTCCATTCTTCCCTTTGGGGAGAACCTCAGAATGTGTGTGTGTGTGTGTGTATTTCTCTCTCATCCCCTACCATTAGGGCTCGCCCCCTCCTTCCTAGGGATGTGGGAAGACTTTTTAGTCTTCCCATAACCATCCAATGTTTTTCACCTTTGGCCATCGGACTTATTAGTTAATTTTTGGAACCTTAGCCTACGAAAGTCTTAATGGAGCTGAACCTTAGGTCTTTTAAGCCCCATTGAAGCACATTTATCTTTTGCAGACTGTCTCTCTTTGGATGCCTATTTTCTCTCCTTTGGATCCTTGTTGAGACCGGGTCTGGGAGCCTTACCAATATTCTAGGGTTTACTTCCCTGGTACTCCCATATTAAATGATCAATTTAACATGAGAAAATCATTTGGGAGAATTAGATATTAGTTTTTATGACACATGGTTCTTCGACAAGTGGATTTTTTTTGTTTCTAATGCTTTTGCTGCAGCACTTTGTCTAGAAATTTCGGTGATAAGGAGAAAAAGAAGATGCGCTGCCATTATTGTAAAGCTAATGATCACTTGATCAAGCAGTGCCCAAAATTAAAGTCAAAAGAGACTAAGAAGAAAGTGCAACTATTTTAGAGTCTTCTGTGAAAGGAGATTGTGATACTGATGTAGATGGCGAGTGGGCTTTTAGTGCAGAGTGTACTTATGGCCCCGATGTCCATGATGTCTACATGTAAGTTGATCTAGATTCACATGTATGGTATTTTGACAATGGTGCTACAAAGCACATGACCTCACATCGTGATTTGTTTACCTCTCTCAAGGATGTCCCTCATGGGAATTTGGTCACTTGTGCCAACAATGCCTCTTGTTAGGTCAAGAGAGTTGGAAAGATTGCGTTGATTGCTGCAAACGGTACTCTTTCACATTTATTGATGAATTATATGTACCTAGGATCAAGAAGAATCTTTTGTCTACATCTGCACTTACTAGACTTGGACTTGTAGTCAAATTTGTGGATTACAGATGTACAATACATCATCTCAGTTTTGGTGATGAAATTGTTGCATCTAGCATTCTATTTCGCTCGATGTATAAGGTCACTTTGCATGACAAGTGTGGGAATAATTTTGCAAATGCAATTGTGGATTCTAAGGCTATTTCATATGCAAAACTTTGGCATGCACATTTTGGACATCTGAATTTTGCCAATTGCTATGCTTGTAAAAATCTGATATGGTTGCTTCTATGTTGCCTCTTGAAGTACCTGTCAAACATGTTTGTGAAGGCTATATTTTGGGTAAGATGCAACGTTCCAGGTTTCCAAAGGATGGTTCAGGTAGGGCTACATGCAGGTTGTAGCTTGTGCATAATGATGTTTGTGGACCCATGCAAACTCCATCCTTGGGCAAGTACCTTTACTTCGTGAGTTTCTTTGATGATTACTCTAAGAATACATGGGTGTATCCACTTAAGGCAAATTTTGAAGTGTTTTTGTGATTCAAACAATTTTTGGCTATGTTTGAAAATGTCTTTGAAATGTACTATAGGCACCCTCCATTTTTATTGAGGGGGGAAGTATATGTCTGATGAATTTAATGCATTTCTGGCAAGTCGTGAGATAAAACTCCAATGTAAATTTCTATATACACCTCAACAAAATGGTGTTGCTAAGAGGAAAAACAGGTCTCTCATGAAAATGGCACGATGTATGGTCAAAATTCAAACTTTGCCGCATTTGTTTTGGCTTGAGGCTATCATGTGTGCCACTTATGTACTGAATAGGTGTCCTATGAAAGTTTTGCAGTCTATGACTCCTTATGAAGCATGGCATGATAGAAAGCCTTCTATTTAGCACATGCGTGTTTTTGGTTGTTTGGCTTATGCCTTGGTGCCACAAACGCAACACAAAAAATTGGATGATAAGACTGTCAAATGCATTTTTGTTGGTTATAGTGCTAAAAGCAAAGGTTAGAGGTTGTATCATCCGCAAACAAAGCGTATCTTGGTTTCACGGGATGTGTTTGTGGAAGATTCTGTTCGGCCCTTGCTATCATGAACTAGAGACATTACTATAAGCTCACATACATTTATGACACTTTGTTGCCTCTTTCGAGTGGTGGAAGTTCAAATGTAAATTCCAATGAGGCAAATGTACAGTCTATGGGGGTTTCTAAAAATGTTACAGCTCAATCTATTACTGATGCAGATGTACATGATGTACTTGATGAGGAAAGGGCTGAGAATGAGCATGCTAGAGGTATGCCAGAATGGTTGGTGCATACTTTGCGTGATAGTAAATTGGATGCACATTTATCTAGCCGTACTCGTGCAGGTTCTCACCATGTATCTTATGCATTAGACTGTTATGGTTTGGCTATGTTTAGCTTATGTGATGTTGAGGAACCTCTGTCTTTTGATGAAGCACAAAATCCAAAAAATTGGATGGCTACCATGCAATCTATATATGATGCACTTATAGTAGAAAACGACATATGAACTTTATGTCATTTGTCTCCTCGCAAAAAGGCCATTGGTACAAAGTGGGTTTACAAGTTGAAACACAAGCAGAATGGTGAGATTGATCGCTATAAGGATCGACTTGTTGCAAAGGGTTATGCACATTGAAAAGGCATAGATTATGAAGAGACTTTTGCTCCCACTTGTCATATGACTACTGTGCGTTTTCTATGTGCACTGGCATCTCATTTTGGTTGGGATGTACATCAATCAGACATTGTTATTGCTTTCTTGAATGGTGACATATTCGAGGAAGTTTATGTAATGCAGCCTCATGGTTTTGTCATTAAAGGGCAGGAAGATAAAGCGTGCAAATGTAAGAAAGCTTTGTATGGGTTGAAGTTGTCTCCTCGTGCTTGGTATGAGAAGGCGACACTCATTTGGTCAAACGAGGCTTTCGTAATAGTCCAACAAAAAGCACATTGTATGTAAAGCATGAGGGTGATGCACTTCTCATTGTCGTTCTCTACGTGGATGATCATTGAACCAAATAAAAGACATTGTTGAATTTAAGGCTGATTTAGATTCTACTTTCAAGGTGAAACCAAGGGGGGATCATTGCCGCCAGATTTACATGCTTTTTTGACTCAAATTGGGCTGGTTGTTTTGACACACGAGTGTCCACAAGTGGTTTTTGTTTCATACTTGGCACTTCATGTATCTCATGGTTGAGCAAGAAACAACCTATTTGTGGCCACTTCTAGTTGTGAGACTGAGTACAAGACAGTTTTCACAACTATGATTGAATGTGTATGGCTCAAACGCCTTATGGCTGATTTGGGTGTTGGACAGGACACTACCACTGATATTCAGAGCGCATTGGCAATTGCGAGGAACCCAATTTTTCATGATTGCACAAAGCACATTGAGGTGCATTACCACTATGTCAGGGAGAGGCTCTTAGTAGGAGAGATCATATTGGCTTATGTGCCAACACAGGACAACCTTGCAGATCTTTTCACAAAGGCATTGTCTCGTGAGAAATTTAAAGCTTTTCGCAAAGCTTTGGGCTTACTCCCCTTTGTGGATTGATCATGTCCTCATGGCATGGCACTTCCCTATAATCTATGTGTCAGTTCTCATTCACCGCATCACTCCTAGGGGGGATTTGTTACCATATACATGTGGTAATGATGTGTGTGAACATACTTAGGACTGTCGGGGCATTTTTTCCCTCACGAGGAGGATTTTTCCCCCGTGCATTGTGTATACTTTAGGGTTATCTATCTTTCCCCATTGCACACTAGGTAATATACTCTTTGTTGTGTGCCTTAAGTTTCCTTCTTCTCTAAGCTGTGTGTGTTTCCCTACAACCCTAATTCCAACACTTCCAAATCTTTGGTTTAAGTTTACCCAATAACCTCATGAGAAGTGGTTCACAACAAGGACTTGAACCAACAAACATATGTTTTTGAGAGGTCTTACCACTTTTATCTTGTGGCAGTGTCTATAACCAGTACAAATTTTGACATGGCAATAATTGACAATTGGTAAGCTAAAACAAGGCTTTTGATAGAAAATATATGATTGTCATGACAAAGAAATAAACCTTGAACAAAACTATGAAAGTGAAACAACTTGTGAAGTCTTGTACCACAATCTCGAAGCAGATCTTCATGTTCTATATGTGTTGCCTTATTGCTAGCTGTATTTGATTGAGAAGAAAAGCCACTAAATGAACATATATGGCATACATATCCGATGTGTGCCTGTAAGAAGAGTGGGATACATGTAAGTACCCGCTATTCCGAGTAACCAAAAAACAAGCATGTGCTTTTGCAAGGCTTGTCTCCACTACCAAACACGGGCACCACCTCTCTTGGTGTAGTTGGATTATATGTCGTCGCTAACCACGAAGCAGGGTGTTGTTGAGGGCGTCTTAAAAAACTTGCAAAAGCTCACCAACCGTGAGCTTGATTATTGATTCAACAATGCCACCGTCGTTGACAAGGGTGTTTCAAGATGCCTGCGAAAACCTGCTTTGCTACACTGCCAAGAGGCTTGACAACCTTTTTAGAGTTTGTTGCTCGTCGACTAGGCTTTCCTGGTACAACAACTGCTCGATAGCAGCTATTGTTGGATAGCATTTTGATATGCTGGGGAAAACTGCCAATTTATACAATGTTTTGTGCCACCGCCTTCAGCATTTTCATGGGCATTTTGAGAGGTGGTAGCCTAGTTGAGATTTTCTTCTTTGCATACAATGTCTTACAGCGTTTTCTGCACCACCCTAAGCTTGCAAAACGATGGCGTCACTTCACCTGAGAGCCTAGGCTCTGGGTAGTGGTTCAAAATACACCTTCTTAACCGCCTAGGCTTGCCTTGCTGCCAAGAAGCGTTGCTTGCCAATTGTGTTCCTTACTGCAACCTTCACACCACCAAAACTGCCTGCGTTTTAGAATGCCATGCTTGGCGAGAAGCCCACGAGCCTGGAGCTCTGTACCACTTGTAAAGTGCAGCTATGGGGGATGCTAACGAAGAACAACCATGGTGAAGATGTCGAGCGTGCAGCAGAAAGAGGAAACGAGAGAGAGAGAGAGAGAGTCAACACCAAAATAATTAACGCTTGCATACATTTGTAAAAAGGCCTTACAAATATATAAGTGACTTAGCCACCATGCACTTTGCCATGCAATCTCCACATACATTGGAGGTGTCACTATGCACTTTGCCATGCAATCTCCACATACATTGGAGGTGTCACTGCATGCTATAAGGGTATATTCCCATGGGTAATGGGCTTGAAAACTCAACAATATAGGGAAGCATGCTTTACATATTTCTTGAGTCTCTCATGATACATAAGGTGAATGAGAAGTGCTTTGACTATCTATTGTCCTTCTGTGGCCATCCACTTGAGGAATTTTAGAGTTGACTTCTTTAGAGAATCTGTAGAAAAAAGTGTGGAATCCTATCCATAATGAGCCAGAATGCAGGATCACCACATAGTACATCACCATCCTTGCAACCCCTCTCCCATAAAATCACATCCACATTTGATGAATGGCCTATGCACATTCCAAATCTGGGTGGTATGGTTGGAATCCCTCCCTCTGAGAGAAATGACACCTTTTGCACCAAAAAGACATCCAATATCAATTGCACATCTTTGGCTTTCAAAGTGGGCAGTAGTGGAGGGACAACCAATCATAAAAGACTCTATGATATTGGAGCAATTGGATAGAAGGATTTGTTACAGTCCAAGCTTAGTAGCTACCTTATCCTTGTCATTGAGTATTGTCAGCAACAATGCTTCATTAAACAAAGCCAAAAGTGCAAAGTTACCAAAGGCCCAATAAATTTTTCGTGCTTCATTAAGCAAGAACTCCAAGAATCTATCCCGGATAAAAGGCTTGATATGAGTTTTAAAAGGCTTATATCCCGAATAAATGGCTCGATATAAGTTTCAAAAGGCTTCGAACTTTTGTTGAGTAGGTTCCCAGTGAGTGTAAACTTTTGGTTGACCAATCAACTTCCTCCACATATAATCCATTAATGGGGAATTGATACAATTGGGGGGAGGGTTGAAGATATATTGAGGGCTACCTTGTACATGTTGCTTCTACCTTTGCCTCACAATAGGGTCATTGCGAAGTTTCTAGCAATGGAGCTCCATAAACCTTCTCATGAGTGTGGGGGAGTGTTCACTCCATTATTTCTCCTCCCTATTGTCTTCTACAACAATATAATGTAGGTTGATTGCAATTTTAAAGATTCTAGCCACGACTAGTGCTTACTCTCTTTGTACATTGCATACAACCACATCGAAGTGGGTAGGTCAAATTGATTCAAAAGTAGCATATTGTCACTATCATCCCTTTCAAGCACTTTCATATCATGTGAGAAGATGATATCATGGAAAGGCCTTTGTCTTATACAACGTAGCAAGCCTTGCACAAAAGAGGAGACTGCCGGTGGATGGTCGATGGTCATTGCAACCAAGGCCCTACAACTCTTCAAGCCAAGAGGGAGTTATATCTTGCATGTAGTGAAAGGAGTGATCCTTGATAATCAAAGTGTCCAAGAGGTAATGACAATAAGCAGAAAAACTGCTAAAGCCATTAGTTAGTTAGTTAGTTAGTTAGTGTGTGTGTGTGTGTGGGTGTGTGTGTGTAGGTAGCATTGGGCACTTTAGAATTGAAAATCACCATTGATTACAAAAGCATAGAGAAGTCATTAATTTATAAAATCCACTAAAAATCATGGGAGAGATACAACTTGGTAGGTATGTACTGTGAAGGGAGAGTAGATAAGAAAATGTTGCAAGCTCCATAGACATTACTTGCAACCATCATGCAAACAAAAAAATTGTTTATGAAGCCCTTGTTATCAGGATCAACATTAATTGTCTACTGCTTGCAAGTTTCCTATTGTTGCACAATGATGGCTTGTTTGGTAGAGAACTGCAGTCCAAAGAGATAGTCTTCTAGTTGCAAGAATTAGTGTTGAGGACTGTAGCCCGTTACTAGAATTATATGGGAGGATCCATGCCTCCAATTAGTTAATAGAATTATATGGGAGGATCCATGCCTTCAATTAGTTGTGTAGCTGCTGTGTGGAGTTGTAACCCACAATGTGTAAAAATGGGAGGTTAAAGCCTTATCCATCCCATGTCATAATAATGCAATGTTGGGTGCAAGGTAGCGCACATGATAAGAGAGTGGAGAGCCACAGGCAAGAGTAGTTTGCATGGGACCCGCATCATGTGTGTGAAGCCACCTCTTGTTGTTTTTTTCCATACAACCAAGAGCTTAGAAGGCTTTTCAAATAATTGTATTCATAAGAGTGCGGTTTTATGCAGTAAGGTGTGTGTGTGTGTGTGCGCGCGCGCGTGCGCACATGCACACAAAAAGAGTTTGAAATTTTCAACGTCTTGCCATAAAGATTTTGAAGAAAGCAAATTTAATCACACCCCATTTAGAAGCACAATATCCTTCACATCAAAATTTTAGTGATATCTTGTGTACCTCTCATCATTATGACTTATAAGATAACATGCATCCAATTCAAAACAAACTCACTATGTGCATTTGCGTGGCCAACAATTGGTTTTTTGGACCATTTAGGTCCTCTAATAACCCTTGATCAAAAAAGTTGGAAACCTTTAGTAGGCTTTTCTTGAATTTCATGCTTTGGGGGACAATCTATAATCTGTACTCACAAAGCTATGATTATCAGTGTATCTATATCCGTTGGTCATTGAGAGGTGGTGATTTTGAAAAGCATCTCAAATGCAGGGGTGAAGTGAATACTTTCATTGCTTAAAAGGTTGTATGGAAGAATGTGGAGGTAGATATTAACATTGAATATAACCGCAAGGGGACTGACAATGTTTCTTGAATCAGATAGCCATAAGATCCCCAATTTCTTCAAACTACGGCATTGATGGTATGATTGACCGTGAAAAAATTGACAAGTTTCCTTTTCTTGCATCATCAAAGCCTTGGGAGATAAATTTCTTTGGTAGGTACAATGATGGTCTTGAATTTTAGGCTGCCTGTTTATAAAGCCAGGAAATGGAAGTATCTCTGCTATAGAATTTGGTCTTTGTTGATGTCGAAAGGCATTCATGCCGATAAATTTCTTTGGTAGGTACAATGATGGTCTTGAATTTTAGGCTGCCTGTTTATAAAGCCAGGAAATGGAAGTATCTCTGCTATAGAATTTGGTCTTTGTTGATGTCGAAAGGCATTCATGCCTAGCATTGGTGATGTCACCCTATCCGTCGGACATTCCGAAAATTCAAGTCACAGATCATACATTATCTTGGCAGTGCAGAAACGAAAAAGGCATGGATAGATCACCTTGCAATTGAAGCCTCTCTTTGAAAAATGCACGAAGGTCTTCTAACTCGGCACCACACGTCCAATGTCCTAGTCTGAACCATCAAAGACAAAAGCTTTTGACCAGCAAAATTGTGAAGGCCCACTTGCACTCTTATTGCTGAGGGAGCCGATCGGTGAGAAAAAAACAATACATCGATCAAATGCTGTTCCATTAACCCCATCTTCTGATAAATAGCCGTTGCTTTTAAAGTGATATGGGAACCTTTTGAGATGAACTTTCAAAATCACAAATACTTGGGCTACAACATCTTAGATTTCCAAGTTCACCTGCCCACCACCACCAGTATCGTTTTACTGCTGGTAGTGTCGTCTGCACCAAGCCATGGCATTCCCCTGGAGGGTCGCTGGAACACACATATGGTGTAGTCAGCATCATTTGGAATCATCGAGTAGTGCCAACATTTTTGGAACACATCCCTCAGTGAGACTAAAGCATGTCCCAACATTGGCCACCGTGTCTTAAGAGGTACTGCCCATCGTATATTTCGATGTTTCAAAGATGTTAATGAAAAATCGATGAAGATCCGGATTCTCATGTACACTCATTTGAAAAGCGGTATGCACTACTAGACGGCAGTAGTGATGTAGTGCATTAGAAGGCGGTTTTTGAAACCACCTTAAGCACGAAAGCTTCCAAGTGGCTAACAGAATACCCAATCGACTATTGGCATTCTTGAACAATTTAGACAACCCCGCAGATGCTGGGGGGCTTGCGACTATGCAAGCAGAGACGATTTGTTGTGGAAACTTACACGGCGAAGTTCCGCGGAGAGTGGGAACAACATGACCGGCAGATGAAATGTTGAATTCTTACTACGTTCGAGGATTGCCGAAAAGCCTCTGCCCCACACTGGCAACTATTGACATGGAAACGGTATCATTGGAGAAGGTCATATTGGCAGTGCAGGTGGCAGAAAGATCTTTAGGTGTATCTCGGTTAAAGAAATCTAAGATACAGACAACAGACAGTGACTCCAGAGCAGACACGGACAGTGAATCAGGAAGAGGATGATAGCTCGGATGAGGATGACGATCCTCTTGCACGATCAACAAAGACCAAGGAAGCCAAAAAGAAGGCCCTGGAGGCGGCGGCAGGAAAGGGGAAGAGCTCGGAAGTGAATACCTCAAAAATACAAAGTACCAAATGTAGGAATGAGGGTCATGCGACTAATGAGTGTGCACTGAACAACCTTTGGTGTGACATTTATCAAATGAATTATCATAACACCGATGTAATTCCAAGAACGTGGCAAATTGACAAACTCGGCAAAATTGACAACCGAGTCACCTAGCCAATGCGGTCCAAGTTCCACAGCAATCACAGAAGAAGGAGACTTGATAAAATTATGCAAGTCCTTCGAATCAAGGAGCCCGATTTGGAGGTCGAGGCAAATATGGTCGAGGTGCAGGCCGATCCAATTTCTACCCACCCAGACCAAAGCGTTGCTACTTTTGTTTGGATGATGATCATGCAGTGGTATCAGAGCTTCAGGCGTATGTTTTTCTGAAAGCATACGGGTCCTACCAAAGAACCACTCCCACCCTTAATTCATCGCGCATCGGGCGCGCTCCCATCTTCATCGCTCTGTCTTACACGGCATAAGACATAAAGATCACTTGCAAGAGAAGGATCGAGGATTTTTTAATTTTTAGTTTTCAAGTCGCTCTTTTTCTTAGAGGCAATGCCATGCAGTGGTGTACGTTTTATAGCTACCAAGCCACACACTCCAAGGACTTCGCAAGCTTTCAAGAAAAAATTTTGTCTGCTAGGAGAGTGGAGTATCCTGGAACGCTTGCCATGGAAACCCTAGCAGATTACAACTTGAAATTTTTGAACATCTCGAAGTAGGTGTCTCTTGTCGAGCTCATAACCTTGGAGGTCCAGTGTGGTTGCTATGTCTTGGGACTACCATCACCGCCACGGGCACATTGCTTGTTGAGGCTTGTTTCGACTATTCAAGAGTTTATGGACTGACATCGAGATTGTTTTTTAAGTTTGAATCTGTTTGGAAAATTGTTTGGTGATCTTGTTTGGGAATTTTTTAAAATGGATGGTATCTCTTTTGAACCTGTATTGGTGCCGATTTGAATTGTTTGACTCTGGTTTTAATATTGGTTTCAATGATTGTTGATTTACTCCCGGGTGTAGTAGTGAGAAATGTTGTTTTGGTATTGTCTGAACCCTGGAACGACGCAGACGGAATGTCTAGGAAACGTTTCATTGTATGTTGGAAAACCTCCGAGCGACGCATACGAGATGTCTAGGGAGGTTGTATGCTTGAACCTCTAAACGACGCAGGCTACGGTCTGGGGGGCGTTCGGTTATAAAAGGCCTCTATATCTCCCGACCCGAACATTTTTAGTTAGGAGTGGTTGAATAGCTCATGGCATTTGCAGGGGGGAGTGTTCATCAGCGACTTTATGTTTCTATGTCTTGTAACATGCATAAGTGAGCATTTGTGTTGCATTGTGATGTGCCAACCACTGAATATTCCTTATTGGATGAGATTTTTCTGGGAAGTCGACCCAATATATCAAGAGCTCCGATCTGGAATGAGACTCCATATTGCATGAGATACTTCTGGGAAACCAACAACTAGGATACCAAGAGCTCTGATCTGGATTGAGAAAACTGATTGTCCCTCGAAAATTTTTATATCTAACTTGAGTTGTTTTGCAGATATGCAAGTAATCGCTAACGATTACTTTCTTTCAAAAAGGGGGGATGTCACAAATTGCTGACATGTCAAGCCACTGAAGAACTGAGCCAACTTGCAAATCCCGATCAAGAAGCCTTAACCCTAGAAGTATCAGAAGAAGCAGAAGAAGTTTCACCAACTTGCCTATTTTGTTTTGAAGACGAGTTCCCACCAACTTGCGGGACCCCGTCAATAAAGCATAGCAACTGATGATGTGGCACAGATGTACGGACTTCTACAATTTGCGTTGACATGCTGGCGTGGCAGTTGTACGGACTTAAGCAATTTGCGTTGACATGCTGACGTGCCAGCTATACGGATTTCCGTAAAACGCGCTGGCAGCTTTTGGCGCTAGTGCTTTTGGACCAGATGCTTTTGAGTTTATAGCTTTTCATGCAAACTGTTTTTGAGAGGCAAAGGGCCTTCATATCTGAGCCAAGGGATCATTCTCTGGCACTCTTCCAGGTGGAGGTGTAGAGGATGGAGTACCAACATTGTACTGAGTTCAAGCAGTATAAAGAAATATTGAAAGGGGCGCCAAGGTTTGGATATCTGACATTACTCACCGGAGCTTTCTCAGAGGGTTATCTTCACTCGGCTCCTTTTACCATAGCAACGGACACAGATGGAGGCTCATGCTCCACCCCAGAGGGACTCTCAAGAAGACCCCTCGCCAGACCCTACAGAGCCCACCATCCGACTTGCTCTCTCGCTGATAGAGTAAGCGAGCCTCGCAGCAGAGGTGGAGCGCCTCCAGGAAACCTCCGTCATCTGCAAGATCATCGGCACCCGACCTAGCAGAGGGGAGGTGTGTGATCTCTTCCAAGCCCGTCTTTTAGCAGAGGTGGGCAAGATCATCGACGTTCAGCTCCTCCGAAGTGGCTACTACCAGATAGAGTTTGAGACTCCCGAGATGGCGTCCAAGGTCATTGAGATGAGCCCCCTGACCATCCGAGCAGTTAGAGCTCATTTTCGGTAGTGGCGCCATGGACTCGACCCAACAACGGATGTTATAGTCGAAAAGGTAGACCTGCCCATCGCAGTCTGCTTCCCAAGCCTGAGGAGCGAGTACCTCCCGCTCCTGTCCAGGATTGGCTCAGAGATTGGGACCGTCTTGGAGACACCTCGCACGGCAGCCTCTGTAGCTGCCAAGCCAGCTAGCATACCTACAGTACGCGACCCACACCCTCCCTAAGGTCATTTTACTATCTTGGGTGAGTGGTGGTTGGCTCCGCCAGAGTGTGGAGTATTCGGGCTTCCCAAATCAGTGCTTCATTTGTCGACAGATGGGCCATCTCGCGAAGGCATATCCACGAAGGAGGCCTCGACCTTTGGCACAGACCCAGACCCACCCTCCTAAGGCTAGATAAAGACACAGGGAGCTTAGGTAGGTTCCTCCTTTGAGCCTGGAGCCCAGACAGAGGAGGGCTGACAGCAGGTCCGTGGTCGACATCACCAGGGACCACCACACCAGTTTGGCCCCCCTGGTGGTCGTCCTACACTAGGCCAGCAGCAATGGGTTCCCACAAGGAACCATTTCGACCCTCTACAGCAAGACGAGACCCCAGCTCCTCCCTCCACCTCACCTTCACCACCGACAACCACCCCCACCCCCCGCCTCCATCCTCTCCTCCACCATCCCCCCCGTTGCTCCCCCCTTCCCTCCCATTCCACCCACTAGCCCCCCTGCTTCCTCATCCTCTCCTGCTCTGGCCCCGTAGCCAACCCAAGGGGCGGGACCTTCCTATGCTGCTAGGAGATCTCTTGGCAGTGCTTTTGCCACGAGCCGCTTGGCGAGAGAGGAGAAGCCTTTCTTGCGGACCCCCCTTTTGGTCAGACGTCTCCCTTTGCAGCACTCCCTCGAGGATTGACGAGCTTCAACATTTGTCATCGGTGGGACTTCTTTGCCTACAACTTCACACTTTTCTCGTTGACTCTTCACCAGACATTGAGTCGGATTGCTTCAGAGTCCAGGTATTGTTTCTTGCAGCTAGAGGGATAGAGGCCATGGACACAGCCGTTGGTTTCTCTTTTCCTTCGTGTGGCAAGGACCAGTTTGAGTGGACTCTAGACTCAGTGATGGACTAGCTGTATGCCCAGGCTCTCGAGTTCTCTCACCACACGGATTTGGTAAAGACTCGTGGGTTGCAGATTTGATAAAGACTTTGTGTCACGAGGAACTGGCAACTGCTAACCTTAGTTGTTGGTTTCTTTCCAATGATTTTTGTTTAATTTTTGAGACCCTCTTTTTGAAGTTGCAAATGGTCGGACATTGTATGGCCAATGTGAACGGTAGTTTCACCCGCAGACAGGAAGTTGGTCGGCACTGGAACTCATAAAGTAAAAGGATGTCTAGGCTCAGTTCAAGATCATGTAGGTACCCCCGTCGCACTTACCAAGTTGGTGGATACTAGGAAGTGAACTCAATAAAGGTATAAAGTCAAGGTGGGATCATCAACAGAAAGTATCCGATAGTTAAGCCACATTGCACTTTTGGATGCGGTCCCAATGAGGATAGATGGTTAGAAGACCAGTGGAAGCCCAACGGAAGCATCTCCTAAAAATTAGGGAATTGCTATTTTGGGCCCTGAGATGTGTTCGCATCATTACCTTCGGAATGACAAGGGGAACATTTTATTACTCTACTGCAAAGTCAACTGATGCACCAGTTGAGAGATTTTTAAGCAGGAAGCCCAATGCGGGGAAATTGCATGCATGAGTGCCAAGTGGCACTTTTTGGCCAATTACCAAGTTTGGGAGAAGAGAACTCGTAACTGACTTTTTGGAGCAGTTTTGGAGGCTGATAACTCTGATTTTCAGCCATTTCTCTCCATTTTTGAGCTTCCCATGACTTTACCTAGGACCAAGGAGCTCATTTCAGCATTGGAAGGCATCACATGCGTGTTTACAGGGCTGTTTTGCTACGTTTTCAGTGATACGCAGGTTTTGATAGCCATGGAAATCTTCCCCTTTTGCATCTATTTGATCACACATGCATTACCGGTCAAGCGCAGAAGAGGGGGCGCTCGATTTATGCTGGGGGGATGCTTCATTGAGAATCTGTCACCACAGGTTAAGAGCTACGGAGTGCTTTCACTCCTCTCTATGTACAATGTGGTGCTAGGAGTGATGACTTGGACACACTGCTCTCTCTCCCCCCTACGTGTGCAGTTATGTGATGCCCCACAAGAAGGCTCTTCATTTGACTGATGTACAGCTGTGAGGTTTCATGCTTTTGTGCTGAGGCAAGAGCCTCCTTGAGCAGGAACGGGAGTAGCTAACTGCTACTCCAAAAGCAGGCACCGGTGAGGGTTAGGTGCGTTTTCGGTGCTGGTTATGCGCTGTATTCTGACTTTTTTTCAGCCATACGGACGCCAAAACCATTGGGAATAGTGCCCCACTAACAGAGGACAGTTCGGGGATTGTTTAGGGCTGAAAACAAGGCAAAAGCCAGTAAATACAGTGAGCTGAATTTACTGTTTTTGGGCCGAGGGGGAGCACGATGTTGCGCATCCCTGAGAGGATCTTGTTGGATTCAAATCGTAGAGAGCGAGTGGTGGCACTTTGGACAGAGGGCTTGGACATGCAAGAAACCCCTGCTGGTAGAGTGGCCTCTGGACTTGCTGAGCTTAGTCGCTTCTTCCTCCAAGAGTCTGCAGCTCGCTTCGCTGCAGCCAGAGAGGAGGAGAGGCGTCTCCGACGAGGTGTTGTTTCCTTACAGAGGATGTAGGAGCATCATCCTGACAGTCCTTGGTTGGAGGAGCAGTTGCAGCAAGCTCGACAGAAGTTGGCTAGCATTGAGGAGCGGCGTCATGAATTTGCTGTCCATCGGCAAGCATCTCAATAGACCCAAGTGGGTGAGAGTTACTGGGGAGTCCTTTGAGATGGTGGGGCCCCGCCATGCGCACACTAGTGTCAGCCAGTTGAGGAGACCCGACAGGTCAGTTGCTTCAGAGCCTGAGGGTATGTGTGCATTGCTGCAAACTTCTACCATCTCTGTTGTCAATTGAGACTTAGTCAGAGCGTCAAGATGCATGCAGAGAGCAGGTTTGGGCATAGATGCTCTGTCTTGTTACTGAGGAGATGCGCCAGAGACTAGAGCTTCCCCTCTAGCTAGAGGAGCTCCATGAGGCCCTCAGAGCACTACCCCAATGTAGCTGTCCAGGGGAGGATGGTTTGACTCCCAGTTTCTTCTTGGAGTACTGGGACTTGCTTGGTTCAGATCTCTGCAGTGCATTTCAATACGTCTTGCACATAGGAGAGATGCCTGACAGCATGAGTGAGGGCTTGATTTACCTTATTCCCAAAGAGGGAGGCTCCTTGGATGAGATTCGATAGTGGCGACCCATCACCATCCTCAACTCACACTACAAAATTCTAGCAAAGGCTCTGAGCTTAAGGATTCAACCACTACTAGAGAGCATTATACATAAGAACCAGACCGGTTTTGTCAAGGAGTGTAGTATCCTTCACAACATCTTCACTTTTTGGGAGGCTCTGCCCCCGCACGTCTCCGAGGAGAGGATCTGTGATATCCTTCTCGAATTTGAGAAGGCTTACGACAGAGTTGACTGGGACTTCTTGGAGGGCACTCTATGAAGGATGGGTTTCTTAGATGCTTGGATCATAGGTGTGTCGGCTCTCTACAGACATGCACACAGTCAGGTGCTTTTGGCAGGGGGTAGAAGGGAACGGTTCATGCCCACACGTTCGGTCAGACAGGGTTGCCTCTAGCCCCCTTCCTCCTTCTATTCTATGCTGAGGCGATGAGCAGATTTTTGGTCTCACAGCAGGTTGGCTTGCGTGGGTTAGAGCTCCCTATTAGGGGAGACGAGCTACTGGATGCTGAGTTTGCCAACGACTCAGCTTTGTACTTGGGAGGGTCAGGAGGCCAACCCGCACAAGTGTGAGCAAGCTCTAGAGGTGTTTTGTTGTGCATCAGGCGCACTGATCAACTGGAGGAAGACAATGGCTTTTTGGGTTGGCAGTGCTCCTACGCCAGATTGGTCGCCAGGTGAGGGCTTCAGGTGGATCCCTCCAAGAAATCCAATACGATATCTGGGTTGACAGGTTGGCTTGGACTTGTCCCCTGAACAGTAGACTGCTCCCCTCCTCTTGTCCTTTAGGAGGAAGTCGCTGCATTGGAGTTCGGCACGGCTCTCTTTGGCAAGCAGAGTTGTAGTGGCCAACCAGGTGTTGTTAGCTACTATGTGGTACATCACGTCTTGTTGGATCTTCTTGAGCTCCTGTATCAGCCAATTGGAGAGGCTGATCGGGAACTTTCTTTGGGAAAGGTGCGACACCCAGCTTGTCCGGGTCAAAGTAGCTTGGCAGGTCATCACCTTACCATATTCTCAGGGGGGGCTGGGGATCATTGACCCAACACAGCAGAGCAAAGCCCTTCTTGGGAAGTTTGTGGTGAGAGGATTGCTTCCAGGGGAGGAGCCCTGGTAGGAGATGTTGCTTCACCAGCTTCGAGCTTGGGTGCCTCATGCAGGAGGCCCTTGGAGCCCTTCCATCTGGTGAATTTCCACAAGAGATGCGTAGAATGGGTCTGAGCAGGAGGTTAGAGGACCATTTTGTTGCCAGCTTGCTTAGATCCTGGGAGCAATTGAGGAGTGGCCTAGAGCAGCATCAACCCACTTGCATGGAGGAGTGCTTGAGACAGCCCCTTGTTTGGAACCCCATGGTCAACACGCAGAGAGGCCCCTTGGTTGGTAGTAGGCCTGATGTTTCTTGGGGTCCCATAGCAGAGGGTCCATCCCGCACTCTTGGTGACTGGCTTCAGTTTTCAAGTTTGTCCGAGGAGGCTCATAGCATTCAACTACGAGGCATGAGAGGGGTGCGGAGCATGTGCCACGAAATTACAGAGGCTTTACCATCTCAGTGGCTCACCCCTCTTGAGACAGCAGTTCCGAGATGGATGGGGGCCTTCACGCGACTGGAGGTCCTCATCGCAGTTCGGGCTTGCTCGGAGTCCGTACCCCACATGTTCTTTGAGGTTCAGGGAGAGGGTCACCTTCACAGAGTCCCATTAGAGGCTCCACAGGTTGCATGATGTTGTTTTCAGACAATACGAGTTTTGGGCATCAGTGGGAGGACTTGTGTCTTAGATCCTGACCCTACAGATCTTGAGACAGTCCATTGGCAACTTTGGCCTTGGGAGAGCTTCCCTCTGGCATGAGTGCTTTGGGACCCTGGAGAGTAGTTCTGGAGAGACTCTTTCTCTTCAGCCGATCACCCTAGGATCCCATTCTTTCAGTACGCAATTTGGGCTTGCTCGTAGTCCGTACCCACATGTTCTTTGAGGTTCAGGGAGAGGGTCACCTTCACAGAGTCCCATTAGAGGCTCCACAATGTTGTTTTCAAAGGATACGAGTTTTGGACATCAATGGGAGGACCTATGTCTTAGATCCTGATCCTACAAATCTTGAGATAGTTCATTGGCAACTTTGGGCTTGGGAGAGCTTCCCTCTGGCATGAGTGCATTGGGACCCTGGAGAGTGGTTCTGGAGAGACCCTTTCTCTTCAGCCGATCACCCAGGGATCCCATTCTTTCAATACACAGTTCGGCTGGGGCAACACATATTGGCAGCACAGAGGAAGGCTCGTCTTGCTACAACACTTCATTGGCACGAGGGGCTCACAACTGAGTTCTTGTCAAGTTTCTGGGAGCGGTTGTGGGACTCCAGAAAGCCGAGGAGAGTCACTTTGTTCCAGTGGCTTGTTGCACACAAAGCTACAACAGTTGGGAGCTGGCTAGTACACAGTGGCTTTTCAACAGCCTGCGCAGCTTGTGGTCATCCTTTGGAGGGTCAGCGACACTATCTGTGGGACTGTCCCATGGCATAGCAGGTTTGGCTTCGGGTTCTTCGGCTGATGCCAACTCTTTCCACAGCTCGACAATACACTTAGAGTGCTCCAGCTTGGTCCATTCTTATGGGCCCTGCGCTCCAGTTTGAGTTGGCTTCCACCAGCAGGATGACAGTGATCCAGGAATGGTGCAGTGAGAGAGAGGTGTGTTGGGAGCTCATATGTGGCCTAACACTCTTGGTTCATTTGGCAGGCCCGCTGCTTTCGCATCTTCGAGGCTCACCTTGTCCCACCAACAGAGGCTAGTTGTCGATTTTTTGTTGGAGATGATTCACTCTCAGGGGCTAGCTCGAGAGACTCCAGGGCAATTCCGACCGCATGCGGGAGTGCAGAGAGGCTTTCTTGCGACTCTGGCTCCCAGGGCCTTTCTTCACCACAGTCTAGGGTGCACCCAAATGGCAATACCGTGAACTTGTGTGGCTCTTTCCTCCTCCCATCTCGTGATTTCGTCCCCATTGTACATATTCGGTTTTCTCATTGGGAGAGTCTCCCCTTGTTGTTGATGTAGCCCTCTCTAGTAGAGGTGGTTGTAGCCCTATGGGCAATTTTATTAACTAATGGAAGGATCTTTTTCTCTGAAACAAAAAAAGGAAGAGTACGACCTCGAGTGTCACGTGCACATCTAACCCTATGTGTACGTGGACAAGCTACTTCATGACATGGGTTCAGTTCAGTTAGATTAGGAAGTGGGTCTGTTCGTAGACCGTTCATGTCCAGACACTTAGATTAGATGCATATCCTCTGGTTGCACACAGCATGATCATCAGATTTCCATCAGAACCCATCAAGAGCATTTTTACAGTGCATAGACCTATTTTCCTATTTTTGAAATTTTTCACTTATTATTTTTAAATGACTTTAGGTAGGGCAATTTTGCTAAGTTTGTATATATAGAAACCTAGCGCTAGCACTTTCTGGCAGAAGAGACAGCAGGAACAACTTGTTCAACGGGCACCTTCTCAACAAGAGCCCCCACCGGCGATAAACCTAGCGTTTTCAGCCAAGGACCAAAGAGCAGCCAGCGTTTTCATTTGCAAGCAGATCAACCAACGTTTTGCTTTTGCATATCCAAACCGGCGGTAGCAGAATCAGCAGAAGATAGATCAGCCCTAGCGTTAGCAGATTGCACAGCAAGGGACTTAACGTTTTTGCAGTAGATCCCAAATCAGCCTAGCGTTTTGCATCTGCAAGAGACAGCGTTTTTGCAGATCTTCGCGAGACAGAATCAACAGTAGACTCAGCGTTTTCAGTTTTCTGCATTCAAACTCCGCAGTAGCACCCCCAAACCTCGCAGATCTCACCTTCTCGCAGCAGTTCCTCGCCGCGCGGTCAGATCCAACGTTTTAGCCCGGAAAACGCAGATTTCAGCATCTGCGTTTTCAGCGCATCGTCGTCGCATCGTCGCCATCGACATCGTCACCGACATAGAGTCAGAATTCAGTAGATACAGGATTTGCAGATTTTGGCCATTAGCGTTTTCAGATTTCAGCCCGTCTCGTCGTCGTCCTCATCGTCGTCGACATCGTCGGCAAGTCCAAAGCATTGTAGAGATTTGTGCAATCAATAGTAGACCACTCTCGCTATAGAGAGTGGGGCCTTCGGAGGAGGGTTTGACAACATTCTGGTGTCGTATTAGCACTCATCTTGAGCAAAGTTCAACATTCACTTCCGCTGCGCATGCACCTTACATTGGTATCAGAGCTTTGGCAATGTTCTGTATCACTCAAGGAAAGAACCACAAGATTTTTTTTTTGCTTGTTGCGGTCGCACGTAACCCAAGACCTCTTGGGCGTGTCAATTCCTAATCGGGTTTTTGAAGAGTGACAAGAAACCCAAGAAAGAAGGGCTTGTCCAGCCTCCCCTTGTCCTCCTTTCACTCATTGAGAGCGGACCGTGCACTTAGTGGCCGGCCAATCGACGTGAGGTGGGAAAAAGCAACCTTGGTGTGAGCGCAAGGCCGCCAAGGGGTGCGCCCGCGGAAAAGAGATGAGCTCGGGTTAAGTGAAGATCCTTCTCTAACACAGATTGAAAGCAAAAGAAGAACCTCAAGAACCTCAAGAACTCAAGAACCTCAAGAATCCAAGACCCACAAGAACCCAAGTTCCTCGTGAACTTCAAAACCCACGACTTCAGTGGATGGTCATTACCCGAAGCGGAATGGATACTTCGCATGGAGGTGGTGAGCATGGGAGTGGCGAAGAAGAGTTTTCCCCACCCGGAGGTTTTCCCAACCCTCCCCCTTCCCCATCTACGCCAAGGATTGCACTAACTCCTATGGAGGCTTTCGACAAGATGATGATGGACAGGAAGTTAGAACGCGAAGCAAGGAAGTTAGAACGTGAAGCACGAACAGCAGAAAGAATGGCAGAAATTGATCGTGAGTACCAAGAAAGAATAGCAACCATAGCACGTGAGAGCGCGCAAGCACGCTTGGAAGCCAAAGAAAGACAAGCCGAATTGGATCGTGAGCGCGAAGTAAGAGAAGCAGCATTTGATCGCGAGAACAAAGCAAGAAAAGCAATGAACGACCGACACATGAAAGAGATGTTGCGACTCTTTTCTCAAGTGCACGCACAGATGCAAGAGATTCGGGAAAAGGAGACTCTCTGTCTCTTCTTCTCCCAAGCATGACACACATGATTTGAATGATAATGACAAGCATGATGATTTGCAGGAAGAAACTGTGATTGTTCACAAGGATGATGGTTTAGTTGATACTTTTTCTAGTGAAGCTAACCTCATTGCAGATTCGATCAATCACAAAGAACCGATCTTGGCTCTCGAGTCGAGGTCCAAAGAACCCCCTCAGGAAGATTCGATCGATCACGAAGAACCGATCTTGGCTCTCGAGCCTAGGTTCCAAGAACCCTCACAAGAAGTATTATGTGTACGAATGATTAGTCAGCACGCATTGATCGAGTGTTTAATTCGTGATGCTTTCCTGTATTTTAGTCATCGTCCTTATGTGATCCCTTTTCATAGGCAGGCCATATTGTACGTTGAACACGATTCACTCATGAATGAGCACGGATGTACGCGGATTACTCATGAAAAGATGAAATGTTTGCAGTCACGAAAGTCACATTCCATGTCTCTTCCTTGGCATGACACAGTATCAGAAAGAGCACAAGAAAGATTGAGCATCAAGCATGGGCATATCCATTGTGATTTGCCACAGTTGATTGATTCAGATCAGAAACACAAGATTCGATCTCATTGTTTGCGTGTGTGTGGTGAACGGGTTGGCAGTCAGTCTATTTGTTCATCTACATTGCATGCACAGTCTTTAGAGAAGACAAGATTTTTCCAATCACTTTACATGGAATGGGTATGTTCATGTTTTTGTGTTGGAAGTGGTTTTAGGAATTTTCATCCTCGGAGATTCTTGAAGAAGGTAGCCGCATGATATCGACGAAGTTGAAGCAACGAAGGAGGCACAGAAGACTTTGTGTCGCTTTCGGCGCGGCTCAAAGAAGCAGCGTTGCCGACCTTTATGAAGTTCAAGTATCGCATGACCCACGCATCAGAGGGGGTCAGCAAAGAGTCCTTTCCAGGATTCCAGACGTTGTTGGCGATCTCCCTCGAAGCCATACAGTTCGGTACCAGTACCTCACTTTGAAAAGGAGGGGATGTCACGTGCACATCTAACCCTATGTGACGTGGACAAGCTACTTCATGACATGGGTTCAGTTCAGTTAGATTAGGAAGTAATCTGGCACTTTTGTGAGTCTGTGCGCAGACCGTGCATGTCCGGACACTTAGATTAAATGCATATCCTTTGGTTACACACAGCATGATCATCAGATTTCCATCAGAACCCATTAGGAGCATTTTTACAGTGCATAGACCTATTATCCCTATTTTTGACATTTTTCACTTAGTATTTTTAAGTGACTTTTGTTGGAAACTAGGTAGGGCAATTTTGCTAAGTTTGTATATATAGAAACCTAGCGCTAGCACTTTCTGGCAGAAGAAGCAGCAGGAACAACTTGTTCAACAGGCACCTTCTCAACAAGACCCCCCCACCGGCGGTAAACCTAGCATTTTCAGCCAAGGACCAAAGCGTTTTCATTTGCAAGCAGATCAGCCAGCGTTTTGCTTTTGCAGATCCAAACCGGCGGTAGCAGAACCAGCAGAAGATAGATCAGCCCTAGCGTTAGCAGATTGCACAGCAAGGGACTTAGCCTTTTTGCAGCAGGATCCCAAATCAGCCTAGTGTTTTTGCATCTACAAGAAACCTAGCGTTTTTGCAGATCTTCGCAATAGAATCAACAGTAGACTCAGCATTTTCAGTTTTCAGCATTCAGACTCCGCAGTAGCACCCCCAAACCTCGCAGATCTCACCTTCCCACAGTAGTTCCTCGCCGCGCGGTCAGATCCAGCGAAGTTTGTAGTTTCAGCCCGGAAAACGCAGATTTCAGCATCTGCGGTTTCAGCGCGTCGTCGTCGCATCGTCGCCATCGACATCATCACCGACATAGAGTCAGAATTCAACAGATACAAGATTTGCAGATTTCCGCCATTAGTGTTTTCAGATTTCAACCCGTCTCGTCATCGACATCGTCGACAAGTCCAAAGTATTGTAGAGATTTGTGCAATCAATAGTAGACCACTCTCGCTATAGAGAATGGGCCTTCGGAGGAGGGTTTGACAACATTCTGGTGTCGTATTCTTCTCTCTCTATCTCTCAATCTCATGCACCTTCATTCACAGCGTTCATCACTTTGTTTGTGTCCATTGCGCTCTCTCACTAAAGGAACGGAAGGCTCTCCCTTCCGTAAGTAAAAGGAACCTTGAGCACAGTTCGGAGCACTCATCTTGAGCAAAGTTCAACCTTTACTTCCGCTGCACCACCTTACATCAAGGTATATTGCCGGGTGTTTCTTTTGATATTGGAGGAATATCTTTTGTGGTGTCCTCTGCCGTGCTAGATCTCTACAGAATGAAAGCAGATTATCAGATGTTGGGCCGACCATGGCTGCGGCAGGTTAAGGTGAAACAAAACTGGACAAAGCATACCTTAGTCATACGGAGAGGATCAAGGAAGGTTCAGATCCTGTATTAGCAACTCAATCGTGTTTGTGAGGAGACCCGACCTATTGTGGCCGAACCAACGAATTTGATGGAAGGTGTTGCGGATGAAGCAGCAGCCAAATTCCTCAAGGCGAATCAGGATTTGACGGCAATATGTATGGTGGATGTGGAAGCGATTCAGAAGTGCTATGCGGATGATGTCCCAACCAAGCCATGGTGGACACATGAACTGAGTACCAATAAAAACATTGGACAGTTGGGTATAGAGGGTAAATCTAACCCAGAGCTAATGTAGTTGAAGGAGTTATTACAGCAAGAACATGAATTTGAGAAACAGATGAACAAAGTTTCTCGGGTCAAGGAAGATGCAATTCAAGAACTGAATCTTGGGACAAGGGACAAACCTAAACCTATCAAGATTTGTGCAGATCTAGAAGAGTCTTTCTGGTCGAATCTTATAAAGTTGTTGATGGAGTTTATCGATGCGGTTCGCATGGGATTGTTCGGGTATGAAGGGTCTGAACCTCTCACTATCAACATCCTACCAATTTGAAGAAGGATGCGGTCCCCACCAAGCAAGGCAAGTATCGTATGAATTCAAATTATGCGAACAAGTGAAAGAGGAGTTGGATAGATTGTTGAAGGTCAGATTCATAGTTCCAATTGAAAACTCAGAGTGGATTTGGCCAATTGTTGTTGTCCCTAAAAAGAACAAGAAGTTGTGAATCTGTGTTCATTACCGCAAGTTGAATGCGGCTACGCGGCCAGATCCCTTTCCGCTTCCATATTTGGATTCTACCTTGGATGAAGTTGCAGGCCAGCAGATGTATTCTTTTGCGGATGGATATAGTGGTTACAATCAAGTGCGAATGGCAATCACAGACCAACCAAAAACGACATTCATTACTGCATGGGGAGTGTATGCTTGTACAGTCATGTGGTTTGGATTGCAGAATGCACGTAGTACTTTCCAAAGGGATATCAATAGATACTTGGTCCATATTTGACAAATTTTATGCAGATTTTTTTGGATGATTTCTCTATTTTGGAGAAAAGCCGAAGCACTTGCATCACCTCCGGCTCTGTTTCGAAAATGTCGGGAAACTAGGTTAAGTCTTAACCGGATGAAGTCTGTGTTTGTTGTGGCGAGTGGGATGTTGTTGGGACATATCATTTCCAAAGAAGGAATTGCGGTAGATCCCAGCAAAATTGCGGTTGTCATGAAAGCACAACCACCCCATTTACCGAAGGCGACCTTCAGATTTCTTGGTCAGATGCGGTGACATGGATGATATTTGCGGTTTTTGGCCCATAATGCGGTACCATCAAACATGCGGAAAAAAAGGATTTTAAGTGGACTTTGGAATGCAACTTTGCACTAAGCGTACCAAGTTTGGAATTTTATTGGGCCAGCTGTACTACAGAGATCTTTGGGCAGTGCTGTTGCGGTGTGTGCCTAAACCGCAACAACGAGCAATACTCGAGGAAGCTCATGAAGGTATAGCTGCCTAACATTTGTTCGGGCCATTAATAGCAAAGAAAGTATTCCAAGCTGGACTTTGGTGGCCTCCAGTTTATGCGGATGAGATCAAATTTGAAGTTCAATGTGATGTTTTTCAGAGAATTGGCCACCAATGAATAAGGACATATTACCGCTCAATAAGGTATTGCCACTTTGAACCCTTCAAAAGATGGGATTTGGACTTTATAGGTCCAATCAAACTTGGGGCAAACAGTTGAAACAGATGCATTCTGATGTACATATTACTATACAAACTATGTTGAAGCTTAGGTATTAAAAAAAGATAATGCGGTTTCGATTGCGGACTGTCTTTGTCAGGAAGTGTTCTCCAGGTTTGGTCTGCCAGTGGAATTTGTCACTAATCAAGGCACGCATTTTCTAAATAAAGTAATTCGAGAGTTGCTACGGACTTTCCAGATTATGCATAAAAAGAGTACCCCTTATTCTTCACAAGTGAATGAATTGGCAAAAAGCAGCAATAGGGTGATCATGCGGATGTTGACAAAGTTAGTAGCTACGGAATGGGATGATTGGGATTTGAACCTCCCTGCACCACTTTGGGCATACCGCACGTCATTTAAGTGGCTACAAGATGTACTCCGTTTAAGTTGGCATTCAGAATAGAAGCAATTCCCCTTTGGAATTCATGGTGCCCAGCATGCGGATTGCGGTGTTTGAAAGATAGTTACCCGAGGATTTGGTGGTCTATCGGATGGATTAGTTGCTCCAATTAAAAGAGAATAGATACACTAGTTTTATGTTCATGAGGGAGTTACAAGTCAAGAAGAAGAAACAGACGGATAGAAGAATGCGGTTTAAGATATTCAAAGAGGGTAATCTTGTGCTGATGTTCAATTCCTGGTAGGGAAACATAATAAAAGCTGAAATTACGGTAGATGGAATGCGTTTTTCTTACCGAACATGGATGGAACTATGGTTTCAAGTCCGGTTAACTATTTCAAATTGCGGCATTACCTGGGGACGGTACCCATTTATCATGAGGAGGAGATTGAGGCAGCGGATCAAATCCCAGTAATCGCGTTAATAACTATGGTGTACAATTATGACAAGGCATTAAGTCTCATGTGGAGTACCTGAGGCATGATGAGCATACAACAGAAGATGGCACTAGTTGTGGGCTCTGCGAGCATGAGCCAGTCCTTAACTCAACAAGATTGCCGAATTGGAAGGGTGGTTGCACCAGACTGAAACGCGAGCACTGTCCGCAGAGCAAAGGGAAGACCAAGCCTGACGTCAAGTCCGTGAAGCAACAGAGGCAACAACTCTGGTAGAGGAGCAGCAGGCAGAGTTCGCCAGAAGCACCTCCGAGGAGCTGCCTCGTCATCGGGCGGACTATTCTTGGAGAAAGGCATACAAGAAAGCCAGTTCCGACCTGTTGGCACTGACGGAGAACAACCTAGATGCAGTAGTTTCACTTTTGAAGGAGGACATACAAGTTCATTGGGAAGGGGAAATTCAGAAATGGTGAGTAGCACTCAAGCCCTTCTCGGCGGTTCCAACGCTACCTGCACCAAAGGGCCATCCGAGTGGGACCTCCAGCATGGATGAGCAGGGGAAGAGAAAGGCGATGGATATATCCCATTTCCCCAGCCAATTGGTTTTACAAGCCCTATGATTGATGGTCTTGTGGACCCTTATAACCGGTTGCAGAATGCAGAGGTGGCCCTTTGAGCGGCGCAGACGGAGCTAGATAACCTCAAAACTCAACTGCTATTGAGCAAGGAGAAGGAGCAGTTGTGAGAGGAAGTGGCAACCCAGAGGCATAGTGCTACCAAGTATAAGAGCGTCACCCTGCATTTTTTCTGAACCATTGTGCCAATTCCCTAAGTCTATTCAATCCTCCCGCACCTCCTTGGTGGACGAAGGCTTCTTCTCTGCTCCAACGACAGCTATCAACCTTTCGCCAAGTTGAGGCCATATGTAAACCCCAACCCACCTCCCCCTTTCATGCCCCCTACTGATTCCTCTAACGATGATTGAAAATTTTGTATTATTGTGGAATTAGGTCCTCCGTGCGTGCCAAATGTTATCCCGGAGGAATGTTAGTTCCGATATCGAGGGGGTGTGTGTTCTTATTGGAAACGATGTAATTGTTCGTATCGACATGCGAATTGGGAGTCTCTAAAGACAAGCGTGCCTAAACATAATGTATGATCTTATGTATGTTCGTTTTGATGGATGAAGATATATACTAGTAGTTCTTTTGTCTTTCTCTTGTGTCTGTGTAATGTTCTAATGGTCTTCTATACCGTACCCACTATGTGATGTCACTAAGTTCTGTGTTTGATGTTTCGACATGACATGCCGGTAACAAGAGCTTGCAACAGAGGATTGGATTCATACTGGCAAGACATGGGAGACACCATGTGCAGACTCTCACCATAGAGAACATCGCCACAATCATGCGCCGACCCATGCGAGCCATTGCCAGATTCTCATACACACATATTCACCATTTTGTCTCTGTTCTCTGAGATACACACCACCTTTTGTATATGTACCCCTGAGGCTCTTGATATCCACCTTTTTACAACTCCAGTTGTGTTTCTAATTAGTTAGTTTCTTTCTTTTTATCTAGACCTTGTATCAGATTCACCATGATGTGACTCTTTGGTCTCATAGGTCATTTTGGCCTTTAGAAGACGTTAATATAACATTTCATCTCTCTCTCTCTCTCTCTCTCTCTCTCTCTCTCTCTCTCTCTCTCTCTCTCTCTCTCTCTCTCTCTCTCTCTCTCTCTCTCTCTCTCTCTCTCTATGTGTGTGTGTGTGTGTGTGTGTGTTAGATGATGACATACGGGAATTCTCCAAGGAAGGGGATATTGTCCACATGAAGGACTTCAATGCAAGGACGTAGTGAAACCATCCAATGCTAGGAATCTATATAGGCCATTAAGTATGACCAACTCATGTGCAATCCCCATATCTGTCTTGTATCTCCCATATTCTGTGTGCGCCTCATTATGGGAACATCTAGCGAGTCCCATGCCACCAACATCCAGCTCTCTCAACATTTCCTTTGCAATGTCATAGAATATTGTCTGGGAGTGGCTGTTTCCCGCATAGACATGGAGCCAACATAATTGACTATGTCATGACTCATACCTTCTATTCACAACTTTACAGTCGGTCCTAGACCTCTTGGTATAGCAATAGACCATGCGCTCCTCAGAGTTTGGTCTCACAAGTCATTTTGGCCTTTTGAAGACGTTAATATAACATCTCATTTCATTCATTCTCTCTCTCTCTCTCTCTCTCTCTCTCTCTCTCTCTCTCTCTCTCTCTCTCTCTCTCTCTCTCTCTCTCTCTCTCTCTCTCTCTCTCTCTGCTACGCTATCCCTGAGCCCCGCCTGTGCTCGCGTGCTGTGATCAGCCTCGCCCGCACTTCCCTGCGTGTTGCTTTAACCCCCCTCCCCCCCCAACACACACAAAAGGGCCAACATGCAAAAGAACGCCGCAGAGGAGATGACCAAACCGAATAATGTCTACATGGTGGACACCCTCAACGTCCTCGTCAACCGGCTATACAAGCTTGAGAAAAAGGTCGAAGGATTGACCAAGGAGAAGGAAGCATGGAAGAAGGAGAAGGAGAAATGGGAGGAGAAGAGAGAGAAGGAGAAAGAAGAATGGAAGAAAGAAAAGGAAGAGCTAAAGGAGAAAATCGACCTCCTCCGTGCCGCTATCGCATCCCTCACCCCCAAAGAAGGAGAGATCAAAGCAAAAGCCAAGGAAGACCTCAAGGAGGAGATCACCAAAGCTCTCACGGCAAGCGTCGATGACAAATGGGAGGCCACCAAGGAAGGATGGGTTGAGTAGTCAAGAAGAATATCAAAAAGGAACCAAGTGCGGAAACCCAAATAGATGAGACGCTCATCATACACACAACCATTGAGGAAGAGAAGATGCGACAAGCCCGCCGCCTAATGTACGACTGACTGGCATCAAAGAAGAGGAGGGGTCCACACTCGAGAGCGATGGGAAAGCTGTCACCAGCGTGTGACTACTATCTATCCTTTTTGTTGATTTCTTTCTTATTATTTATTCATTTTCACTTTTTGGAAGCACCCCTCGGGAAATCTAACTGCCCTGCATTGCATAGCTAGTGTGGAACTGTTCAAAGGGAGTCCAGGCCTGAGGGCAAGAGAGCACTAAGGTTGGACAAGGACTATGGTTAGCCAAAGGGGGGTCATTGACTCGCCAAAGTGGAATCCTTTGCTATAGGAGCTACATTTCAGTTCTTGGTGTGGCTGCAGTGTACAAAGAGGGTCAGATGACCTAGAAAGATACAATGGCAGCATATCCTAAAATTTAGGGAACTGCTATTTTGGGACCTGAAAATGTGTTCGTGTCATTACCTTCGGAATGACAAGAGGAACATTTTATTGCTCTGCTGCCAAGTCAACTGACGCACCAGTTGAGATATTTTTAGCCCAGTTGGCCAAAATCGGAAACTGGGCGAGGTGTCACTCTGTGAGCATTTCTGCTACTCCTGGCCAGAGAAGGGGGCGCCTAAAATGAGAGGAGACTGATTTGCAGTTTTTGTCACAGGTTAAGAGCTGTGGAGTGCTTCCTTTCCCTCTTATGTACAGTGCGGTGCCACGAGTGATGCCCTGCACGCTACGCACTCCCCTCTCTCTCCCCTATGGCAGTATGTTATGCCCATCTAGTGGGCTTTTCAATTGACCAATGTACAGTTGTGTGGGTTCATGCGCGATTGCCGAGGCAAGAGCCTCTTGCACAAGTACTGGATTAGCTAGCGGCTAATCCCCCGCAGGTACAGGTGATTCGGAGATGTTTCATGTCCGAAATCTCGTCCGATTCAAAGGGCAAGTAGCCCTACAGGTGCGGGAGCTCGAGGACTTGCTACAGATGCGACCGGCACGCGAAACGGAGCCCAAAACAGTAAATTACAGCCTGCTGTGTATTTTTGCAGGTTTAGGGTTTTGGCCCTAAACGGACCCTAATACCCCAGGAGGTTCAGGGACGCGAGGGGACCGCTGTACAGGTGATCTGGCGCATTTTCGGGGCTGAAAACAGAGAATTCAGCGTGCTACAGATTCTCGCCAGGTTTTGCAAAGTGCCCGTATGCGTCGGGAAAGTCATTCAATGCGTGGGAATACTGACTGTGAAGAGTCCTAGTAGAGTTATGCTACCGAAATCGGGCCGGAACAGTTGAAATTCAGCCAAGCTTGTGCGGGGCAGCTTGTAGGGAACCACAGCGTTTATTCCCTCTTTTAAACAATAAAGAAATACCGAAAGGAGTGCCTAAGTTAGGGGCCAATCTAGTGTCGGTCTTCTCATACAGGTGCATTCTAGCAGCCTGCATCCCTTTCCCCTTTGTTGTGTCTTGAAAGTATAGGTAAAGTGGGCGACAAATTAAATGGGTGAAAGCAAATAAGGTTTAAGTCTAAGGTCTACCGCCCTTTTTGAAAGTACATGCCGGTTTCATGGTTCCATCGCCTGGATTAAATCACTTTTTCCCACAGAAGTGAGCCTTGGTCAGTTTGGGCTTGAAGACACAGGGGATCATAGACCAGACACAGGAAATTGCAATTATGGCCGACAGACCAGATGATGTGACTGAAGAGGTTTCCTCTTCGCAGGGTCAACAGACACATGAAGTGGGTGAGTCTTCAAGACCACCACAGACGGATGATGATATATTCAAGACCCAATTGGCTACTGTTGTGGCTATGTTCACACAAGTAATGACGAACCCAAGGTTTTTAGCCTTTCTGCAACCTCCTCTTCCGTCTCAGCAAGTTGGGTCACTGAATCATATTCGAAAGCATGTTAAGGCTCGAACACAGGTGATTCATACTGTAGAGTCAATGGAAACACCTGTACACTTGACGGAGAACATGCAGTCTCCACAACCTGTGCCTAAGGTGCAAGAACAGGTGGCTGAGATGCCACCAGTCTTTCAAGCTGTACCAGCCAACCACTTTTCAGCAGCCTATAGCTGGTTCTAATGGGCAGGGAAGCAACCTGCAGGCTATGCAACAAGTTTTCCCACCACCTTCGGTACACCCTTGCTATTTTGGAGGTAGATCGGTATTCCAGAGCATGGCTGGTCATGCACCTGGAAATCAGTTTTACACGCCAGGAACAGTGTTCGGGGGTGCTCAAACGATGATGCCTAACCCCATGTATGGTGTCACGGGCATGCTACCAGGGTTTCAAAGCACTCAGGGCCAATTTGGGATGCCACATGCAAATTTTGGTATGGCTGGAATTACAAATCAACATCCAAATATGGCATTTCCAGGTCAACTTAATTGCGATCAGGGAACACAGATGAACCCTAACAGTGTTCCCATGTTTCAGTCACTTCCATATGACAACTTAACGCCGCTGGAGAGGCCAACTCCGTACAAAGGTGGCAAAGGTGTGACATTCACGACCTTTACAGGGTTTGATGACAGGAAGAAGGCTCTCTCATTCCTCCAGCAGTTTGACAAGGCCTATGCAGGGGGAAACTTCACAGAGGCTTCAAAGGTCCGCAAGGCAGCCACTTTCTTGACAGGGAATGCGGGACAATGGTGGACAACTTTATTGCTGCAAGGGCAAGCTCCGTCCACATGGATTTACTTCAAGCAGATTTTTGCAGCAGCATGGTTATCTGATGACTTTGAAGCAGATGTCATGACAGAATGGCACCAACTTAATGTTGCTACTTGCAAGAATCTGGATGACTACAATCGGAAGTTTTGGAAAGCTCTACTTCCAGTAACTTCCTATAAGTTTGTGCCATTGACAGAACAGATTGAAAAATACTGTTGTGGCCTACCCAAAGGATTGAGAAAGTACTGCACGAAGACCAAAGTCACTACTTTGACGCAGCTCGTCGAGGTAGCAAACACTGGCAATGGTTTGCTCAAGGGAGAAGATTGTGAATTTAATACCGGCGTCAAGGAAGGATCAACCAAGAAAAATTCAGCGAAGAAGCACGTTCCCAATGAGGTTCCTAAAGGGACTCAGGAGCCAGCCAACGCAGGGAAAGGCAAAGCTACGGCTGAATCAGAAAAGGGACTAGCAAAGAAATGGAAAAGACGTTTTCCCCGCAAGTCGGAAGAGCAAAAGAAGGTCTTGAGGTCAGAGAACAAATGCTTTATCTGTGAACAGCTTGGCCACATTGCTTACAATCGTCCTCAAAAGAAAAGGCCAGCTGATTTGAAGACAAGGAAGACAAGAAAGGAAAGAAGCCCATGGCTGGTCTAGTGCCAGATATGGTGGGCGACAAGCCAAATTCAGATGCAAGTGAGCTTTGCAGAGCATGGGGAAAGGTCAGGGATCAAACAATTCTTATCTTCTTTGATCCAGGTGCCAAAGCCAACTTCATTTCCCCAGAATTGTCTTCAAAGTTGGGAATCAGACCTGAAGAGATGGGGTATATAGCAGAGGCAGGTTTGGCATGTCCTGGCCATACAGAGGCTGTGACACCCATCATCGGAAAGTTGCGCCTACATATCTAGTCCTATGTAGATGGTGAAGAATTTTACATCATGCCACTGGACGGATGTGATGTGTTGTTAGGTATTCCTTGGTTATTTCGTGTACAGGGAATCATGGATGCCTACAACAAAAAGATCACTGTACAGAGCAGGGGAAAGACTCACATTCTAGATGTAAAGCTTAAAGGGGAGTCTATTCCCACTGTATCAACTTCTGCTATTACTTCTGTAATGAAAAAGCATCTTTCTGCGTACTTGGTTTTTGCACGTGAAGTGTCAGATTGTGATGAATCAAATTTATCTGTGTTAGATAAAGAAAGGTCAATGTTTCTACAACAGTATAGTGATTGTTTTTCCGATTCATACCGTCTCGATTACCGCCAGAGAGACCCGAGGACCATGCGATAGATTTGGTGCCACGCAGTAGCCCACCAAATAAGCCTCCGTACAGGGTTAGCGCGGCTCAGCAGAAAGAGATAATGAGCCAAGTACAGGAGCTGTTAGACAAGGGGCTGATTCAACCCAGTTCATCTCCATTCTCTTCTCCAGTGTTGTTGGTGCAGAAAAAGGATGGCTCATGGCGTATGTGCATCGACCACCGTGCACTGAACAAGAATACCATCAAGAATAGGTTCCCTATACCTAGAATTGATGATATTCTGGACAAATTAGAAGGAGCAGCTATGTTTAGCAGGATAGATCTAAAGAGAGCTATGTTTAGCAGGATAGATCTAAAGAGTGGGTACCGTCAGATCCGCATTAGATCAGAGGATGTGCACAAGACTGCTTTTAGAACAACGTTTGGCCTTGACGAATTTTTAGTGATGCCCTTTGGTCTCACAAATGCTCCTGCTACGTTCAATAGGATGATGGACAGAATTTTCCGTCCACACCAGCAATTTGTTGGTACATTCTTTGATGACATGATAGTCTACTCAAAGAATGAAGAGGAGCATAGGCATCACTTGGCCATTGTGTTCAAAGAGCTACGCAGCCATAGGTTGCTCATCAATGCAAAGAGGAAGAGATTCATTTTCTCGGACACATTGTCTCAAAGGATGGTGTCAGAATGGATCCTACTAAAGTTGAAGCGATCAAGTCATGGCCAGATTTGAAGACGGTGCACGATGTCCAAAGTTTCTTGGGACTATGCTCCTATTACAGAAGGTTTATCCGAAATTTCGCTGAGATTGCTTCACCTTTACATGCTCTTCAAAAGCAGTCACCTTTAGATGGACACAGAAAGAGATTTCAGCTTTTAATCTCTTAAAGGAAAAGATGACTTCAGATCCAGTCATTGTGTTGCCAGATCTTAGGAAGTCATTTGTGGTCCAGTTTGACGCCTACGGTAGTAGCATTGGTGCAGTGCTAATGCAAGATGGCAGCGTAGTAGCCTATGAGAGTAGAATCTTGCAAGGGCCAGAAAAGACTATGCAAGTCTATGAAAAAGAACTGCAAGCCGTGATTCATGCGCTCTTAAGTTGGAAACACAACCTGCTAGGTGCAGACTTTGTTGTCCAAACGGACCATCAGACCTTGCGATACTTCTTGACACAGGCAAAGTTATCTGAGAAGCATGGTATCGATGATGTGGATGCCTTTGTGCGAGAATGCCTAATATGCCAGAAGGTCAAGTTTGACAGGCAAAAGGCACCAGGGTTATTGCAACCACTACCTACTCCAGATAAACCATGGGAAAGTATTGCTATGGATTTTATCTTTGATCCTCCGAGAACGCAGACAGGAAACGATGGTATTTGGACCATCATTTGCAGATTCAGCAAGCAGGCTCATTTTATTCCTATCAGGAAGAAGATAAATCCAGATCAGATGGCACGCTTGTTTATGAGCAATATTTTCAAGTATCATGGCATGCCACAGTCGATTGTTAGCGACCGTGATCCACGCATGACAAGTTTGTTCTGGAGAGGCTTGTTTGAGAATATGGGCACAACGCTCAAATTCTCTTCGTCGTTTCATCCTCAAACAGATGGGCAGTCAGAAGAGGCAAATTCTATTGTCCTAGATCTGCTAAAGTGCTACGTGTCACAGCATAAAGGAAAGTGGGAGCAGTATTTGCCATGGGTGGAGTATGCATACAATAATACAGTGCATTCATCAACTGGCAAGGCACCTTTTGAGATAGTTGAAGGTGGCAAGAAAGTTCCTCCCATACTGCATACAAAGGACAAGATATTTGAAGCAGATAAGTATGTTCAGGACATGGATGAAATGTACAAGAAGGTCAAAGTGGCCTTGGAAAAGACTCAGGCAAAGCAAAAGAAAGCAGTTGATCGTCTGTCGTGAAGTGGTATTTTCACTTGGTGATTGGGTGCTTCTACGCTTTGAAAAGGCAAGGTTAAAGAAGATGAAAGGCAAGGAAAGACTGTTTCCAAAGCTCAGCATGCGTTACTATGGGCCTTTTCAAGTGTGCAACATAATCAGTGATGTTGCATATAGGCTGAAATTGCCTGACAGTTGGAAGATTCACAATGCGTTTCATGTGAGTCTTCTCAGACCCTATGTGGGTGATGTGCCAGAGGATATGCCAGCTGAAGATCAGCCGAAAGTCGAGGAACTTGACAAGATCTTGGTCCCGGAACAAATTTTGGCACATAAAGAAAGAAAAGTGAAAGGCAAGGTTGCTAGGCGTTACTTGGTAAAGTTCAGAAACTATCCACCAATGGATGCTAAGTGGATGGAAGAAGGTGAGCTTGCAGAGTCACTAACTGTGTTATCCCTTTACCTTGAAGCCTTCGATTTGCAACCTACCTTGACCCCTTGACTTTCAAAGCTACATGGATTGTCAGTGTGACAATGGCTTCTGAAAGAAATGATGTACATGGTATTTAAAGTGAGCTCAAATGAAATACCTGTTACATGAATCTTAGAGCTGTACAGATTGTCAATTTGGCAATTGCTCTTATGGAATGTCCAAAAGTTTGGTTAGTGCTATAGAAGTGAGTATTTCTTGTCAGTTTGTCAAGGATACAGTAATTGCTTCTATTAAAGGGTACATGTGTAACTGCATTCTTAAACTGTCGGTTTGGGTATGCTCGAAAGTGTTACTGGGTCCAACGTGTACTATAAGACAGTGGCAAAATGTGTAGCTACCATTTTGTCATTGGAAAGTTAGTGAATCAAAGCAATGGCAGAGTGTGAAGCTACCACTATGTCATTGGGACAGGGTTCACACGTAGGCAATACATGTGTCGACGAGGTGTTGAATACACCAGGGTTGACAATGAGCATGTATGTGTCGTACATGTGTCGACAGGTGTTGAATACATCAGTGTTGACAGTAAGCATGTACGACATAGATGCAAACGAGGACGTTTATGATTTCAAGAGGAGGGTATGTCACCAGCGTGTGACTACTATCTATCCTTTTTGTTGATTTCTTTCTTATTATTTATTCATTTTCACTTTTTGGAAGCACCCCTCGGGAAATCTAACTGCCCTGCATTGCATAGCTAGTGTGGAACTGTTCAGAGGGAGTCCAGGCCCGAGGACAAGAGAGCACTAAGGTTGGACAAGGACTATGGTTAGCCAAAGGGGGGTCATTGACTAGCCAAAGTGGAATCCTTTGCTACAAGAGCTACATTTCAGTTCTTGGTGTGGCTTCAGTGTACAAAGAGGGTCAGATGACCTAGAAAGATACAATGGCAGCATCTCCTAAAATTTAGGAAACTGCTATTTTGGGACCTGAAAATGTGTTCGTGTCATTACCTCCGGAATGACAAGAGGAACATTTTATTGCTCTGCTTCCAAGTCAACTGACGCACCAGTTGAGATATTTTTAGCCCAGTTGGCCAAAATCAGAAACTGGGCGAGGTGTCACTCTGTGAGCATTTCTGCTACTCCTGGCCAGAGAAGGGGGCGCCTAAAATGAGAAAGGAGGCTGATTTGCAGTTTTTGTCACAGGTTAAGAGCTATGGAGTGCTTCCTTTCCCTCTTATGTACAATGCGGTGCCAGGAGTGATGCCCTGCACGCTACGCACTACCCTCTCTCTCCCCTATGGCAGTATGTTATGCCCATCTAGTGGGCTATTCAATTGACCAATGTACAGTTGTGTGGGTTCATGCGGGATTGCCGAGGCAAGAGCCTCTTGCACAGGTACTGGATTAGCTAGCGGCTAATCCCCCGCAGGTACAAGTGATTCGGAGAGGTTTCATGTCCGAAATCTCATCCGATTCAAAGGGCAAGTAGCCCTATAGGTGCCAGAGCTCGAGGACTTGCTACGGATGCGACCGGCACGCGAAACGGAGCCTGAAACAGTCAATTACAGCCTGCTCTGTATTTTTGCAGGTTTAGGGTTTTGGCCCTAAACGGACCCTAATACCCCCAGGAGGTTCGGGGACGCGAGGGGACCGCTGTACAGATGATCTAGGGCATTTTCGGGGCTGAAAATAGAGAATTCAGCGTGCTGCAGATTCTCGCCAGGTTTTGCAAAGTGCCCATATGCGTCAGAAATTCATTCAATGCGTGGGAATACTGACTGTGAAGGGTCCTAGTACAGTTATGCTGCCGAAATCAGGCCGGAACATTTGAAATTCAGCCAAGCTTGTGCGGGGCAGCTTGTAGGGAACCACAGCGTTTATTCCCTCTTTAATAAAGAAATACCGAAAGGAGCGCCTAAGTTAGGGGCCAATCTGGTGTCGGTCTTCTCATACAGGTGCATTCTAGCAACCTGTATCCCTTTCCCCTTTGTTGTGTCTTGAAAGTACAGGTAAAGTGGGCGACAAATTAATGGGTGAAAGCAAATAAGGTTTAAGTCTAAGGTCTACCGCCCTTTTTGAAAGTACAGGCCGGTTTCAAAAGCCCTATGCATGAAGCTCGGGTACAAAGAAGAAGAGGAGCTACCCTTCTCCAAAGCTTGGAGAGCCGGCAAAGACCTAGAGAAAAGAGCCCTCATCCCCTCCCGGGAGTCTTGGACATCCTTCATCCGAAAGAGGGTTATCTTGAGAGGGCTCCAGGGGCCCCAGCCCTCCTATCTACCTTGACGACAACCTCACAAAGATGCACAGGACCACCGTTGAGCATGCATGCCTAGAGTCAAGAAAGCTTGTAAAGAAGGGAAGAAGGCGGTATACGAGATGGTAGAGTCATCATTGATGGTAAAACCATCGCATAGGGACTCGCGGCCTATGGGACACATGAGGAGATCCACCTTGCCGTTTGGAACTGCAACGAGGATCTATGGACACATCTAGAGAGGCTTGAGAAGGTGATGAGAGGGCGGGACCTCTTCCTTCTGACAAAGACACACGAGTCCAGAGCGGAGTCTACCAAAGATCCAGAGCTTTCAGTGGGAGTCTTCACATCGAGAGAGCACTCGACATCACACCACACGAGGGTCGGCAGGGGTGGCTATACTCTTTAGACAGAGACTCAAGAGCAGGATACAGATTGTTGCACGAGACCCACGGGCCTATTACCTTTGGATCCGTTTTGAGCTATCACGAGCCAAATTATCTACATCACCCTTTAGAGACAGCAGGGGAGGGAGAGGAGAGATCGTCCCCATACACATGCCTATCATATGAGATTATGGAGTACTCTACACTAGGGGAAGTCTTCCTTATGGGGGACTTCAATGCTAGGATATGCCAGAATCAATGGGAGACATATGACACACAAGACCCGGTGGCACTATTCACTGTACAGGAGGAGGCCACCATGAGAGAATCAGCAGAGACACAGCTAGCACCATAGAATACGACCATCATTTGCTCAAATTAGGCTCTCAGCACCGTCTCGTCATCTATAACGGGATGGCACACGGGCCTATCTCAAGAGGGCTGACATGCATACCACATGTTTGCAGCCGAGGGGGGGGGAGTACCGTGGATTACATCATGGAATCCACAGAGGCCACCCACCTATTTAACCATCCTATCCATACCAATTGGAGCCGGCCACACCTATCTTGCACTCTCCCTCACTAGCGACGTCACACACCACGATCCATTTCACACATGAGTTAGCCCCCTTATACTCGGCAAAGGTGGAGAAGGGACTCCTTCTGCTCCACCCCTCTACACCACTACCTACACTTGCCTCCCACATCACATCTGTTCTTCAGACATCAGATATCAGTTCTTTCCCGCACACCACCCATAGAGGCCACACTCCCTCCCCCAGGGACTATGCCATAGAACCGTTGGTATGATCATGAGTGCAGAGACCTCTACCGCCAGCTGTATGCGCAGCGGACTCTTGGAGAGATCATTGATCACGACGACAGACGCCAGATAAAGACACTCACACACTGAAAGCAGCGAGCTTTCGAGGAGGCATAGGAGCTAGAGCTATACCACCTGTTCAGGAGCATGGACATTGCCACACCATGGCACACCCTTCGGGAGCCACGACCGACTACCCCTAATCCACAGGTATGGCACGACTATGCAGAGAGACTCTATGAGGTGCCGAACCAACCCCCGATTCCACAACCACCCGGGCCTCGACCCACGAACTCTTCCTCTTCACAGCAGAGATGGTCATGAAGGCCATTCACCGCCATCAGCACCGCCGATCATCAGATCATACAGATTTACAGAGTGAGCACCTCATTTATGCAGCCGCCACAATAGCCCCATTGATTGCACATGCATTCAACCAAGCTTCAGGAGAGGGCTTCCCAGAGGAGTGGACCAAGCACACCATTGTGCCGATCCACAAATCTGGAGAAACCTTGGACCCAAGGAATTACAGGACTATCATGATTGGCCATACAATAGCCAAACTATATGGAGCAGTTCTTGAGGCTGAGCTTAGTTCATACGAGGAGGTTGAGGGCCTACGGACTCTTGGCCAAGTAGGGTTCAGGCCGACTTTCTCCACCATCGACCACATCTTTGTTCTGCGTTGCATCATTGATGGGGCAAAGGTACAGAAGAAGAGGCTTTACTACTGCTTTGTGGATTTTCGCAAAGCATTTGACACCGTCCCATGGGAGAGGCTCTTTCGACAACTTCAAAGTTTGGGGATACCTTCAGAGATGATATGGGCCATCTATGCTCTATGAGAGAGTGATTGGGAGAGTCCACTACCCATGTGGTAGTCAGGGTCTATTGCTAGCACCATTGGTGTTAAGCAAGGATGCCCCCTCTCCCCGGGACTCTACTTCGACGAGATCTCCAACTACATCCAACGAGCGGGAGGGGTAGGAGCTGACCTAGCAAGTACTCCAATCCACATTATGCTATTTGTTGATAACATAGTACTGATTTCAAAATCACCAGAGGGCCTATAGAGCCACCTGAGAGCCTTGGATGAGTTTTGTACAGACAGGGGATTCACACTAAACCTTGGGAAAACCAAGGTCATGATCTTCCACACCTCCAGATCAGTCCGATGAGCAGCCACATTTATAGCAGCAAGAGGACCAGTAGAGGTGGTCACCTCCTACATCTACCTACGGGTCACATTTGCCGACCATTACCTATAATTCGACAAGGTTGATTCTCTCTGAATGCTCCACAAGGTCGACTTTCTTTGCTATGAAATTGTAAATTGGTAAGAGTATCTGTTTACTATGAGTACCACGACTCCATGAGTACTTAGGAGAAGCAAGGATTCCCTTCCTTCATTTGGCATAGTGGTTGCCACAGTTTGCAATATGTTATTGGCATACGAACTTGGGGGAAACTTGCCAAGATGTCTGCAGGTTTTTAAATCACACGAGGGCATATATGATACATATGCTACCTCACTCAAGTAGCAAATATGGCTATGGCGGACAGGGACCCTTCTCCATGGCACAAGCTGCCACTGACAGACTGACCCGAGGATATGCAACACTAGCCATGCTAGTTCAGGAGCCCCGCACAAAGGGGTGGCTATTCGACACATTAGTCACTCCAGCCTTGATGTATGCAGCAGTAGTGTGGGCACCCGAATTGACAGATAGCCAATGGGCACGGATTGAGAAACCACAGATCTATATGATTTCTCGCCTATTTCGAGGCAAGCACACAGTGCCGCCGGACATCATCAAGGCAGAGCTTGCAACCCCCCTCCCCATGGTAGTGAAGGCACTCTTCCAGACGGTTTGCTTCATCCAGAGAGTGCGAGAGCTCCCGATCAACAGACTCACACGACGAGCATTTGAATCAGTTATTCAGATATCAGAGACCGGATACGACGGAGCATGGTACACACAAATTAGAGCATGGTTCATAGCACACGGCCTTGACCTGGAGAGTTTGCCACCTTTCCAATACGACCACGACTCCCCCAGCTTCATCTCACGTAGTGAGAGGAACATAGTGATCCAACAGGATCTCTGGCAGCTCTATATCAGACAGACTTGGATCACATCCCCCCTCCGGCAGAAGATGTCACACTACAGAGACCATTTTCTTACCATACTAGAGGATTGGTTCATACAGCAAACATGCTATATTGACACTTACATGCCACACAGCTCATGGGTGGCAATTGGTTAGCTCAGAGTGTCATCACATAGACTAGAGATCAAGGTGGGGCGAGCTCATGACATTCCCATGGAGGAGAGTGTGTAGATTATGCAGAGAGGAAGTGGAGAGCGAGGAGCATTTTGTTTGCAAATGCAAAGCTTATGCGGATATCAGAGGCCGATACGAGCCCCTATTCAGAGGGCAACCTACCTTTCCAGATATCATGCACTCTCGAGATCAGAGACAGCAAGGGCACTATTGGCTAGATATACATAGGCATAGGGACACACTTCTACAGCCACCTGGGGGGGGGAGAGAGAGAGTCACAGCTTACAGATTTCTTTCAGAGAGCTACACCCTTTCCACGCCCAGACCCACCGAGGGAGTGACCCTTCCACAGGCTGAGGCGAGCCGGGCTCGACGACGCCCGCGGGCTACCAAACGCCAGGCCCCACGACTCCACCGCAGACAGATCGAGGAGATCCGGACTCGAGCACATCGAGCTGTTGAGGAGAGACGAGCCCAGATGATGGCTCACTTAGAGGCGTTCATCAAGGCAGCCCTTGCTCCCGGCCCTCCCATGTACTACATTTCACACACCCCCATTAGCACAGGATGGAGCTAGCTAGATTGATGCATTTACATGGTTGTACTATCTTCACCATATAGACATGCACATATTCCTAGCACTAGTGCTCCACCCATCCCTATAGATTTCATCACCCACCAGATGTCCTCCTCTCTTTTATCTTATACCACTCTGAACTATTTTGTCTTTTCCGATAGACAGAAGACATACACACGTATATTTGATTTGTCTCATAGGCCGACTTCGGCCTCACATAGACGTTAAAAAGCGCTCTCTCTCTCTCTCTCTCTCTCTCTCTCTCTCTCTCTCTCTCTCTCTCTCTCTCTCTCTCTCTCTCTCAGCAGCATTTCTGAAGTGAACACGTTCAAGAAAGTTGACTCTCATCTCTTATTTTACATACAATGTCTTCCGGCACTCGCAAGGGTTCTTCTTCTTCAATAACGTCCACAACCATTGTAGAAAATGATCCAAAATCTCTTAAGTGTAGAGATAGCAACACAACTACTCAACCAACAACATCGGAAACCATGATCATGGCATACTTGGTATCGTTGCAAGAGACCGACCGTAAACAAACAAGGTGAAGACTTACGTGCACTTGCAATGAAGAATGGCACGCTAAGGGTTCTTGTGGTTGAGAATGAGAATCTCAAGAAGACATTTGAGATGCAAACAACACGTTTGATGTAGCTTGAAGAGGAAGTCAAGGAATGTAAACGCTCTCTTGTGGACTTGAATGCTTTTAAGGAGCGCATGAGCAAAGTGGAGCATGACCATGTATTGAAAGAGGAGAAATTTGACACCATGAGCCGGGATGTATGCGACATGAAAAATATAGGCACAAACAAGTCTTGGGTTGATGTCTGTGGTAGCAACGTGGTTCCTAATTCCTCCCTCATGTAAGCTATGGCTCAAACAAGACTGTTGAAAATGTGAATGTGGAGGAGTTGAAAGAACGGGAGCCACATTCCAAGAACATTGTTATTCGTGGAATTCCCGAAAAGAAGTTAGAATCGCCTCCTTCTCTTGCCATTGTTATCGAAGATTTCTTCAAAACCCACTTTGGCATGTTCGGAGTTATGGTATATGGAGCATATAGAGTGGGTAAGCAAGGAGCTCCTGCTCGGGAGAACGGCCAATTGTATGGATGAGACCAAACGAAAGATTATCCTTGATAATAGTTGGATCTATTTGAGGAGTACAAAATGTTTTGTATGTGAAGATCGCAGTATTAAGCAACAAAATATGAGTCACAAGCTATATGAGGAAAAGAATAAGAAAAACAAGGAGATCTCTCGCGAAGAAAATGTACCCAAAGGAGGAGGCAAGTCCCTTGAGCAAATAGGGATACGCGACCTATGAGAGGTAGAGTTACAATTGAAAATATGCTTTTGGAATTGCAATAGATGCCCATGGAATGCGGGGGTTTGCATTGATGAACTAATAAGCAAAGCCAATGTTGTACTTCTTTTTGAAACTTGGGAGCATGATACACAAAGGATTAACGACTTGGAGGATTACAATATACATTCATTGATGTGGTCAAAGAATCTCAAGCAACGAAGAGGGCAAGGAGGGGTAGCATCTATGGTTAAGAAAGGATTGGAAGATTTTGTAACAATTGTGAAAGATGACAAATAAACGTTATGTATGGCTGAAAAATATGACACCAAAAAGAGCACCCATTTTTATAGCCGGTTGCTACATTCCTCATCATGATTTCCCCTTTTATGCTTGTATGGATAGCGATCAGCCATTCTTTTATTTAGAACAGGACATTTGCTTGTTTCAAAGACGAAGGTGATATTATTGTATTTAAGGATATGAATGCTCGCACAAAAACATTGCAACATGATACTCAACAATTTGATATGCCATACATTTCAAGGGAGTTGGAGGAAGTTCACTTGTATGATCGTACTTCAATGGATGACAAAGAGCCGGATCACTATGAAGAGTTACTTTTACACATATGTAATAGCACAGGTATGCTCATTGTCAATGGTGTATCTTTGTGGAGTGGAACCAATGGATTTACATGCAGAAAACATAATGGGGATAGTGTGATTGACTATATCCTACTCTCCGAAGCCATCATGTATCGCATAAAGAGTTTTATGTTTGGCCAATAGATCCCGGAATCAAACCATCGAACCTTATGTATTGACCTTGCATGTGGAGAAGCAACCAAGCATGATAATCTCAGCCAAAGAGAAGAGAAGTTATCACAATGTATGGACTTCAAACGAGCACCAATGCACATTGAAATGGTTGAGCAAAAGTTATGGATGACAAAGCTTGAATATGACTCACCATTGGAAACTAAATGGAAAGCTTTCAAGAAAGTTATTTGTTCTTGTGCCGAAGAATGCTTTCTCCATGATATCAATAAAGATAGATCACGCAACGGTGGTTTAATAAAGAATGTCAAGATGCTCAAAAGTCCTTGATAAAGCTTGATGCAACTATGGACAGAGACAACTATCAAAGTCATTTGCATACATACAAGGCATTGATTCAAAAGAAGAGAAGAAGATAGAAAGTAAAGCAACAACTTTTTCAAGTCCAAGAAAAGACACATGCATGTGGGAGATTTTGGAAAAACTTGAGGGACAAGCGGGTTGAAAATTTTGGTAGCTTGCGTCTTGTGGATATGTACACACATTGTAGGCAATTATATGAATAACCAAATGCTGAAAAAATGTCATTTTATGGTTCACTCCCATGTATGCCCTCTTTTTTTACTATTGAGGATGTATGCAGTGGGCTTGAAAAGTTGGCCACTCGCAAAGCGGGAGATCTTCCAGGTATCAAGCCGGAGATGATCAACTGAAAGGGAGATTTTACCCATGAGTGAATGTGTGATATGTTCAACCTTGCACTTCAACATGGTATGCCTTATGATTGGAGTACTAATTGGGTCAAGCCTTTGCATAAAGAAGAGGATGTAAAGAATGTAAACAACTATTGGACTATGGCAAAGTTGTTTGGGTGCATAATGGAGATGAAATTGAGTGATTGGGCTGAGGAGAATGACAAGCCTGCAAAAGGACAAGCTGGTTTTTGTCGATGCCATAGCACCATTGATCATCTTCTCACTCTTCGTGTTCTCGTGGAGGAAAGTAGGTTGAAAGGCAAGCAATTGTATTGTTGTTTTATGGACTTTAAGAAAGCCTTTGATATGATTCCACGTAAAAAATTGTGAAAAGGATGGAAGAACTCCAAGAACCAAGTGAGTTTATGCGTGTGGTTTCTCCATTCTATCAGAAGGTGATGTGTCAATTGCGCATGGGAAGAGGAACATCGATCAATTGAAACAAATGGTACTTGACTTCATGCAAGAAGAAGGCATTGAAGTTTGCAATGCAGTAATCATGCTTTTGTTGTAAGCAGATGATGTAGTGCTTCTAGTACACACTTTAGAAGATGCACAAAAGCTTATGGTTGTCCTTGAGAACTATTGCTTGCATACTAGGCTGATTGTGAATGAATCCAAACAAAGGTCATGCTTGTGAAAACCAACCATAAGAAGAAGCCATGCATTGTGTACAACAATGAGACACTTGAAGTTGTTAAAAGCTTTAAGTACCTTGGCCTTGAGGTTCGTCCAATCACAAGTGGCATGAATGTGCTATGCGTTGTTTGGAAGCGGGAAAGAGAGCATATTATGCATTTGAAAATATGGAACACGGGAAACATCGAGTGTTGGGTTCTCAAGAAGTACATTTTTGATGCATTGGTGACACTGGTTCTTCTTTCTGGAGTTGAAGTGTGGGGTGGGAGCATCTCAAAGTCTACTCGGAAAGAGTTTGAGAATGTCGAAAAGCGTTTTCTTACAAACTTTCTCTAAGTTAAGACACAAACACCATATATGCTCCTACTACTTGAGTCGGGATCTCTTCCAATTGAGGTTATGGGCATGGAAAGGGTTGTGGAATACATGATAAAGATGCGTCAAAACGCCTCACATCAACTTCCTACAATTGCATGGGAAGCAAGCAAAAAAGTTCAAAAGACGAATAAAAGCGAGATCTTGAGCACGGGATGGATGCAAGACAAATAGAAGTGGTTTGGGAGATGGGATGCTTTACATGATGCTTCAATTGACTCCCAAGTGAATGAAGCTTTCTACAACGTCAATGTATTACGGCTTGGGAGAAATCCCGTGGGTCACGCTTCATATATTACACCACCCATATTGCCCCCAACTACAAAACCATGCTCTTCGCTGAAAGAGGAAACGGTACTCACACTTACATGCTTGACCCTATCCCCTTGTCAGCGATACGCACTATCGCAGCCATTCGGCTTTAGCTCCCATTCCCGATGTAAGACAGGGCATTGGGGCAATGAAGAAGAGTCATATCGATAGTGCACATTATACTCACTACAAGTTCGAGAGTCCAAGTACCACACACTACTAGAGTGCTCAGCTTTTGGTCACATCCGAACTTGCTTCTCTCACATTTTCAGCCATGACGTAGACCTACACACTTTCCTCTCCCAGCCACAGTGTGGGCTCTCCATTGCGACTCTCATCACCACAATTTTGGAGCATCAAGAGTCACTCATCAGCCATACACATACTACATCACATGTAACTTTAATCCCATAGATTATATTTGACCTCCGAGGACGATAAAAATCTCTCTCTCTCTCTCTCTCTCTCTCTCTCTCTCTCTCTCTCTCTCTCTCTCTCTCTCTAGCCGCGAGCTTTAGCCTGTGTTCTTGGCCTCTCTTGGGGGAGGGGGCAGCCCTAGGGGGGCCGCAGAGCTCTGCCCCCCCTCCCTTCGACCCCAGCCGTACCCCGATCCTTGCAACCTGCCTAACCTGCCCAAGCCCAAGCTTTGCAATCGACGACTCTGAAGGTTCATGCCCAAGCCCTGCAGCTTGACGACATTGCGACATCGAGTAGGCAGTCTGAAGGTTGAGGGCTCATTAATCCGAAGGTTTTCGAGGGCTTGTTTTCGAGCCAGCCTTAATCTGAGGGTTTTCGAGCCAGCGTTACTTCATTTGATGAGGCCCAATCCTTTCCCCTTCTCACTGTGGTAGAGCTTGCTCACACAGTGGGCAGTTTTTCACTCTCAAGCAAGATCTCATTCCAGCTTGCTCACACAGTGAACAGTTTTTCACTTTCAAGCAAGATCTCATTCTCACAAGCGAACCCCCAGCTGCGACGCAACGAGGGGGATCTTTCACCCCTATCAAACGAACGCGGCTGTTCGTGCCCATGCCACAGGTGGACCCGACGGACCGTCTCCAAGCACAAATCCGAGAGCTGCAAGATGAGAACACAGAGCTCAAAACACGCCTTGCCGCCTTGGAGACGCGTCTCTAATCTTTGGAATCACAAAAGGTGATCGACAACAGTCACCTTCTTGCCAAGGCAAAGGAAGTTGAGCAAACCCTCAACATAAACGTGGCTAAACTCGCCACACAAGTCAACGAAGTAAATGTCAAAGTCTCTTCAAAGGTAGAGGAATGCATGCAAGAACGTCGTCAACGGGAAGGCTTGGCACTATCCGTTTGCATTGGCAGCTTGCCCTCTACTTGGTGGGGAGCAGATGACGACTGCATCTTGACACTAGCCAAGCTCAACCAAGCCATTCACCCAAACCAAGTTCGATCCCAGCACAATTACAAAGGTTCACCGTGACAGTCGTACCAACCAAGGCATCCTTGTCTTCAAAAACAAAGAGGCTCACATAGCGCTTCTACAACAAGCTCGACTCCTCAAGGGCACCAAAGTTTGGATAAGTGAAGCCTTGACTCCCGCTCAACTCAAAGTCAAGAAACAAGAACTTCAAAAGGTACGAGAAGCGCGTGCAGTAGGTAAATGGGCTATCTACCGCAACGGCGAGGCCATCATCGAAGAGTTTTGGATCCCAAGAACTCCAAAACCACCCCCATCCCCACTCCCTAAGTGACATGTGTCACCATTTTGAATTTACATTTAGAGATGTCCCCAATGTACCCTCTTATTAAGAGGCATCACGATGTATGTTTTATTTGGTCCCATGGATCATATTTGACCTCCGAGGACAATAATGAATCTCTGTGTGTGTGTGTGTGTGTGTGTGTGTGTGTGTGTGTGTGTGTGTGTGTGTGTGTGTGCAACAGCTGTCCTTTTTTCAAAAAATGGTGTGAACAGCTGGCCCTTGACTCCCTGTAGCCTCACGCTTGGCTTTTCGCAAGATGACGGTCCCCAACAAGTGGCCTGCTGGCTGGCCCTGTGGCTTTACGTGAGACAAGCTGGCTGCTGGCGATGGCAGCCCCTAACGAGCAGGCTGCTGACATGGAGCGAGGGCAGAGGTTGGGAGGAGGCAGAGGGGGGGGTTTAAGTGATAAGAGGGGAATCTCATTTATAATTGAATCTAATTATACGTTTGCCATTATGTAATTAGTGGTTCAAATTAGTTCTCCACAATTTTAGAAAAAAATAAAAAATCCTTTCAAAACATCTCAAATGCATGAGGGTGAGTTTAGGAAAGGAAAAGTCTCATGAAAGTGGAAAGTCAAAAGACTTTGCATGTCTTTATGACGTTTTGTTCTCTTTAAAGTTTCCTTGCACTATGTATGTAATTTATTTCTTTTGAATGCATACAAGAGAACCTCTTATTGAGGAGCACCATCCAAGTCTGCATGAAATGCTCCCTTGTTATTATATCTTCTCTTAAAGAGAGCGTGAAAAGAAATCCTACCATCCCTGGGAAAGTGGATAATCCAGCACCCACCATTTGTTTCTGGTATAAGAGCAAGACTTCTGCCCTAGACTTTATTGTGCTTCGACTAGCACCAAAAGCCGAGCTGCCTACATGCTAATATACGCTTTTATCTTTTCTGTCTCTCTGTTTTTGCTTAAAAAACAAAAATTAATCTCCTTGATTAAATCCACAAGGTCAAGTAGACAATTACTCAAATTCCTTGGACTTTCTGAGAATCTATTCACATAATTCGCCTTCATTCATGTCATATGATTTTTCTCTTGCATGAAGAAACTTGCCTCGTAGTACACCTCATGGAGCCTGCCTTCCCCAATAAACAGAGCTGGTGGCATGACAATAATACAATCACAATGCACTCACCCCACTCTCTCTGTTTGAAGGTTCTTCACACAGTACAAGAGGGATTTTGATAGTCTCAATAGATACTACAAAGTTCCTTTGCAAAAAAAAAAAGTCTCTGACTCATGACTTAGTTAAAGCTACATATGGTAAACAAACCAATACAAATCAAGACCTAGTTTGGCATTGATCAAACAACGGAAAACAAAAGAAGCAAGCATTGAGGCATGAGCTAACACAGCCAACACACTTTGAAACACATTCTCAAGGAATACTTCCAAACAGCTTCTCTGTCCTAAGCCTAGGGGTGATTTTCAGCCACAAAAGCTTGTTTCCTTCGTTGGATTTAGTAAATTGCGGCTTAACCTAAAGGGGAGGACCTTTTCTATCTTGAAGGAAAAGCTTTTGTGATGAGTCATTCTAGCGGACATTAAGCTGACCTAATCGTTAATTAGAAAACCAGACTGCCCAGATGACCCATACCAAATTAGTACCACTGTCCATATGGCTCATGTCAGTTTCGTACCTTTCCATAGTCCTTAACTATACATGATTTTAACAATGAAGTCAAAAGATAAATAGCAAAAATTACCCGTTGTATGTCTGGAAAGTGATGCTGTCAAAGCCTAAAAACTGCAAAGCAAAAGTAGCTTTCTCTCCAAGATTGAGCGGGACAACTTGATCATCTGTAGCATCACACGTGACAGATGCCAGCTGCATTAAAGAAACGTTGGACAAAGTCAAGCTTAAACAGAAAACCATCAAAATACTTGCCTGTTCCATGAGCCAGGAAGATAGAATATCCTTTGGCTTGCTCCCCTGCTTCCAGATTCTCAAGAAAACGAGTCTCTATGTTTCTGAGCAGCAAGATAAAATGTCAATTAACAAAAAGTTGACACATCAGGTGCATTGTAGACAGAAAGGAAGTATGTCTGAGGTGGATAACTTTGCACATGGAAACCAGCCACTCAATACAGCAGTTATATGGAGTTTGCAGGGAAAAATAGTCCCATCACTGTAAGATCCAATCATAGAGCATGCTGTAATGTACAAGCTGGTTGCTGCACCCTGGCTAAAGCCGCCAACTCCAAGCTTTACTGCATTTAGGCGCCATTCTTGCATTAGTAAAGAGAATAAAAAACCCCTACAAAGCAAGCAATGTTGTGATTATTGACCCATTCCATTTAATTACTCAAAAATTTATGTAATTTATTTTCTAATCTTAAAAAGGCCCTCTCCTTGTAGCTTCTGCACCAGGTAGATAAAGGCCAATCCACACCAGCTACTCTAGCATCTACAAGGTTCGGAATCTTCCAAAGTGAGGGTGCTGTTTCAAGTGCCTTGGACAGATTTTCTAACACTAATCCTTTGGCTCTCTCTTTCTCTATGCCAACTCTAATTGACTTAAAACAGCAGTTTAAAAAAATGCATGTTAACTGGGCGGGATGCTGAGGTAGTGGCACTTTGAATGAGAGCATTTCTGAAGCGGCATTTCATAGTATCTGGTGGTGAGTCAAGCCAGTACAAGGAGAAGAACCCTCGCATACTCTTCCATCATAATAGTTCAAAACAGAATCATGACTATTTACATACACGAGAACTCAGAATGCCGTGTGAACATCAAGGTGGCATTTAAGACGAGTGTAGGATAAGACACTATTGAGGGCTATAATGCCAGATGATACGCCTCCAATCTCAGGTGAAGAACATTGTAGTACGAGACTAGTCTCTAAAGAACAAGCATCTATGCTCCCACTGGCTGTGAGGACTATTTATGATCTTTGTCCACATACCTGTAAGAGTGGTGGGCACAGTTGAAGGCTCATTACTCATCGTCTTTTACTCAGAAACGCACAAGGCATCGGGACAGCTTATGCCACATGTGACTGGACATAGGTGGGAGACAGCTTGTCAAGCAGAGACGAGATCAGAGCTGTCACAAAACGGGCACCACATGCCAATAGAGAAGAACAGACTGAAACAGACTTTTAGCACTTTAATAACAATTGAACTGAGAGAGAGAGAGAGAGAGACACGATGCGTGACACGGAGTAAGATTTTGATGGAAAGTCATGCTCCACCTTATGCTGGGCATCGTGGAATTGATGCGACAGTGAAAGGGGTTGAGGCATTCTTCTATTGGCCAGCTTTGCGTCAAGATGTTGACACATTTGTAAGATCATGCTTAGTATGCCAAAAAGTCAAATTTGACAGACAAAAGCAACCGGGATTGTTGCAGCCATTGCCGATCCCAGATAGGCCATGGGAAAGCATAGCAATGGACTTTATCTTTGATCTTCCAAGGACGCAAACAAGCAATGATGGGATTTGGACTATTATTTGTAGGTTCAATAAGCAGGCCTATTTCATTCCTGTGAGGAAGAAGATAAAGCCAGAACACATGGTCAAGATATTTATGAGAAATATCTTTAAATACCACGGGATGCCTCAGTCAATTGTCAGTGACAGGGATCCACGTATGACGCGTCTTTTCTGGAAGGCATTGTTTGAGAACATGGGCACTACGCTAAAGTTTTCTTCTTCCTTTCATCCGCAAACTGATGGACAGTCAGAAGAGGCAAATTCTACTGTTCTGGACCTACTCAAATGTTATGTGTCACAGCACAAGGCAACTTGGGAACACCATCTTCCATTGGTTGAATATGTTTACAATAACACTGTGCATACGTCAACAAGTAAGGCACCATTTGAGATAGTGGAAGGAGGGAAGAAAGTCCCGCCCATTTTGCAGACTAAGGACAAGATTTTTGAGGCAGACAAGTATATGCAAGATATGGAGGAAACATACAGGAAGATAAAGATTGCTCTTGAGAAGACTCGGGCTAAACAAAAGAAAGCTGTTGATCGTCACCGTCGTGAACTTGTATTTTCACTTGGTGATTGGGTGCTTTTGTGCTTTGAAAAGGCCAGGTTAAGGAAAAGGAAAGGCAAGTAACGCTTGTTTCCTAAGCTCAGTATGCAATATTATGGTCCTTTTCAGATTTCAGAAAAGATCAGCGATGTAGCTTACAGATTAAAGCTACCAGAAGGCTGGAAAATACATAATGCTTTTCATGTCAGCCTTCTAAGACCCTTTGTTGGTGATGTGCCAGAGAATATGCTTAATGAGGAACAACCCGAAGTGGAAGAATTGGATGACATCCTTGTTCCTGAACAGATATTGGCACATAAAGAAAGAAAGGTTAGAGGAAAGGTTGCAAGACGCTATTTGGTGAAGTTCAAGAACTATCCATCCTTGGATGCCAAATGGATGGAAGAGTCTGAATTGGTTGATTCACCTCAGCTATTGCAATTGTATCTTGAAGCCTTTTAGATGGAACCCACAGTGACTTGATGTAGCCTTTTCTAGAGCAAGGCAAGAGCATGGTTCATGATGCTCAAGAGAGTAGTTAAGCAATTGTATCTACTCTTTCCATACAGAATTTAGCTAGAGAAGTTTGTGCTTGAGAGTACACTAGAAGACTTCTATGCTTGATATATGTGTCGTAGCCAGGTTGGTGGGATTGTTTAATCGTCCAACGCTACATTTCCGGAAGCATGTATATCTTGGATTCCCATCATAGAATATATGTGATATCAAGAGATACTGCATGTATTATTGGCATGCAAGCGAGGTCACTTGCAGTATTTCAAGGGTGGGGGTGTGTCACCAGGAGGTGTATTTGTTGCCTTCCGTAAATAAGTACTATATATTTTTATTTATTTTTATTTTTACTTATTTTCCCCGGAACCCTTGAAAAGGTGCAAGTGGACATTGCATGGCAAGTGTGAAACGGCTACGGCCGAATAGGTTTCTCACAGCGGGAGTCTGGGTCGGTCAGTCTGGGACTGGTCGGGCCAGTTAGCACTGAATTATGATGAGTATGGAAGCCTGTGTGCGCCAAATGAAGTCTGGGCCACTCGGAAAGTCACTTATAACTTTATAAGTCAGTGGGAACTAGAGAATTAACTCAAAAGGGGCAAACTGGACACATGGCGGCTCTAGGCAGTTTTGCCACTTCCAGCATGAAGAGGGGCGCCCAATTTGAGAGAGGAGGCTGATTTTTGCATGAAGTGACCTACAGTGTGTGTGAGTAGTGGGTGCAGGTCTACAGCTTTAATGGAAAGCTTGCCTTCTCCTCTGTCTCCTGTAGCGCGATGATTTGCTCTCATGCATCTCTCTCCCCTTTGGCACATATGGTAATGCCCCACTAGTTGGGCTACTCAGATGAACATGTACAGTTCTGGGGGTTTATGCGCGTTTGCCAAGGCAAGAGCCTTCTAAACAGGAACCGGATTAGCTAATTGCTAATCCCCCACAGGTACGCACAGTTCCATCGCGAAAGATTGCGAGCTTGGAGAGTTTTCTCGCGTGAAAACTCGTCCGATTCACAAGGGAACTGTCCCATTGCATGCGGGAGCCCTTGGGACACGCGTAGGCCTGTTCGCTCCGCTAAAAACGATCCGAAACAGCGAATTACAGCCTGCTGTGTTTTTCTGCAGGTTTAGGGTTTCGCACCTAAACTGCAAGGGAACACCGGGGGAGCCTCGTGAGAGCCTTGGGATGCGTGTTACAGGCTTTTGGGCACCCGGAAGTGAAAAACAGGGAATTACAGCCTGCTGAAATTCTGTGACAGCTCACCAGAAAGCTTCCAGATAGCGAGGGAATCCGTCCTAGACGGGCTTTTGACCTACAGGGGTTTTTGCGCCGTTATGATGCCAAAATCAGGTCGAGAACCTTCGTTTTCAGCCCTCGCCAAGTTTGGACAGCTTTGTGAAAGCTTGTGCGAAGTGGTCGGATCGTCTACCTTAATTTGAATAAAGAAATACCGAAAGGGGCACCAGTCTTTGGGGCCTACAGGGTGTCGGTCTCGTGTGCGCAGTGACATTCTAGTCGCTGGACGCAACTGTGTTCTCTTCCCTTCTCAGTGCTCTGTGTAAAGTTAACAGGTAATTGAAATAGTACCGCCCTCTGCGTTGTACAGGCCGGTTATACTGTATCTACTTGAGCTAAACAGACACAAAGACAATTTATTGAGGCGATCTGGAGAGAGACAACCCCAGAGACAAATTACCGATTCCTTCACACCAGACACTGGACAGATAGAGGAGCAGCCACCAGTGCAAAGCTCAGCTCATACTCACACCCGCGGCACTCTCATTGACCGAGCATTGGAGCTAAGGAGATCGAGACGCCCACGACTAAGGAAAGGAGCTTCACAGCATCGACGGAGACTGCAGCAGAGGATATGAGCCAAACTATCTTGGCATCCAGAGTACGGATGAGGATAGACTCATGACCCATTATATCACCCTCTTGTACTGGGCACCCATTGTATCGAAGATCACACATACCCCACACTATTCCAGCTACTTACACTCCTTCCTTTTTGTACCCAGACATGGTATCAGATTCACCAGTTTGCAACGGTTTGGTCTCACAAGTCTTTTTGGTCTTTTGAAGAAGTTAATATATTATTTTATTTTCATCCATCTCTCTTTTTTTTTCTTTTTTTTTTTTGGAAAAAGTCAGGGCTGTATATTACTGAGTACGATATAATCCCCAGCGGATGCCAAAATAGCCTATCACGTGGGGTGTACAAGCTGAATATAAGGAGGAGAGCCACTATAGTGACAACTCGACTAGAACAATCTCATGGTGGTCGATGTGATGAGGAGGAGAAACCACCGAGGAGGGGCATAATGCCACGTAATCTGGCCACCTCTCTCTCTCTCTCTCTCTCTCTCTCTCTCTCTCTCTCTCTCTCTCTCTCTCTCTCATATTTTTGGCAATAAAAGTGGGGATTTGACCCTTTGCATTCGACGATCAATTCATATACAAGAAATATGGGAAAAACCCTGAAAGATTTACAATGAGATCATGGGGAAAAAATCCCATAACAAACCACAAGATACATTTGGGGATAAAGATACTCTAATCAAGTCGTGAATATGTAGCTATCTGGATAGTAATCAAGTCTACACAAAGCTCTGTCCACTTCGGGTGATGTAGCGAAAACCACAAAGTCTAGGGTTGTGTATCTAGTGATGTGTATCTGACTGATAAAATGAATCCGCTGTAAAAACCTCCTATTGCAGCTCACAAAAGCCAAGGGACTGTGAAACCCCTAGTTCATGCCTCTAAAATCATCCGCATCCACTGTAACATTTCCTAATGATATACTCCAATTTTATAGCAGATGCATTATACAATCACATACATAGCACGAGATACACAGCACTGGACTTTGTGGTTTTCGCTACATCACCCGAGGTGGACAGAGCATTGGCAGATTTGTGTAGACTTGATCACTATCAACATAACTACATATTCACCACCTCATTGGAGTATGTTATCCCGAGATGTACCTTGTGGTTTGTTATGGGATTTTTCCCCATGATCTCATTGTACATCTTTCAATGTTTTTCCCATATTTCTTGTATATGAATTGATGGTCAATTTTATGTAATGCGAAGGGTCAAAGCCCCACTTTTATTGCCACAAATGAGAGAGAGAGAGAGAGAGAGAGAGAGAGATGTGCATCTTGGTACCTCCCCTTGGCCTTTGAAGTGTAAGTGGGTCCCTCTTGCCTGTCTCATAGTATAGTTGTGTTGTAGATCTGCATCCTAGTTCCCTTGCAAGCTAAGTGAAGAGAGGATGACAACAGTCTCTAAAAGATGGGCACTTCCACCAAAAGCATACTCAGCAACTATATATCAAAAACTGGAATCACCAAAAGCCACCAGCGGTGAAAGAATATGCGAAATACACTCAACAAGATGTCTTGGTCATGCAAGTTGACATTGAAAAGGCCTTTGATATTGTTCTTTGGGATTACATTGCAGATACCATGCAGCAGTTGGGATTTGGGCCTAAGCTATCCTGCGTCATATTTTTCTTGTATGCACACAGCACTTATGCAGGTTTGTTGGATGGATCTCTCACAAAATTTTGGCATCTGGAACGTTGAGTAAGGCAAGGATGCCCTCTCAGTGGTTTGCTTTATGCAATCGCTACACACCCCCTGCTTATGTATTTGGATTCCTTGACCTCCACTGATAGATTTCATGGCCTAACATTACCATTTAGACAACACTTTATCGAACAGGCCTATGCGGATGATTCTTTATTTATGCCTCGCAATCACTATGATGATGTGGAGCAAATTTTGCATACTCTTCACTTGTTTGGATTGGCGGCAGGCCTTAAAGTTAATTTTCGTAAATCCAAGCTATTACCTTTGAATGAGTGTGATTGGCACAAGATATTGTGGCCAGGGGAGATTGTTCCTCCGCACATCATAGTTCACCATTTGGGTTATCCGCTGCTTGGGATGTATCAGCTAGGTAAAAACTGGATTGGATACACCGTCTGCATTCCAAGTTAAATTATTGGAACTTGTCCACTTGGCCACTACATGTGTGTCTCAGGATTGTCCAGTGCATTCGCATGGCTTATGTGTAGTTTTATTTACCTCTATTATCCTGGTCTCAATAGCGCCTGCAATCACTTATGTCTAGTATTTTGCAACATTTCTGGCGAACCTCGTCTAGCAGGTCTTCAGACTTATCTATGGACAAGCTGTGTTCTCCCAAGCGCCTTGGAGGGCTGAATATTTTGGATTTGTGAAGTCATGTTCTAACTTCTGGCTCGGAACGCTATACTATTGCCAGTCTTGGTGGAGCAGCAACAACCCTGGACACTCATGGTATATGTAACTAAGTTAGACTTTGTAAATAATTAATTTATTTAAGAGAAAAGAATTATCTAATTAGTTGTGTGCACATCAGAATAGATTTAGAAGTTCTGGAGCCTCAGGTGCGCCCAAGTTTGGGCCAGTGCACCTTAGGGAGACCCTAGCAGAAAATACCCTAAAGCCCTAGCGATTGGGAAATCGGGTCTTCAATGAAGGGGTAGATAGTAGCCTCAGATTTCAGGCTCAGAAAATTACGCGCGCTAGTGCAAGCACAGGAATGAGATGGGGTCCTTAGAATAATAACCCTAAGGCCTGATTATTTTACGGCCTTAGGATAAGTTAGTTAAAGTATTCTTAAATGATTTGCGCTGGACCAAATGGCCGGACAAGTGCGAACAGGTAATGCCAGAGCAGTGTCGGTACGGCATTGCGCTTGGGAGCAGCTAACAATTTAATTGGTTGCATCTATGTGTGCAGTTGTGCACTTAATTGCACATTTCATTAACTAGCATAGGATTTTTAAAGAAAAAAGTTAAATGGTTTTTAAATTTTAAAGTAAGTGTGCCAAGTGGCACACTTTCCCATGCAATCTCTCTCTCTCTCTCTCTCTCTCTCTCTCTCTCTCTCTCTCTCTCTCTCTCTCTTCATGCTAGCGCCCCCTCTTCTGGGAGGCTATATGAGAGCAACCCCTCCCCCTCTTGCCAGGTTGGCAGTGCACTACCCCCCCTAAGTTGAACGCCCTCTACGCAGTGAAGCTCTCCATTGAAGCTTGAGAGCAGCACCTTATGGTGTATGTGGAGCCTCTGTGCACCCATCACCTAGAACAAGGCCTCTCATGGTCATAGGCAGCTGTGGGAGAAGTTTCATCGCGTAAAGTAGTAGAAAACTCTTTTTCTCTCTCTACTAGCTGCTGCAAATTCCCTATTTTCAGCCCCTAATCACCTGTATTAGGGTGAATTTCAGCAAAGCTTTAGTAGGAAACTATTCCTCTCTACCTACTATACACACACACAAAGTTTGGAGCGTTTCCGTCGCGAAAAGGACCTCCGTTTCGGCATTGGAACGCGCTCAGGTAACAATTTCTGGTTATGTGCAGAAAATTACAGCAAGCGTGTGTGCGTGTGTTTTGCATGTTTCCTTCGTGGGTTGACTGCAGGAATGATTATGTCTGAAGAGACATAGTTAGCGGAAGATAGACTCTCGTTTTTTAGAGCTTCCGATGAGTTTTGTGGAAGATAGACTCTCATCTACGAGAGCTTCCCAAAATCTCACAGAAGAGGAGAGATCCTCTTAGTAGTCAGGAGAGCAGTTCTACTCTCTCAGTCAGAAGAAGAAGAAGGACAAGAAAGAATAGAGGACGGGCTTTCGCCCCGTTCCTGTGCTTATAAAGAATTCTCCCTTAGTAATAAAGATATTCTCTTTAAGGGGGGGGGACCAGCCCATCTTCTGGTCCCCAATGATGTGTCAAGCTTTCTCTCTTTCTCTCTAAAGTCTCTTGAGTATATAAATTGCATTTAACAGTCAGTTTTCACTTCCGTATTTTTGTGACAATGGTATCAGAGCAAGGTCATCTCTCTCTTCCTTAAGGGATTGACGACTCTTGGCATGTTTCTTGACGATCCGTCGCAACATGCCAAGAGTCGTCAATCCCTTAAGGAAGAGAGAGATGACCTTGCTCTGATACCACTGTCACAAAAATACGGAAGCGAAAACTGACTGTTAAATGCAATTTATATACTCAAGAGACTTTAGAGAGAAAGAGAGAAAGCTTGACACATCATTGGGGACCAGAAGATGGGATGGTCCCCCCCCCCATAAAGAGAATATCTTTATTACTAAGGGAGAATTCTTTACAAGCACAGGAACGGGGCGAAAGCCCGTCCTCTATTCTTTCTTGTCCTTATTCTTCTTCTGACCGAGAGAGTAGAAGAACTCCTCTTGTCACCAGGAGGTGTATTTTTCCTGTTGCCTTCCGTAAATAAGTATTAGATAATTTTTTTTTATTTTTACTTGTTTGTCCCGGAACCCTTGAAAAGGTGCAAGTGGACATTGCATGGCCAGTGTGAAACGGTTGCAGCCAAATGGGTTTCTCACATCGGGGATCTAGGTCGGTCAGACAGGGACTGCCCGGGCCAGTTAGCACTGAATTCTGATGAGTATGGAAGCTCGTGTGCGCCAAACTGGAATCTGGGCCACTCGTCAAGTCACTGCAACTTTATAAGTTGAAAGGGGCCAGTAAATTAACCCACATTGTAGATGTTGGTCAAATGGTAGTCTTCAATGATGGTCAGGAGATCGATAGGGACGCCATGGAAGCATCTCCTAAAATTTCGAAAACTGCTATTTTTGACCGGAAAATGTGTTCGCGTCATTAGCTCTGGAATGACAAGGGGAACATTCTATTGCTCTGCTGCCAAGTCAACTGACGCACCAGTTGAGATATTTTTAGCAGGGAAAGCCCAAACTCGGAAACTGGGCGACGTGTCAGCCTGTGAGCGATTCTGCCACTCTGGGAGGCAAAAACGAGCTGCATATCAACAAAGGGGACGCCATTTTCAGCCTCAGGTGGATTGTAGCAGGTACAGAAGCTATGGAATGCTTACCTTGCCCTCTATGCACAGTATGGTGACGGGAGTGATGCCCCGCACGCTACATACTGCTCTCTTTCTCCCCTACGTACAATATGTTATGCCCCACTAGTGGGCTTCTCATTTGACCTATGTACAGTTCTGGGGGTTTATGCGCGTTTGCCAAGGCAAGAGCCTTCTGAACAGGAACCGGATTAGCTAATTGCTAATCCCCCACAGGTACGCACAGTTCCATCACGAAAGATTGCGAGTTTGGAGAGTTTTCTCGCGTGAAAACTCGTCCAATTCACAGGGGAACTGTCCCATTGTGTGCGGGAGCCCTTGGGACACGCGTAGGCGTGTTCGCTCCGCTAAAAACGATCCGAAATAGGGAATTACAGCCTGCTGTGTTTTTCTGCAGGTTTAGGGTTTCGCACCTAAACTGCAAGGGAACATCGGGGGAGCCTCGTGAGAGCCTTGGGATGCGTGTACAAGCTTTTGGGCTCCCCGCAGTGAAAAACAGAGAATTACAGCCCGCTGAATTTCTGTGACACCTCACCAGAAAGCTTCCAGATATCGAGGGAATCCGTCCTAGACAGGTGTTTTTGACCTACAGGGGTTTTTGCGCCGTTATGCTGTCAAAATCCGGTCGAAAACCTGCGTTTTCAGCCCTCGCCAGGTTTGGACAGCTTTGTGAAAGCTTGTGCTAAGTGGTCGGATCGTCTACCTTAATTTGAATAAAGAAATACCGAAAGGGGCGCCAGTCTTTGGGGCCTACAGGGTGTCGGTCTCGTGTGCGCAGTGACATTCTAGTCGCTGGACGCAACTGTGTTCTCTTCCCTTCTCAGTGCTCTGTGTAAAGATAACAGGTAATTGAAATAGTACCGCCCTCTACGTTGTACGGGCCGGTTATAGCTCTCTTGACTACTAAGAGGATCTTTCCTCTTCTGTGAGATTTTGGGAAGCTCTCGTAGATGAGAGTCTATCTTCCACAAAACTCATCGGAAGCTCTCAAAAACGAGAGTCTATCTTCCGCTATCTATGTCTCTTCGGACAATCATTCCTGCAGTCAACCCACGAAGGAAACATGCAAAACACACGCACACACGCTTGCTGTAATTTTCTGCACATAACCAGAAATTGTTACCTGAGCGCATTCCAATGCCGAAACGGAGGTCCTTTTCGCGACGGAAACGCTCCAAACTTTGTGTGTGTGTATAGTAGGTAGAGAGGAATAGTTTCCTACTAAAGCTTTGCTGAAATTCACCCTAATACAGGTGATTAGGGGCTGAAAACAGAGAATTTGCAACAGCTAGTAGAGAGAGAAAAAGAGTTTTCTACTACTTTACGCGATGAAACTTCTCCCATAGCTGCCTATGACCATGAGAGGCCTTGTTCTAGGTGATGGGTGCACAGAGGCTCCACATACACCACAAGGTGCTGCTCTCAAGCTTCAATGGAGAGCTTCACTGCATAGAGGGCTTCAACTTAGGGGGGGTAGTGCGGGAGAGGCTGCTCTCTTGTAGCCTCCCAGAAGAGGGGGGCGCTAGCATGAAGAGAGGGAGTGTGAGAGAGAGAGAGAGAGAGAGAGAGAGAGAGAGAGATGTTAGGGAACAAAAGGCCTAAGTGCCTTGTACTTACTAACTTATAAGTTAAAAGACTTATAAGTGAGGGGGGCCCAAGTGTGAATGGCCCCCTAGTCACTTACTCATATACTCAAAGGTCAAGCCCAAATAAAAAAAAATCGTGACTTCTCCCAATTTCTTACGAGCGTTCTCTCTCTCTCTCTCACGTTTTCTCTCTGCGTGAGCTTCTTCTGCGCCACTCTCCTCTTCTCCTTCACTCTCATTGCATAGAATAGCAAGTGGGCTCTCTCTCCTGCTCCCCCACACATGGTATCAGAGCTTTAGGGTTTCCAAGAGAGCCATTTTCGCAACACAGATCAGAATTCTGTTCTTGCTCGTTGCGGGAAGGATATTCAACCGTTTTCGATCAACTCTGTCGCGAAGGGATCCTCTCACCGTGTAGAATCGACCTCCGGTGACAGTTTCCCCAAAATTAGGGTTTCAAAAACTGGCGAACAGCAGCCTATTTCTGCTGAAATTGACCAATTTCGGGGTCAATTTGATGCAATTTCATTAGGGCAAGTCTCACAGGTCAATCTTACAGGTGTTTCCACCAACGAGGTTCTGAAAATTCAGCAAAACAGGTGTTTACAGGTCTGATTTTTGCCCTAAAACAGGGAATTTCAGCAAGCAAATGATGTATACACCTTGTGGAAACCTTTGGTAAGGGTTTGGCAGTGAATGTACGCCGTTTTGGGGGTGATTTCGCGTGAAATTTGCTCGCTGTTTTTCTGTAACAGCAAGCTGTTTTTTGCCCGATTGCGCACATTTGGGCGTGTTTAGGTCGGCAAAACAGGGTTTCAGTGTTTGCAATCACTCAGAATGGCTTCTAGCAGTGAAAGTGGCAATTTGTTGCACATTCGCAAGCTTAAAGGTGCCCATAACTTTGCTATATGGAAGAAGCAATGTTATAATGTGATGTTGCAGAAGAAACAGGCGAAACCTATTAAGTTACAGGGTGTGAAACCGGTTGATATGGAGGTTGAAGAATGGGAAGAAGTGGACGAGTTGGCTCGCTCCACGATCATGCTTTCGGTGTCTGACAATTTACTCTTCAATGTAGAGAATGAGCAGACAGCATGGGGCATGTGGAAGCGTTTAGACGAGTTGTATGCACAGCAGAGTGCTGCCAGTAAAGTGTATTGGCTTAAGAAGCTTATGGATCTCCGCATGAAGGAGGGCACGCACATGTCAGTGCACCTCAATGAATTCAATTCTATTTTCAGCCAACTGACAGAGCTGAAATTCACGATTGATGAGGAGTTCAAAGCTACTTTTCTGCTATGCACATTGCCCGAGAGTTGGGATGTATTCCGGACAGCTCTTAGTAACTCAAGTGCGTCACTTAAGTATGCAGATGTAGAGAGTTCTCTCTTGATGGAAGAGATGAACAGGAAGAACACCACAGGTGGGTCTTCTAATGCATTGCACTTGAGAGGCAGGTCTCAACAGAGGGAGAAATCTGACAGTAAGGACAAGGCACGCAGCAAATCTCGTAGGAAAGATGTTGTGTGTCATCATTGTGGAAAGAAAGGGCATTATAAACGGGAATGCTATGAGTGGAAGAAAGAGAAGAACAAGGGTGCTGAAACTGATGCAAAGGACAAGGGAAATGCCAAGAAGAGCACTGTGTTGATTGAGGAAATCAATGTTGCTAGTAGTTGTGACAGTGACAGCAGCACTGATGTACTCAATGCCTCTTCTGTGGATGCACATACCCTTGCTATGGGTTCTGATGTGGACATGCATACTTGGATTCTTGATTCAGGTGCCTCCTTTCATGTAACACCTCATAGGGATTGGTTTACACAGTACTCAGGTGAGGTGCAGGGCACTGTTTATTTGGGAGACAACTATGCATGTGACATTGCAGGTATTGGCAGTGTCCAGTTTTCCTTTGCTGATGGTATGACTTTTGTTTTGCACAAAGTGCGCCATGTGCCACAACTCAAAAAGAGTTTGATTAGTACAGGGCAGCTAGATGATGCAGGCTATCACACCACTTTTGGTGATAGCAAGTGGAAAATTTGTAAAGGGGCCCGGATTGTAGCCAAGGGTTGTAAATCGGACACTTTGTATCCTTTGCATGTGTCTAGTGTGCGTAACCATGTTGTCGCCGTAACCGAGCAGCCAAGTGTTTCTTTGTGGCATGGCCGGTTGGGACACATGAGTAAAAGAGGAATGGAAACTCTGTCTCGTTGTGGTTATTTGCCGTGTTTGAGGTATGCTGATTTTTCTCATTGTGAGCACTGTATTTATGGTAAGCACAGTCAAACACCGCACAAAAGGTCTCTTTCTTTGAAGTCTGACAGGTTAGACTTAGTGCATTCCGATGTATGTGAAATGCCACAGTTGTCCTTAGGGGGAAAGAAATATTTTGTCTCGTTTATCGATGATGCTACACGTAAGGTATGGGTGTATCCAATACGTGCTAAAAGCGATGTTTTGGATACTTTCAAGAAGTTTCTTGCGTTTGTTGAGAATCAAACTGACAAGAAGCTTAGGTCTTTGCGCTCAGACAATGGGGGGGAGTATGTATCAAAAGCATTTATTGACTTTTGTGCTACTAAAGGTATTAAAAGAGAGCTCACGGCTCCTTTTAATCCCTCTCAGAATGGAGTTGCAGAGAGGTTGAACCGGACTATCCAAGAGAAAGTTCGGAGTATGCTGTCACATGCTGCATTACCTCATGGTTTTTGGGCAGAAGCTGTGCAAACAGCTATTCACTTGATTAATCGCTCACCTAGCAAGGCTTTGGGTGGAAAGGTGCCTGAGGAGGTGTGGTCTGGCAAGCCACCCTCATATGCACATTTAAGAGTGTTTGGTTGTGAGGCCTATGTTCACATCCGGAGTGAACTGCGCACCAAACTAGAACCAAAGTCTCATAAATGCATTTTCCTAGGATATGGTGAGGATGGTGAAATGGGGTATAGATTATGGGATCCCGCATTACGGAAAATCATACGCAGCAATGATGTCATCTTCAATGAGAATTGCATGCACAAACAGCCCACAAAGGTCGAGGAAGTGCGCCGGGTTGTTTTTCGTGAAGATGTTACATATGGGCAGCCAAGAAGGCCCAATGTTCAGCAGCCTTTACATGCTGAAAATGGTGCTGAAAATCAGCCATTAGCTGCTGAAAATCAGCCCCAACAAGTTGCCATTCATGCACCACAGGTAGGGGAACAGGTTGATGCTCCTAGACCGCCCGTTGTTGCGATGCAACCGGCTGAACAGCCTGCTGTTTTTGATGGTTTACAGGCTGAAAATCCACCTGTTATGGATCATTGGGTGCGTAGGTCTACTCGGGTGACAAGGCCCCCCGATAGATATGAACCGTCTTTGGACTATGTCATGCTTACTGATTGTGGTGAGCCGTCTTGCTATAAAGAGGCTATGCAACGGGAAGACAGTAAGAAATGGTTCAAAGCAATGGTTTCGGAAATGCAGTCTTTGGAGAAAAACCATACATGGGACTTGGTTGATTTGCCCAAAGGGCATAAGGCTCTGCCATGTAAATGGGTTTACAAGACCAAGGTCACATCTGATGCTTCTTCTAAGTACAAGGCACGTTTGGTTGCTAAAGGGTACAAGCAAAAGCATGGTGTGGATTTTGATGAGATTTTTTCTCCTGTTGTAAAGCTTGCCACATTACGTCTTATTTTAGGCCTGGTTGCTTCTGAAGATATGGAGTTAAAGCAAATTGTCTCCCTTTCTTGGGCTGATTTTGCTTTGCTTCTGCTTCGGAGGCGGTTCTTTTCTTCTTTTGAGAAGAAGTAGAGGTAGACTGTTCATGGAGAGCCTTCTATTTGGCATGGTAAGTGCTTTGCTCCATCTTCCTCGGAGTACCCTTGTCATGTATTCCATCAACTATGCGGGCTGATTCCATAAGTATTTGCAAGTTACCTTGAGGGTAAAGCTTCATAGCCTTTTGCAAAGCTTCATGCAATCCTGCTTCAAACTTGCGCATCTTTTCCGAATCGTCAATCTTCTTGAATGGAGTGACTTTCAAGAGAACGTCCCAAAACCTATCCACATAGCGTGGAACAGTTTCGTTCTCTGATTGTGAAAGTCGATCCCATTCTTTCTTTACTTCTTCCTCATAGTCTGGAGGAAGGAACTGTGCGTAGAACTCCTTCTTGAAAGCAGTCCAATCTTGGGGTTTACGATCTTCCAGGATAAGGGTTAACCACCAACTGCTGGCGGTGCCTTTCAAGTACATATTGACATGGCAAAGCTTGGATCTTTCTTTATAATTCCCTTCAACAAATGCAACTTCGAATTGGCGGATGAAAGCCAAAGCTTTGTCATTATCACGCCGTCCATTGTAAGTGTCGAATTTCACATCTTTATCTCTCGACTTGAATGTTTTCTGTCTGTGGTGCTTCTTCTTATGGTGCTCCTTCTTTCTATGCTTAGACTCCTTATGGACATGAGTCTTTTCCCTTGAATGCACTTCTTGTTGCGACGGATCTTCAAGAAACATGTCTTCCGGAGCAACGATGTCATCTACATCCTTCATGAAAGAGAATTGAGGGGAATCAGGGGGATCCTACTCTTGAACCTTTAGGTTAAACCGCACATGACGTTGGAGGTTTCCTCTGCCTCTCGTGCATGCGAGAGGTTCCAATCAAAGGATCTTTCCTTGGTTCTGGCGCCTTTGGGTTCTGCGGGATTTCTCCCGACCCCATCGGCATTTTCTCCTTCCCTTTCTCAAGAGTATGGAGAATCTTTTGGACTTTTGGATGGGAGAGCTTTTTGCAACTCTTCCACCTGCTGTTGAAGGAGAGAACTCTATCTCGCATCCTCCCATTTCTGCAATCTGCCAAGAGTCGTCAATCCCTTAAAGAAGAGAGAGATGACCTTGCTCTGATACCACTGTCACAAAAATACGGAAGCGAAAACTGGCTATTAAATGCAATTTATATACTCAAGAGACTTTGGAGGGAAAGAGAGAAAGAGAGAAAGCTTGACACATCATTGGGGACCAGAAGATGGGTTGGTCCCCCCCCCCCCCCCCTAAAGAGAATATCTTTATTACTAAGGGAGAATTCTTTACAAGCACAGGAACGAAGCGAAAGCCCGTCCTCTATTCTTTCTTGTCCTTCTTCTTCTTCTGACTGAGAGAGTAGAAGAACTGCTCTCCTGACTACTAAGAGGATCTTTCCTCTTCTGTGAGATTTTGGGAAGCTCTCGAAGATGAGAGTCTATCTTCCACAAAACTCATCGGAAGCTCTCAAAAACGAAAGTCTATCTTCCGATAACTATGTCTCTTCGGACATAATCATTCCTGCAGTCAACCCACGAAGGAAACATGCAAAACACACGCACACAAGCTTGCTGTAATTTTCTGCACATAACCAGAAATTGTTACCTGAGCGCATTCCAATGCCGAAACGGAGGTCCTTTTCGCGACGGAAACGCTCCAAACTTTATGTGTGTGTATAGTAGGTAGAGAGGAATAGTTTCCTACTAAAGCTTTGCTGAAATTCACCCTAATACAGGTGATTAGGGGCTGAAAACAGAGAATTTGCAGCAGCTAGTAGAGAGAGAAAAAGAGTTTTCTACTAATTTACGCGATGAAACTTCTCCCACAGCTGCCTATGACCATGAGAGGCCTTATTCTAGGTGATGGGTGCACAGAGGCTCCACATACACCACAAGGTGCTGCTCTCAAGCTTCAATGGAGAGCTTCACTGCATAGAGGGCGTTCAACTTAGGGGGGGTAGTGCGGGAGGGGCTGCTCTCTTGTAGCCTCCCAGAAGAGGGGGGTGCTAGCATGGAGAGGGAGTGTGTGAGAGAGAGAGAGAGAGAGAGATTGCATGGGAAAGTGTGCCACTTGGCACACTTACTTTAAAATTTAAAAACCATTCAACTTTTGACTTTAAAAATCCTATTCTAGTTAATGAAATGTGCAATTAAGTGCACAACTGCACACATAGATGCAACCAATTAAATTGTTAGCTGCTCCCCAGTGCAATGCCGTACCGACACTACTCTGGCATTACCGGTTCGCACTTGTCCGGCCATTTGGTCCAGCGCAAATCATTTAAGAATACTTTAACTAACTTATCCTAAGGCCATAAAATAATCACGCCTTAGGGTTATTATTCTAAGGACCCCATCTCATTCCTGTGCTTGCACTAGCGCGCATAATTTTCTGAGCCTGAAATCTGAGGCTACTATCTACCCCTTCATTGAAGACCCGATTTCCCAATCACTAGGGCTTCAGGGTATTTTCTGCTAGGGTCTCCCTGAGGTGCACTGGCCCAAACTTGGGCGCACCTGAGGCCCCAGAACTTCTAAATCTATTCTGATGTGCACACAACTAATTAGATAATTCTTTTCTCGTAAATAAATCAATTATTTACAAAGTCTGACTTAGTTACAGTATAACATTTGTGTGCGCATATTGTCACGCCATCTTTGATCACCGGCAGCCGACATATTGGGACGTCATTTTTAGGAAGCTTGAAGGACACATTCCAGGATGTTCCTTTACTTCCTCTCCCATTGTTGATTGGAAGGCTGTCACTTCGCATTTGGCATGGCATGGCCAACAATCCTCTCTAGGAAACTCCCTTCGATTAGAGAGTCTGCATTGGAGCAGGGCATTCTCTTCAACTTTGGTCAAACGGTCTCCTCGCTAGGCGTATTTTCTTTCTCAAAAAGGAATATGCCAAGTGCATCAAGTGGTGGATGACATGGATCTGTTCTTTCGTTCTCTGACGTGGCATCCCCTTTTCAGTTGGGTCTCCACTATTCTCCTCTTTGGTGGGAGATTCAAAGGATACTTGTTGATCACTCACCCATTCCTCTTTTAGATGTGGACTCCCACTTCTCTGATTGGAATCTTGCTACTGCCAGACTGGAATGCATTTCAGCCGGCAATGTTTTTGCCCTCTTGCAATCTGATGTGTAAATTGTGTGTCATGGTAATCAAATGTGGTCACTCTCCAAGTCATCCTTGTGGTGGCAACGAACATTGTCTAGCATTTGGCAGAGTCATCTACCTTTGAAGAAACGTATTTTCTTGTGGTGTTGCTTAGTGGAGCTCTACCTGTTGGCAGCTTATTGCATGCACGGCATATTGCACCTTCTCGCTGCTTAAGATGCCATGAAGTTGAGGAGACTGTGCCACACTTATTGTGGGGTTGTCATTGCTCTAGATCCTTCATTCGGCAAGTGTCAACTGCTCTTCGGCTTCATTTTCCTTTCGGCATTTTTCACATACGGTTTTGACTTTTTGGGGTGCTCCACTCTCCGCAATCTCAATTTACGGTGTTTTTAATTGGGTCAGATTTTGGGTTTCATGGGCCATTTGGCACCATAGGAACTCATTAATGTTTCAAGGCACTGATGTTGACCCGTTTCCCTAATTCAAATTGTCGCCTGGTCAAGCGCTGCATTTCGCTCATGATGCTGGGGACATCACTCTTAATGCCTGCAGGATTTACTTTGACTATATCTAGCCCTCGGAGCCTCATGGTGCTCCACTTTTGATGTCTCTTATTTTTCGTGGGTTTTCCTTGCTTTGAGGTTTCCCACTTGTAAATTCCATCAACAAGATTTACAAAAAAAAAGTATGTTTTGCATGTGCAAACTGAACACACATGATACTGTACACAAGCACAGGTATCACAGCTACTGTGGGCAAAGAAATATAATTGTCAAGCTAAATTAACCTTACACTACAGTCACTCCAGCACACATCCTTTCTCTCACACACACAAGCACATAGTTTCCACACATGCACGCATGCCCATGACACTTCAATACCACACATAGACACAAACAAACATACACACAGGCATGTGTGTGTGTGTGTGTGTGCACGCACGCGCGTGTGTGCGTGCACACAGCGTGCACATGTATATGTGTGTATTTATGAGTGTTTGCATGATGTTGGAGGGTAAAGAATGGGGAGAGGAGAAACAGTTAACTATCATGAAGGCGTCGAGAATCAAAATGCATAGCTGAAAACTTACTGTTGGGAGATTCTTTGGACAGAAGTTCAACAACATGTGCTGCTGAGGCATCTAGACCTTCTAAATCATCAGGTCCTTCCCAAGCTGGTCGTCCATCAAACCCTTGAAAATCCATCGAAAAGAAAGAAAAGATCATGAGATGAAAGCCAATAAAAGTGCACTCACAAGGTATAGTCCCAAAAATATCAACAAGCTTAGCGAAAAAAGAAAAAACAAATAGATGCCACTTTTGAAGCCTTTCTACCAAAAAATTTATGACTACAACAGCTGATAATTCAACTTCAAATTGGATCGTTTACATGCATTGCATTGATATCCTCCCAAAGCAGTTATAGCCTGCATAGGGGCCGTGGGAACAATCCATTTTATCTGCATGTAGAAACAAACGCATAAGCAGCACTGATCTCGAAGCAAGAGCTCTTTCATAGTTTTGACTATCTTTGAATAAACATCACGAGCATACATGCAAAACATAACTTTGTAGAGTCAATTTACAAATTTACAAGGATAGCAATGCATTTATCTGCTCATATAGAGAAAGCCATAGTTGACACTGATGACATCCTTATTATTATAGTGAGCTCATCTGGGTACACCCATATGTATCCATTCATATGGTGACCATACATGAAACATAAATAACTGGAGACCATTCATGGATTTACGACATTTACAAGGCCAGATAAGTTTTATCTTTAGCTACTAGACAAGTGCACTATAAGCATAGTTCTCCAACAACCAAGAGCAGCAATATATGCACATGCACAAATTTGAAGTCAAACACAAACATCCACAAACACAACCATACTAGAATGAGCTAGATATGCACATACAAACAATGCACATGCACAAATTTGAAGTGCATGCACACAACAAAATCTAGAATCCACAGGCAAACACAAGTTCAGATTTTATTTTGGCAGCCTACATTTTGTGAAGGGAACTCTTGGAATTCTTCGGCCCAGCTGCAAAAACAAGCACATTAGTCACTGCAAAAACTTGCTGACAAAAAGGTTGCATGAGCTTCAAATACATAAACGGATAATTAATAAGAACACAAAAAGATGCTGAGAATGTAAAAAGGGAGAAGCAGAGATAGGGTTAAACACAAATGACCCTACATGAAACGGCACCGGTTCTACTACATAGCATCTTATCACTTCCAATCATACTTCTATGAAAAAACTGATTATGGAAGTGATAAGATGCTATATAATTGGCAAGCCAACTGAGCGAACAGCACAGAGAGAGAGAGAGAGAGAGAGAGAGAGAGCAATGAAAATGAAATGAAACGAAATGTAAGGCAGAACGACCTATAAGACCAAAAGTTGCAATCCTCATATGTGTGATACCACTACCTGGAATAAAAGTGAGTAAAAGATGACCTATAAATGAGGAAAATGAAACATAGGCAACAAGTGTGACAAGGGGCATCACACAATAGCAGGAGGCTACAATACAAGGTATCAAACTATAGAGGAGGGGGAGAGGCTACAAATTACAATACGAGAAGTGGGGGAGGAATCATCTCAGGAACTATTGCATGGGACCTGGGTCTCTTCAATATGGTAAGAAAACGAGTAGGCCTCACCCACTATCTGGTAATGATAGCTTTTATCCTCCTCTATAAGCAACGTTGGTACAATGATCTCCCTCGAAGTCTAGGCTGTCTTGAACGTTGTATTCGAAAGGATCGCCTGTGTGGGAGCCTTGATTGTATCTTGCATGTCTCCCTAGGAGGTAAAAAATTTGTCATCTCTAGGGAAATGATAAGTCATTCTCAATGTACACAAAAGATACTACATGTAAGAGATATCTTCATACCTAGCTCTCCTGTAGGTGTACGCCATGTCCTGCTAATATCAAGCTGTGTATATCTTGACTGATGAGCTAGCTGACCTCAGATCAGTTCACAGTGAGGACGGTGCATCCAAAGAATACTGAAAGGGTGGTAGTCTGTCCATACTAAATCCATAAGGACCAAACCATGCTGACATTTTTGCATACCAGCAAGTAGTGTCCTCTCCCTCTAGGAGCTATATAGAGGACTCCAAGGCTATCCAAGCACACTTGTGTCTCAGAAGCTTCCATAAGTTATGCATAAATGATATTGATCTAGTGAGTGGCTCCTCTAGGATAGGTGCCCTTCAAATCTCGACTCTAACGATCTCTTCTAAGATGGAGCCTTTACTCCAGATCATGTCGGATATCATAGTGACCAACCGTCTCTCCATCGACCTCCATCCATCATAAGTTCGACCCTATCAGGTGTGACAATCCATGCTAGGCCCCTTACTTCGACATCATATAGCATAGCAATGGTGACTAGAGTATTGAATAACCATCGTTTCGTGCAAGGCTCCAAAAACTGATATGAGCACATCCTCTACTATCTTGTGACAAATGTAAGGTAGCAAGATGCCTCTACATGCCCCCTAATGTTAGGTGCAGCGGAAGTGATTGACGGGAACACCTCAGGATTAGTGCTTAGTAAGTACATAGGGTTTTCCTTCTACTTAATGAGAGAGATGTGCAATAGACAAAGAGAGAAAGGAGAGAATGAATACTGTGAGTGAAGGTTTTGTGAGTGACAAAGAGAGAAAGAGGACTCGCACCAAATGGGTCCCAAACCTCCATCCAAGGGCCCCGCTAGAGTGGTATTTGCTTTAGATTGCACAAATGTTGATACAAGGATCTAGATGCTGAGGTGCTGATGGGATCATGCATTGAATGCTTGGACTCGACCGTATGGCAGAGGCTAAGGGCTGAAATCTGAAAATGCTAGAGAGGCTGACTTGGATCTGCAAACTTGACGAGTCTAGGGCCTGAAACCTGAAATCGCTGATGTTGCTTATGGCTGAAATCTGCAAGATGCTGAGATGCTCCAAAAACACTAGGGGAATTCCTGCTTGATCGTTGTGTAGGTTGAGAAAACGCTAGGACTTGCTGAGGGTGTTGAGCCCATCTGGCTACTAAACTTATGCTCTAGAGAGAGCCAAAGGGCTCTCTTATATATGCTTTACAAGGCTGGGTCGAGCAAAAACATGCACATAGGGTTCGATGTGCACGTGACATCCCCCCCTTTTTAAGGTGAGATACTATCACGAGGACGTGTCAAGTGGCAGCTGTTAACTATGTCACGAGGACGTGGCAACTGCTAACCTTAGTTGTTGGTTTCTTTCCAATGATTTTTGTTTTATTTTTGAGACCCTCTTTTTGAAGTAGCAAACGGTCGGACATTGTATGGCCAATGTGAACGGAAGTTTCACCCGCAGACGGGAAGTGGTCGGCACTGGAATTCATATAGTAAGAGGATGTCTAGGCTCAGAGCAAGATCATGTAGGTCCCCTCGTCGCACTTAGCAAGTTGGTGGATACTAGGAAGTGAACTCAATAAAGGCATAAAGTCAAGGTGGGATCACCAACAGAAAGTATCCGGCAATTGGGCCACATTGCACTTTTGGATGCGATCCCAATGAGGATAGATGGTCAGATGACCAGTGGGAGCCCAACAAAAGCATCTCCTAAAAATTAGGGAACTGCTATTTTGGGCCGTGAAATGTGTTCGCATCATTACCTTCGGTATGACCAAGGGAACACTTTACAACTCTGCCGCGAAGTCAACTGGGCAACCAATCAGGAGATTTTTAGACGACAAACCCGAAACAGGCAAATGCTTGTAAATGTGCCAAGTGGCACTTTCCTGGAAAGTGTACTTGCCTCATGCAGAAAAATGGGCGCTGAATTTTATGCTGGGAGAGGCCTCATTATGCATTTTGTCACAGGTTAAGGGCTCTCCCCTACGTGCAGTTATCTGATGCCCCACAAGAGGGCTTTTCATTTGACTGATGTAAAGTTGTGTGCGTTCATGCGCAATTGCCGAGGCAAGAGCCTCTTGCACAGGTATTGGATTAGCTAGTGGTTAATCCCCCGCAGGTACAGGTGAATTCGGAGAGGTTTCTGTCACAAAGTGATGACGTGGCGGACAGCAAAAACCCTAAATTCCTACAAACCCTAATTTCTGCCAGAAACCCTAATTTCCGGAAATCGCAGAGGCAGAATATTTTATTTTATTTTATTTTTAAATATTTGAAATTTTGAGCGACGCAAATCTCAGCTTTTCGCTTTGATTTGGGAGAAAGAAAGAGAAAAAAGAGAACTTGCTTTTTACTGACTCTCATTGAGAGAGAGAGAATCTGCTTTTGCTTTCAAGCTTTTGGGGCTCTGCTTTTGGGCATCCTTTGTAACCTTTAAATTAGTGGTGAGGGCCTCACTTCTCAGAGCATCTGGACGCAGAGTCTGAGAGTGAAACCGTAACCGCTCTCTTGTACTTTGATGATTGATTAATACAAAAAGAAATACCGAAAGGGGCGCCAGTCTTTGGGGCCAATATCTCTAGGCACGGAACTCCGCCGCGCCAGTGCAAATCTATTGTGATCTATGAATTGTTTTGAAGTGGTTATTTGGTGCTGTCACGGTTGATTCTTGACTTGGAGTGTCCAAGTCTGTTACAGTGGTATCAGAGCACGGCCGATTTCTCTTCTACGGGAAATCCGATCCCTGAATTTTTTTTTCCGCGGCACCTATGGCTTCAGGCAATGATCAGTCGACTCCCTCTGCATCCGGAGATGCGGGCTGGGATCACAACGAAGATTCAGACAGAGAGTATGGCCCGCCTCGGCCTACTCAGGCGGAGCAAAGAGAGATGGAGCGTCGTCAATTGATTGGCGATGCAACAAAGATGATGCTCAATTTTGCCAAGGACCCAAAGATGGCAAAATATATAAACCATACCTCTTTGGAAGAGGTACAAATGAAGTGGCAAAGAACCACAACACCACTCCCGAAACCCGATCTCAAGAAACATTCTGCCTCCAAGAAATATACGGAGAAGGAACTGGAGAACATGGTTGATGCACAGATTGCTCAGCTTTTTGACGCGCAAAAGAAAGCCAAAAAGCACAGCAAAAAGCACAAGAAAAGCACTGACTTCCCGGGATTTTTGGGTTGTCGGTAGACATTTGACAAGGCAAAGAAATTGAAGAAGCGCGTCAAGTTTAAAGACCTACCCAGTTCTTCTTCTTCTTCTTCTGACTGTTCTTCTAGCTCCTCGGATTAGAGCGAAGAAGACAGAAAAAGCAAAAAGCGAAGCAAGACACAAAGCTTCGGAAAGGGCAAGAAAAAGGCAAAGAAGGCTACATCTCGCCCAGAGACTGACAGTTCTACTGAGGACTCGTCTACAGACAGCTCAGATTCCGATGACGGAAAGTTTTATGCGAACAAGAAGAATTTTTACAAAGCCAACCAGTATGACTTTCTCGAAGATAAAAGCTAGAAAGTCCGAGAGTTTAAGGAAGGTGGCCACTCGATCAAGTTTGATACTTTCTCAGGATACTCAGATGCTTCGAAGGCTTTGTCTTTTATACAACAGTTTGACATCGCTTTCGCGGGAGGACGCTATTCAGAGCACTCCAAGATTCGGAGAGCTGCCTCTTACTTTAAGGGGAATGCTCGTACTTGGTGGTCCACGCTTCTTTTAAACAAGAGTGCGCCAGTTAAATGGCTGAAATTTAAGAAGCTTTTTATTTCTTCTTGGTTGACTCAAGAGTTTGAGCGAGATATACGAGCTGCTTGGAACCATCTCCGGATGACCAAGAGCGATACAATGAATTCTTATTGTGAAAGATTCTGGAACTCTTTTCTACCCGCCTCTTCATTCAAGAAGATCTCGTTCAGAGAACAGATTGAGCGGTTTACCTTGGGTCTACCTACAGAGATCTGAGATCACTACTTGGAACAGAAGTCAGCTTCTATTCAGGAGTTGATGAGTCATGCGAAGCGGGGCTTTGCCATTCACTCTGGCAGTCTGACCTACCCCACAGATGAGGCCATGACACAACGAGCCGAACAGACTTCTGGGAATGAAAGTAGAAAGAAAAAGAGCAACCCAGAGAAGAAGGATGCACGACCCAAGCTTACTCCTGAGGAGAGAGCTCGCTTCATCAGAGAGGGGAAGTGCTTTGGATGCGGGGAACATGGACATATCTCCGCGAAGTGCCCTAATAAGGCACATAAAGAACAGAATGATAAAGACGACGACAGGTCTGAGAGTTCGAGAGCAGCTGAGGAATGTGGCAGAAAAGGCAGATAGAAAAGCAGAACTGGTACCACATGGCGTGGGACCTGCACCGAATCTAATGAATGAAAGTACAAACTTTGCCGCTTTTGGGGCAAAGTGCAGGATCAGGAAGCTCTTTTGAAGGAGCCAAGGCCAACTTCTTTTCACTTGGAATTGGCGGCTCGATTTGGAATTACGCCCGACAGACTGACGCCACAAGCAGAGGTAGTTCGACTGGCACCCGGATGGGATATTGCCATTACACCGAGCATTGGCAAACTTTGTTTGCAATGACAGGGGTGTTCAGGGCACGCGAGTGACGTTCTACTCAGGATCCCTTGGTACCACAAGAACTACGCCGTGGTTGACTACCGGGCCGAGAAAGCGACTTTGATAAATGAAGGGCTTAGAGATTGTACTTGATGAACTTCAGTTTCTTACTCATTCTTTTGGAAGAGAACTGAACGATGGATAAAGGTTGAATATGTTTTGACCTGATCAAAAGAACGCCAAGATTTTTCTCCACACTCATGCCGATTGCTTTTCAGAGGGGCCGAAGATCAAACCATTGATCTGATACTTGGAAGCACGCCACCGAATCGGCCACCTTACCGTGTGAGCCGAGTATAGAATGAAAAGATTATGAACCCAGTGAAAGACCTCTTGGAAAAGGGTCTTGTCCAGCCTAGTACTTCACCGTATTGCTCTCCAGTGTTGTTGGTTTTGAAGAAAGACGGATCTTGGAGAATGTGCATCGATTATAGCACTCTCAACGAAATCACCATCAAGAACAGATTTCCGATTCCTAGGATCGATGATATACTCGACAGGTTACAGGGATCCTCGTGCTTTAGCAGGTTGACTTGAAGAGTGGATATCATCAGATCAGGATAGTGCCAGGAGATGTCTACAAGACAACTATTCGGACGACTTTAGGGTTATTTGAGTTTTTGGTGATGCCTTTTGGCTTAACCAATGCTCTTGCGACATTTAACTAGATGATGGACAGGATTTTTTGAGAGTACAGGCTATTTGTTGACACTTTCTTTGACGACATCATTGTTTTCTCCAAGAATGAGGCAGAACACAGAGATCATCTGCTTCAAGTCTTTCAGGCATTACGAGATCACACGTTAGTGATTAATGCAAAGAGAAGTGAATTTTTTCTACCAGAGATACACTTTTTGGGACACATTGTGTCAGCAACAACAGGAGTGCAAATGGACCCGGCCAAGATAGAGACTATCCGTGATTGGCCCGATTTGAGGAATGTCCATGAAGTTTGAAGTTCTTGAGACTGTGTTCGTACTATAGGCGGTTCATACGAAAGTTTGCAGAGGTTGCTTCCCCTTTGCATACCTTGACACAGAAAGGAGTACCTTTTTCGTGGGGACCCACAAAGGTGACTGCCTTTCGGACACTGAAAGAGAAATTGACTACGGGACCTATTTTGACTTTGCCGGACTTGCAGAAGTCATTTGAAGTATATTGTGATGCTTGTGGTTGTAGTCTGGGTGCGGTCTTGATGCAAGAAGGCCATGTCATAGCTTACGAGAGCCGTTTGTTCTCTAGGCAGGAGATGACATCACAGATCTATGAGAAAGAGCTTTTGGCGGTTATCCATGCTCTTGCTCAATGGCGGCATTACCTACTCGGAGCGGATTTCACTGTCTTTAAAGACCATCAGAGTTGGCGCTACTTCTTGTCACAGAAGCAGCTTTCGGAAAAGCAGATGCGGTGGGCGAACATCTTGTCACAGTTTCACTTCCAGATTGTCCATGTGCAGGGACAAAAGAATGTGGTGGCAGATGCTGTGTCTCAGAAACCGTTGGTTCTGGCTATTTCCGCGATACATCATAGGAGCTTCGAGGATATGGTCGATCAGTATGCCACAGATACAGATTTTGCAGATATTTTCACACGGCTACGGGATGGGGAGACAGTAGCTGGATACTCCCTTCGGGAAGGCTACTTGATGAAAAAGACTATGTTGTGCATTACACAGCCGTTGAGGGAAAAGGTTATGACTGAATGCCACTGTCCACCTTTTACGGGTCACGACGGCATTGCTACCACCATGAAAGGGGTAGAGAGATACTTCTTTGGGCCGAGACTCAAAAAGGATGTGGAAGAGTTTGTGCGCAGTTGCTTGGTATGCCAGAAGGTCAAGTTTGACAGGCATAAGGCACAGGGATTATTACAGCCTTTACCCATATCCACCCACCCCTGGGAAAATATTGAAATGGATTTCATTTTTTTTAATCTCCCGAGAATACAGAATGATCACGATGATTTTCTGATTACATGGCACGTCTGAGACGATTCTCTCCGACAGAGACCCCAGATTTATGAGTTGGTTTTGGAAGGCAATTTGGGAGAACATTGGCACGCACTTGCAGTTCTCGTCATCGTTCCACTTGCAGACTGACGGGCAATTTGAGATTGCCAATTCAGTGAAGATTTATTGAAGTCTTGTATCTCGGATCAGAAGCTCAATGGGAAAAGAACTTACCTTTGGTGGAATTTGCCTACAATAACACGATACACTCTTCGACGGGGAAGACGCCATGTGAGATTGTTGAAAGTGTTGCGAAGGTTCCATCCTTCCTGAGCACGAAAGATTAGATATTGGAAGCGGATGAATATTCGCGAGATTTGGATACGGCTTTTGCCAAGGTTCGCGAGACTTTACAGGAGTCTCAAGAACGACAGAAAAAGGCAGCGGATCGCCATCGTCGCGACTTGAAACTGAAGGAGGATGATTGGGTGCTCTTACTTTTGAGAAGGCACGCCTACGAAAGAAAAAGGGAAAGGAGAGGCTTTTTCCAAAGCTTAGTATGCAATACTACAGACCTTTCCAGATCACTGACAAGATAAATGATGTCTCCTTCCAATTGAAACTGCCAGATACTTGGAGGATTCACAATGCATTGCATGTGAGTCTCTTGAACTCTGTTAAGGGTGATGTGCCTGATGATGGGGAGCCTGATGAGCAACCCAAAGTGGAAGAAAACAAGGAGATCCTTGTTCCTGAACAGATTTTGGCACATAATGATACGAAGAAAGGTAAAGTCCGAAGGCGGTTCTTGGTTTAGTTCAAGAACTTTCCTGCATTTGATGCGAAGTGGATGGAGGAGGAGGACCTAGCAGATACTCCTCGGATTGTGAAACTTTACCTCGATGCTTTGGTTTAGCATAGTCTACTCCAAACGGAACCCAGAATTCAGCTTGGCCGGAGATCTGGTGCAGTGGGATGCACAAGAGGGGAGTCACTCCACTCCTTTGTCAACAGATGCCTCGATTTTGATACTAAAGTCACTGATGTCTCTTTGAGCTTCAGGGATACTGAGAGCTGACAGTATTCTGCTGGATGACTTTATGAAATGGAATTCCTGATTATGATACTGATTTGTTCTTGACTTCTTTTGAGTGCAGGAACTGATAGACGAAATGACTGCAGCATTTTGGTCTGATTGATCTCGAATAGACATGGTTGCAATAGGGGTTAGTCAATCGGACATCGATGAGGTCCCGATTGGACCTAGATGTGATTGCTAGCTACATTGCCGATAAATCATGGTCTAAGATCCGAATGAATGTTGAATGTCATGTGATGTCTGGTGATGTCCTGTGATGTCGTGTGATGTGACTGTCGATTTTGTACATGTGCTAGATGTGTGTTCCTAGTACGTAGGTACTAACAGTCAGTGTCTGCTAAGACGGTTTATGGCTTTTGTCGGTTTTGCAAGCGTAATCGCGGTTGATTACAATGCTTTCAAGAGGGGGGTATGTCACAAAGTGATGAAGTGGCAAACAACAGAAACCCTAATTTCTGCCAGAAACCCTAATTTCCGAAAATCGCGGAGGCGGAATATTTTTTTATTTTTATTTTTTAAAAAATTATTTTTTTTGGGAAATTTTGAGCGACGCAAATCTCAGCTTTTCGCTTTGATTTGGGAGAAAGAAAGAGAAAAAAGAGAACTTGCTTTTTACTGACTCTCATTGAGAGAGAGAGAATTTGCTTTTGCTTTCAAGCTTTTGGGGCTCTGCTTTTGGGCATCCCTTGTAACCTTTAAATTAGTGGTGAGGGCCTCACTTCTCAGAGCATCTGGACGCAAAGTCTAAGAGTGAAACCCTAACCGCTCTCTTGTACTTTGATGATTGATTAATACAAAAAGAAATACCGAAAGGGGCACCAGTCTTTGGGGCCAATATCTCTAGGCACGGAACTCCGCCGGGCCAGTGCAAATCTATTGTGATCTGTGAATTGTTTTGAAGTGGTTATTTGGTGCTGTCGCGGTTGATTCTTGACTTGGAGTGTCTAAGTCTCTTACAGTTTCACGTGAGAAATCTCGTCCGATTCAAAGGGCAAGTACCCCTACAAGTGCGGGAGCTCGAGGACTCGCTACGGATGCGACCAGCACGCAAAACGGAGCCCAAAACAGAAAATTACAACCTGCTGTGTATTTTTGCAGATTTAGGGTTTCGGCCCTAAACGGACGGTCCCTAATACCCCAGGAGGTTCGGGGATGTGAGGGGACCGCTAAACAATTGATCTGGTGCATTTTCGGGGCAGAAAACAGAGAATTCAGTGTGCTACAAATTCTCGCCAGGTTTTGCAAAGTGTCCGTATGAGTCAGGAAAGTCATCTATTGCGTGGGGATACTGTCTGTGAAGCGTCCTAGTACAGTTATGCTGCCGAAATTGGGCCAGAACAGGTGGATTTCAGCCCGGATTATGCTTGACAACTTGTAGGAAATCACAGGTTTTATTCCCTCTGTTAAAGAATAAAGAAATACCGAAAGGGGCGCCAATTTTGGGGCCTACAGGTTGTCGGCGTCTGCTCGAAGCATCCTAGCTTTTGATGTGTGTGCTTAAGTGTTAATTCCCGTCGCAGGGTTCCTTTGCACGTTCTCTCTGTGTGTGTCTAAAGTAAAGAATTTTGAGTGAACGCCAACGCCTACCGCCTCACGGACCGGTTTCAGATATTGATACCGAGGTGCATGGCTTCCTTGTAGTCCGCCAACAACTCTGGGTAATCTGTGAAAAAATTCTCGTTGACCCACATTGCCTTCTTGATAGTTCCGATAGAGATGACATTCCTCTTGTCGGGCTCGTGACAAAGTATAAGGAGAAATTTCCTCCTCTTAGATATGAAAAAGTTGTATATGTTAGGAGATCCATAAGGCTGAAAATCAGAAAATAGTTTGGGCTTTTATCAAAATTTGTGTATATGATACTACTCCTTTCTTTATATATTGTATCTGGGGAATGCGTTCTCAAAATGTTTGAAGAGACAAAGAGAGGGAAAAGGCAGTTTTTCCCCTATGGTTTGATTGTCCTGTAATGCTTACACGCTTTTTACAATACCTTTGGGCTTTGATGTATTTCAATTCTGTAACATAGAGTACAAGCCCTCCCTTTATTGCACAAAGAAAGAGAAAGAGCACCTTCAATGTGTAACTCACCATCTAGAAAGTGAACTCACACTGTCATGACTACCTCAATCAAACTTTGAATATGTTAGTCCAAAAGGAATAAGATTTTCAAGCTTTTCTGGCAGACTCATCATCCAAACTTGTCGTAAGGTTACTTTTGTGATGGAACCCTTGCAATCCATCCATTTCTTGTATGGCTCGTTCACAATGACAGGAAATAATGAGAAGGCAGCGGTGACATATGAGTCTTCCCAAGGCAATCTAGATCAAAATTCCAGCACTCCAAAATTGTTCCCTTCAAGACACAATTGTCAAGAACAAATAGGCTGGGCCTAAAGCATACTACCATGATAGAGAATTTGATGCACAATCATACACAGAAAAAGAATGCATCAAACCCGTAAAGGTGCTCTGGAACAATGCATACATCACAAGTATTCACCATGCGTAGTTTCAGCTTGGAAAAAAGCACTCCTGATACTGTTAGCACGTAGAGACAACTAAACTTACCTGGCACCCACATCTCCACGACCATGGAGCCATACGATTGTGGCACGATGTTCTCCTTTGGGCTGAATCACGTGCGTTCTCTCATACAAAAGTTTCCGGCTATTCTGGAGCTCTGCATTGATCGATCTTGTTTAAATCAGATGGAAATCAATCTCTCTCTCTCTCTCTCTCTCTCTCTCTCTCTCTCTCTCACACACACACACACACACACACACAGAGTACTACAGACATACACAAACAAGCGCTTACTTGGCTTCGACGAGGCAGAGAAAAGCGTGGTGTTCTGCGAAGCCATGGAGAAGAAGCAGCGAGCTGCCGTCCGGTGCATCGGCCTTTTTATTTTTATTGTTTTCTATTTTTTTGCCACCCTCGCAATAGTAGTGAGTGTAGATATATATTACGAAAACAGCCATGCTCCAGACAAACCATGGCATCTACCAGCACCATCCCGACCGTACATCAGCTGACAAAGGGAGCCACCTTGCAACTGAAAGTAGCTTAGGAATCTAAAACCGCTGCCACAACGCGCCCCTTGATCGCCAAGCCAAGGCATAGGGAAACACACATTGACAGAAAGGGGTAGAATCATCTTTTCTTCTTCTTCTATTTCAACAAGCTCACAGTACCAGTGCAAGTCTTCTTACCCTTAGTCCGGTGCATGACCTCTTATTTTATATAAGTTGGTCAAGCAAAAATTAAAATGCTTGACAAATATTAATATAATACTTGTCATGTCTTATTTACTACAGTAGTTGCATTATGTCTCTGCAATGGCAAAGAAATCAAAAATGAAAGATCCCCGTGGAGATACTCTCTCTCTCTCTCTCTCTCTCTCTCTCTCTCTCTCTCTCTCTCTCTATATATATATATATATATATATTCTCGAGGCGGGGGCATAGGGGTAGGGGAGCTGCTTCTCTCTCTTTCTCTCTTTTTCTATTCTGGGGGCAGCGCCTCGAGAAGCCAGCGAGGACTCTCTCTCTCTCTCTCTCTCTCTCTCTCTCTCTCTCTCTCTCTCTCTCTCTCTCTCTCTCTCTCTCTAGCAGCTAAGGGAGCGTTTTCTCAATGTCGCACGCGATGGGCATTGTGGGAGCAGGTGAGGACGAGCACGAGCAGAGGACGATGCAATAGGGGATGGGCAAAAATGAAGGCTTGTGGATTTTATTTATTTATTTATTTTTGGTGGTGGTTGGGGGGGGGGGGGGGGGGGGAGAGGGAGGAGAGAGGGAGTATCTCACTAATAGGAGTAATTTGATTTTATCCAAGCCATCATGTTGCATAATGGGAAGGATGAAAAGAAACTCATAAACCAAGAGATTCTTCAAAATCTTTGTGCCATATCCTTAGTGCTCAGGAAGGGATCGTGGAATCTTTCCAAGAAACGAAGGACTTTTTTATAGTTGTATGAACTCAAAGGTTGTTGAGAACGTTAGGCCCCCGCCCTCTGCTCGTGCGATCCATAGCCTCCTTCCCCCATCGCCCTCTCCCTACCCACCGCCTCTACCCTCACCGTTGTTATCACTTACAACAAAGAGAAAGGCCTAGCTGCCCTAGAGAGAGAGAGAGAGAGAGAGAGAGAGAGAGAGAGGCCTCGCTCTACAAAATGCTCGCAGTAAAAATAGAGAGGGACGCCACGAGAGGGAGTTGCTCTCATGCGGTCACACACACACACACACACACACACACACACACACACACACACAGTATGAGGCATCTTCAAGGGAATCTCTTATTTTCCTTTTTTTATTGTGGTGCAGACATAATGTAAGGTATAAGGGAATCTCTTATTTTCCTTTTTTTATTGTGGTGCAGACATAATGTAAGGTATAATACTCAACTTAATTGATATGAACTTACCTGAGGGCAGGCTAACATATTTAAGAGAGATAATTAAATGTCAACAGAAAATACCATCTAAAATACATACAAATTGCTAAATGCTACGCAAAAATAAATCAAGATTAGAGAGATCTCAAGCTTGAATAATCATTTGTTGGCCCATCTTGGTTGCCTCTATGCTTGCAAATGTTGTCAAATCACACCACCTTGTTTATTGCAGAGATTCCATAATTAGTGAATGCAAACAGATCCAATTCTAAAGTTCATTTTCCATTTATTATAATTTCTCATGTGCATTAAATTTCACCTACATGTCCACTAAATCATTGGCGAGTATGATAATGTTTTAACAACCCTCGTATGATCAATTTGTTGTGGCTTTGTTGCAGGTACTCGTTACGTAGGTAGCAATGACCACATCCATTCAAAGACATCTATGCTTATTCACATTGCCCTTGTTAGGTATATCTTGCAATTAGTGCACTCCAAGGAACTATATTGACCTTGTCCCTGTACCTTTGCCACTACTCCACTTTGCCTACATATCCATCAAGGCATTGCCAAGAAATGGATCATTTTCCATTACACTCTATCAAATTTAGAAAATGTGATTCCATTTAGGAAATGCTCTTATGTTGGCAGGCCAAGAGGTATGCTTGGTGAGAAATCCTTGTTCGGACTTGCTCTAGACAATGCATTGCTTCTTGGGCCTACCCTTGGTTCACGTATACAATTGCATTCTACTCATGAAGCTCATCAAAAAAAAAAGAGCTTCCAAGCCCATTTTGCAATGTTGAGAGGTTCTTGGAATCCATAAACACCGCATATTTGTGTATAGTAGCAGAGTTTTTGTGTTAATGCATATTCATATTCACATATTTGTGTAGAGTTGAGTAGTATATGTTCTGATTCATATAATCAAATTTATCGATTAAAAAGTTTGTTATATTATTGTATAGACGACCCAATTACATGCATTGAGCACATTAACAAATGTGATTGTATTTGGGGAGATGCTCTTTTGTTGAATCCATCAAAAATGGTCCAAATCTTTGTTTGGCATACCTACCATAGTCGAAGATAAGATCACTCCGTATTCACTAAGAAACAGTTAAGTACTTCCTTATCAGCCCGTAATGAGCATATCCTAAATACATTCAAAGATCCCAAAGCTAGATGTGAAGAGTACAACATGTTTGGTGCACATTTGACCAGAATACTAGAGCACGTCATCTATTATCAAGCACCCTTGCCTGACAATCTCATTGTGAATTTCATGCCATGTAAATTTCTTGCATATTGCCACATTCACATTGACACCTTCTATAATGGAAATGGCCTATGAGCTTTGGGAATAGCAGCATTAGGAGAATTAAAAAAAGTATTTTTGTGAGACTAGTTTGAGAGCATAGAGGGTGAACTTAATTGATGGTAGCAACATACCATAGTACTTAATTAACTTGGCATGAACAATACTTTTGCAAGAGAGAGAGTTTAGAGAACTTGACAACAATTAAGGACCGGATTTATGTGGAGCCGGTCCTGTTACCATATACATGTGGTAGTGACGTGTGTGAACACACTAGGACCGCCGGGGCATTTTTTCTCTCTTTAGGAGGTTATTCCCCCGTGCATTGTATATACGCCCATCACTCTAGGGCTATCTATCTTTTCATTGCACACTAAGTAAGCTTCCTTCGTCTTCTCCAAGCTATGTGCGTTTCTCTGCAACCCTAATTCAACAATTGGTATCAGAGTAGGTTGCATCCTCCCGGGCTTAGTTGCCAGCTGCTCCAGCACACGCTTGCTCACTTTCTCCGATTTCAATGAGGTTTGGTGAGCGTTCGCAGGTCGATAAATATTTTGGGAGAGCTCGTAGAGATTAGTTTGCTCATATTTCTGATTCGGGCTCATTTCGGCCTCCGTTTCCACTACATGCAGGTCTGCACAGGCAATTTTGTCATTTTGTGCAAAATTTTTGTTAGTGCCGTTTTCTACATAACAGGTGCCTTACAGTCTTCTACAGTTTGTGCTATATAGCACGTGTTGTTCCCGCTTCGTTTCTCCTCTTTTTGGGTAATTTTCACATCAGGTGCAACATTTACCATGGCTGACAACAACACAGATGTGTTCAAGATGTTTGTTGTTGAGGACAGTTTGGATGGGGACAATTACCCTATGTGGGCTTATATGATGCAACATGTTTTTGTGTCAAAGGGCGTCTAGAATGTTGTGCAGGGCATTGATGTACGTCCCGATTTTGAGGATGTAGGCAATGTTGAGGATGTTGCAGGTCTTGCTGCAAGGATTGCTGCTATTAGAGTTGTTTTGCCTATGGTAGAACAATCTCGTTGGGATGTAAAGGATGCGCAGGCTCATGCATTGATTGCATTGTCTGTGAAGCGCACCATTGTTCCTCACATTCGTTCAACAAAATCTGCAAAACAGGCTTGGGATATTCTAGCAGGTCTTTATGCAAGCCGCAATGAGGCTAAAATTGCTTGCTGCATAAAGAGATGGAGTCGAAGATCATGCATGAGGAAGATGATATGGACACTTTTCTTGCCGGTGTCAAGGATATCAATGAGCAACTTATTTCTACAAGTGAAGTTATTTCAGACAGTTCCCTTGTGCAGACTGTTCTTGATGCCTTACCAGATTCTTACCAGACTTTTGCTAGTACTTGGAGACTTATGACCCAAGGAAATCCTGAAGTTGTCAAGTTTGATGCATTATGCACATTGCTATTGCAAGAGTCACTTTCCAGAAAAAATTGGACTAGACAACGTGCAGTTGAACAGGCTTTTATTGCTTCTCAAAGAAAGGGTGGTAATAGCAATGCAACCACTTCTTATGGTTCTGTTGTGCGAGTGGCAAAACTTCTGTTCCCAATGCTTGTGCTAGCAGCACTTCATCTGGCAATTCTCGTGATAAGGGCAAAAAGAAGATGCGTTGCCATTATTGTAAAGCTAATGATCACTTGATCAAGCAGTGTCCTAAGTTGAAGGCCAAAGAGGTTAAGAAGAAAGAGGTGGTTCCACTGCAAATGTTGGTTCCACTACAAATGCAGCCATTGTTGAGTCTTTTGTGAAAGGAGATTGTGATGCTGATGTTGATTCAGAATGGGCTTTTAGTGCAAAGTGCACTTACAATCCTGTTGTCCATGATGCATGCATGTCAGTTGCTGCAGATTCACATGTGTGGTATTTCGACAGTGGTGCTACAAAGCACATTACCTCACATCGTGAATTGTTCACATCTCTCGAGTTTGTCCCTCATGGGAATTCAATCACTTGTGCCAACAGTGCCTCTTATCCGGTTCAGAGAGTTGGAAAGATTGTGCTTACTGCTGCAAATGGCAGTTCTTTCACACTTGTTGATGCACTTTATGTACTTGGGATCAAGAAGAATCTTTTGTCTGTATATGCACTTGCTAGACTTGGACTTGTAGTCAAATTTGTGGATGACAGATGTACAGTTCATGATCTCAGTTTTGGTGATGAAATTGTTACATCTGGCTTTTGTGTTGTGGGCTGTATAAGCTCACTTTGTATGACAAGTGTGGAAAAAATTTTGCAAATGCAGTTGCAGATTCACGGGCTATTTCAGATGCAAAACTTTGGCATGCACATTTTGCAGAAGGCTGATATGGTTGCTTCTTTGCCACCTCTTGAAGCACCTGTCAAACATGTTTGTGAAGGCTGTATCTTGGGTAAGATGGCAGCGTTCAAAGTTTCCAAAGGATGGTTCTGTTAGGGCCACGTGTAGATTGCAGCTTGTGCATAGTGATGTTTGTGGGCCCATGCAAACTCCGTCCTTGGGCAATTACCTTTACTTCGTGACTTTCATTGATGATTACTCTAGGCATGCATGGGTATTTCTGCTAAAAGTGAAGTCCGAAGTTTTTATGTGCTTCAAACAATTTTTGGCTATGGTTGAAAATGTCTCAAAATGTACTATGGGCACCCTCCGTTCCGATCGAGGGGGGGAGTATATGTCTCATAAATTTGATGCATTTCTAGCTAATCGTGGGATAAAACACCAATGTACAATGCCTTATACACCTCAGCAAAATGGTGTTACCGAGAGGAAAAACAGGTCACTCACGAAAATGGCACGATGTATGGTCAAAAGTCAAGCTTTGCCGCATTCTTGTTGGCTTGAGGCCATCATGTGGTCCATATGAAGAATGGCATGATAGAAAGCCTTCTATTGAGCACATGCATGTTTTTGGCTGTTTGGCATATGCTTTGGTGCCGCAAACACGGCGCAGAAAATTGGATGATAAGGCTGTCAAATATATTTTTGCTGGTTATAGTCCTAAAAGCAAAGGTTACAAGTTGTATCATCCGCAAACAAAGCGTATTCTAGTTTTATGGGATGTAGTGTTTGTGGAAGAATCTATTCAGCCCTTGTTGTCTTGTACTAGAGACAATAATGTAAGCTCACAAGACATTTATGACACTTTGTTGCCTCTTTTCAATGGTGGAAGTTCGAATGTAAATTCCAATGAGGCAAATGTATTGTTGGGGTATAAAGCCCAATGTGGTCGCCCATGTAAGTGGGCGGGCCGCCAAGTATGTACACATATTCTTTTGTAAAAACCTAATAAGAACTCACTATGCTCTACACATTACAGTAGAGCGAGTTCACCATATCGTCATGCTCTTCTTCTCGCACTCTCTCTCGCGTCGCACTTCCGCTCGTACTCCTTCAACTTGTATCAGAGCTCAGATCGAGGCTCGGGGCAGCACTGCAGGAAGCTAGAGTCACCAGCTCAGATTGGAGTGAAATTCGACAGGCGAAGACACGGCCCCAAATCCTGTGGGCGAAACTCGAAGGGATCGGTGTTCTTAGAATTCCATTCTGAGGTCATCTCGGCCACCGTTCGGCTTCGACAAAGGTCTGCGCAGGCCATTTTCGACTACGTGGTCTCGACGGGTGCAGATCCGACTCTGCAAATTTGGGTTTTTTTCGGCCTACGACTGCAGGTGCTGAGGATATCGACACTCCCAGAGTGTTGATTTGTGGCTGTCTACACATCGAAGGACGGCTCACAGTTCTTGGAGGCGTGTCACATACGACACGGGCGCATCTACACACAGACTGTAGGCGACATCCACTAGTTCATCAGGTAGCTTGTGTTTGCTGCTTGATATTCCAGATTTCATCTTGACATTGCAGGTACTTCCACATGGGATGTATTGTCAGAGATGATGTATGTCTGTTGAGGGTTTGCTGGCTGTGAGTCACGCAGCAAACAACCGCCGCAACGGTTACAGCATACAGTGGGAAATTTGTGGATGTATGACTTTGTGGGAAGTCTATGTACTATCAGATTTACTGCAGCCTTTGTTGAGGGTCGAGTGAGGTTTTATTGAGCTGGGGGATTCTCGAATGTTGAGATCCTTTCGGTGATACAGGTCTTGGAGCGATCCCTCGAGCACCCTTAGATAGGCAGCTAGGATGTATTGACTGTGAGTTAGACAGTTGGGATTTCATCTTTGCTTTACTGCCGTTGAGGCATTATCGCAGTCTATGCTTACAGGACAGTGACAAGACAGTGAGAGACAGTACAGGTGCAGGACAAGTTTACCCGCAGTTTACAGTGTTAGAGAGACAGTGTTTTTTGAGCTGTTTTTGGTCTGTTTTTTGAGTACACCAGAGCCATTTTACAAAGGAGACTCTGCCGAAATTTATGCAGAATCTGAAGCTTTCTTGGTTCATTTGACAGGTTGATATTGGTTCAGAGGTCAGTTTACAGGGGAAACTCTGCCGAATTTTTCCCAGGAAAGTAAAGTACTGTGAAGCGTAGCTATGGCTGGATCACAGAACACTGCTCTTTACAATATCAAGAAGTTGGATGGAACCAATTTCCCATTGTGGAAGAAGCAGATTTGGCACGTGTTGGTACAAAAGAAGCAGATAAAACCTATAAAGCTCAAGGGGATAAAACCAGAAGATATGGACGAAGATGAATGGAGCGAAATGGATGAATTGGCACTTTCTACCATTATGCTGACTTTGGCAGAAAGCGTTTACTTCAATGTAGCAGACGAGATGTCGGCTTATCAAGCATGGTTAAAGCTGAGTGATCTTTATGAGAAGCAGAGTGCAACCTCACAGGTATACTGGCTTAAGAAGCTTGTTGACTTGAAGATGAAAGAAGGGACACCTATGTCCAATCATTTGAATTAATTCAACACAATCTACAGTCAGTTGTCAGCTCAAGGTGTCAAGTTTGATGAACCTGTTAGAGCTATGTTCCTTTTGATCACATTGCCGGAAAGTTGGGACACTTTTCGCACAGCTTTGAGTAATTCAGCACCTCCAGATGGTTTGAACATAGCAGGTGTAGAAGGAAGTCTGCTTACTGAAGAAACCAATAGAAAGACAATGGACAAAGGCAAAGGAACAGCCTTAGTTGTCAGGGGAAGGACCAAAGAAAAGTACAAAGGTGGAAAGAGGAATCAGTCTCGTAGCAAGTCCCGCAGTGCTAAAGGCAAGAGTGACATAGAATGCTACCATTGTGGCAAGAAGGGTCACATGAAAAGAGACTGCAGAGAATGGAAAGCAGAAAAAGGAAAAGAGAAAGCTGAAGACCATGGTGAGAAGAACAAGTCCTCAGTGAAGATTCAAGAAATAAATGTGACAAACACTGTTGCAAAGGATGACAGTCTAGTGTCAGGAGACATCTACTTCTTGAAAAATACAATGGACTCAGCTCTTCTTACAGCATCTGATGGAAATGCACTGAGTGACTGGATTATAGACTCAGGGGCATCACTTCATGTGTCTCCAAACAAGGAGTGGTTTACTTCTTATGTGACCACTAAAGATCATGTTCGGCTAGGCAATGGGCAGACATGTGAGATCTTAGGTGTTGGAGATGTTCAATTGAAGTTTCAGAATGGCTCTTCTTTCACGCTGAAGAATGTGAGACATGTTCCCGCAATTACAAAGAGCTTGATCAGCACAGGTTTACTTGATGATGCTGGCTACGTCACCACTTTTGGACAGAACATGTGGAAGATATCCAAGGGTTCTATGACAGTAGCACATGGAGTAAAGTCTGGAGGACTTTACATGATTTATGTATCAAATGTCTCTAAAAATGTAATCAATGTAACCGAGCAGCCGAACATTTCTTTGTGGCATAGCCGGTTAGGACATATGTCCAAGAAGGGAATGGAAATCTTGTCTCGTTTTGGTTATTTGCCTGGCTTTTCATTAAATGATTTTGAATTCTGTGAACATTGTCTGTATGGTAAGCAAACACAGCAGCCACATAAGCATAGAAGCAGTAGAAGAGATACACAGTTGGCACTTGTTCATAGTGATTTGTGTGGACCTATGCCTAACCTATCTCTAGGGGGAGCTTCTTACTTTATGACATTTATAGATGATTACTCGAGGAAAGTATGGGTTTACTTTCTCAAGCACAAGGATGAAGCGTTTAGTGTTTTCAAAACGTTTGTGACACTTGTGGAGAATCAGAGTGGCAAGAAGCTTAAATGCTTACGCACTGACAATGGTGGAGAGTATGTTTCAAAGGCCTTTCAGGACTTTTGTGAGTCAAAAGGTATAAAACGTGAACTTACTGCTCCTTACAATCCTCCTCAAAATGGTGTTGCTGAGAGGATGAATAGGACCATACAAGAGAAGGTCAGAAGTATGTTGTCTAATGCACAACTACCAAATGGGTTTTGGGCTGAAGCTGTATCAACAGCTATTCATCTTGTAAATAGATCTCCTAGCAAGGTTTTGCAGAAGGATTCAGTGCCAGAGATGGTATGGTCAGGCAAAATGCCCTCATACAAGCATCTCAGAGTCTTTGGCTGTGAGGCATATACTCACGTTCCAAAGGAATTTAGGAACAAACTTGAGCCAAAGAGTAGAAAGTGCATCTTTCTAGGCTATGGTAATTCTGGTGAGATGGGGTACACACTTTGGGATCCCGAATCCAAAAAGGTTGTCCGCATCAATGATGTTCACTTTAATGAATCCAAATATCATTCTAAACCAGAGAGGGTTGAGGAGATTAGAAGAGTTGTCTTCCAAGAAGATGGACCTGCACGTGCAAGACAAAATGTCAGGGCTCAAGAGGAGCAAGGACAGGATAGAGTGGAACCACAGGTTGTGGCTGAGCCTGAGCCTGAGCCACCTATTGTGCGTAGATCTGGACGTGTCACGCGACCTCCTGATAGGTTTGTTCCATCTATGAACTATGTCATGTTGACTGATTGCAATGAGCCTTCATGTTACAAGGAAGCAGTGCAAATGAAGGACTCCGGGAATTGGCAATTGGCCATGCAGTCAGAGATGACAGCTCTGCATAAAAACAAGACATGGAAGCTAGTTAAATTACCATAGGGCAAAAAGGCTCTACCCTGTAAATGGGTTTACAGGTATAAGATCACCGCTCATGATAGTCAGCCAGAGTACAAAGCAAGGCTTGTTGCCAAGGGCTTTAAGCAAGAACAAGGCATTGACTTTGATGAAGTCTTCTCTCCGGTGGTCAAGATGACTACATTGAGATGCTTTCTTGCATTGGTTGCCATATTAGATTTGGTGTTGCACCAAATGGATGTCAAGACAGCATTCTTGCATGGTGATTTAGATGTGGAAATTTACATGCAGCAGCCAGAAGGGTTTGTTGAGAAAGGCAAGGAAGATTGGGTATGCCAGTTGTTAAAGAGTCTTTATGGCTTAAAACAATCACCGAGGGCATGGTACCATAAATTCCACAAGTTTATGCTTTCTCAAGGCTACAAACGTAGTGAGTTCGATCACTGTCTATATACAAAGAAGGCTAAGGATGGTAGTTGGCTGATCCTTATTTTGTATGTGGATGACATGTTGATTGTTGGCAAGCACTTGGAAGAAATTTCAGCTTTGAAGTCAAAGATGGCAAAATCGTTTGACATGAAAGACATGGGTGAGGCAAGTCATATACTTGGTATGCGCATTGAGAGAGACAGATCAAAGAAGTTGATTTGGTTATCTCAAACAGAGTATATTGACAAGGTTTTGCAACGTTTCAATATGGAGAAGGGAAAGGCACTGAGTGTTCCATTGCCACCATATGTGAAACTTAGCAAACAAGATTGTCCTGTGTCTGAGGAAGAACATGCTGAAATGGATAAGATTCCATATGCGTCTGCAGTGGGTAGTTTGATGTATGCAATGATTGCTACTCGCCCAGACATTGCATTTGCAGTGGGAGTAGTAAGTCGATACATGTCAAACCCAGGCAAGAAACATTGGGAGGCAGTGAAAGGAATATTGAGATACCTGAAAGCTACAAAGAGTATGTGTATATGCTATGGGAGTCAGGAGCTAAGCGTAAAGGGTTTTACAGACTCAGATTATGCAGGTGACTTAGACAACCGAAGGTCTACGTCAGGGTATGTCTTTACATTGGCTGGTGGAGCAGTATCATGGCGTTCTAGATTACAAGATTGTGTTACTCAGTCTACTACAGAGGCTGAATATGTTGCAGCATCAGAGGCATGCAAAGAATCAATTTGCCTTAATCGACTAGTAACAGATTTGGGAATCAAAGAAGAGATGCCTGTGTTATATTGTGATAGTCAAAGTGCTATACAATTGGCTCGCAATCCAGTTTATCACTCAAAGACAAAGCATGTGGATGTGAAGTATCATTTCATCAGGGAAATGCTCAAGGATAAGCAACTTCAGCTTGTCAAAGTTCACACCACAGAAAATCCTGTTGATCTACTTACAAAAGGACTTCCCTCAGAGAGCTTTGCGCATTTTCGCAAGCAGTTAGGTGTAGGGTAGTATATCACTTCTCTACATCTCTTGTATATTAGCTTGTATAGTACCTTCTCTCACACTTAAAGTACCACATTGGACTTTAAGTGGGAGGTTGTTGGGGTATAAAGCCCAATGTGGTCGCCCAGGTAAGTGGGCGGGCCGCCAGGTATGTACACATATTCTTTTGTAAAAACCTAATAAGAACTCACTATGCTCTACACATTACAGTAGAACGAGTCCGCCAGGTATGTACACATATTCTTTTGTAAAAACCTAATAAGAACTCACTATGCTCTACACATTACAGTAGAGCGAGTTCACCATATCGTCGTGCTCTTCTTCTCGCACTCTCTCTCGCGTCGCACTTCCGCTCGTACTCCTTCATGTACAGCCTTGGAGGGTTTCTGAAAATGTTACAGATCAGCCTATTACTGATGCAGATGTATATGATGTACTTGATGAGGAAAGGGTTGAAAATGAGCAGGCTAGAGGTATGGCATGGTGCATACATTGCGTGACAGTAAATTGGATGCACCTTTGTCTAATCGTACTCGTTCAGGCTCTCGCCATGCATCTTATGCATCAGATTGTTATGCTTTGGATGTGTCTAGCTTACATGATGTTGAGGAACCTCTGTCTTTTGATGAAGCACAAAATTCAAAAAATTGGTGTCGGCTGCCATGCAATCAAAATATGATGCACTTATAGAAAATGACACATGGACTTTATGTGATTTGCCTCTTGGAAAAAAGGCCATTGGTACGAAGTGGGTTTACAAGTTGAAACGCAAGCCGGATGGTGAGATCGATTGCCATTAGGCTTGACTTGTTGCAAAGGGTTATGCACAACAAAAAGGCATAGATCATGAAGAGACTTTTGCTCCCACTTGTCGTATGACTATTGTGTGTTTTCTATGTGCATTGGCAGCTCATTTTGGTTGGGATGTACATCAATCAGACAATGTTACTGCTTTCTTGAATGGTGACATATTTGAGGAAGTTTATGTAACGTAGCCTCACGGTTTTGTCAAGAAAGGACAAGAGGACAAAGTGTGAAGATGTAAGAAGGCTTTATATGTGTTGAAGCAATCTCTTCGTGCTTGGTATGAGAAAGTTGAAACTCATTTGGTCAAACAAGGCTTTCGTAATAGTCCAACAGAAAGCACATTGTATGTAAACCGTGAGGGTGATGTACTTCTCATTGTGGTTCTTTATGTAGATGATTTGCTGATCACTAGACCAAATGAGAGACATATTGCTGAATTTAAGGCTGATTTGGATGCTACTTTCAAGATAAAAGATTTGGGGTTGTTGCATCATTACTTGGGCATATAGTTTAAGTAGTGTGATGGTGGTATTTCATTGTGTCAGAAACGTTACATAGAGACATTGCTATGTAAATTTGGACTTGAGGATTCAAAACCTATTGCCACTCCCATGGAAACAGGTTTGAAATTGAGTCTTCATGATGCTGGTGATCCTGCTGATGTCACTCTTTACCAAAGTGTTGTTGGATGCCTCATTTATGTATGCAACACGAGGCCGGATATTCAGTTTGCAGTCTCACAAGTTAACAGATTTATGCATAGCATAGGGCCTAAGCATTGGCAAGCTGTCAAGAGTACTTTTCACTACCTTAGGAGCACTTTACATGTTGGCTTGTTTTATCCCAAGGGGGGATAATTGCCGCCAAACTTACATGCTTTTTCAGATTCAGATTGGGCTGGTTGTTTTGATACGTGAGTGTCTACAAGTGGTTTTTGTTTCATGCTTGGCAATTCATGTATATCATGGTTGAGCAAGAAGAAACCTATTGTGGCCACTTCGAGTTGTGAGGCTGAGTACATGGCAGTCTTCACAGCTACGATTGAGTGTGTATGGCTCAGACGCCTTATGGTTGATTTGGGTGTTGGACAAGACACTGCCAACACTATCTACACTGACAGCTAGAGCACATTGGCAGTTGCAAGGAACCCAGTTTTTCATGCTCGCACAAAGCACATTGAGGTGCATTACCACTATGTCAGGGAGAGGCTCTCAACAGGAGAGATCAACTTGGCTTATGTGCCAACACAGGACAACCTTGCAGATCTTTTCACAAATGCATTGTCTTGTGAGAAGCTCGAAGCTTTTCGCAAAGCTTTGGGCTTACTCCCCTTTGTGTACTGATCATGTCCTCAGGGCATGACACTTCTCTTTACTCATGTGCCAACTCTCGTTCAGTGCATCTCTCCAGGGGGGATTTGTTACCATATACATGTGGTAGTGATGTGTGTGAACACACTAGGACCGCCGGGGCATTTTTTCCCTCTTTAGGAGGTTTTCCCCCCCTGTGCATTGTATATATGCACATCACTCTAGGGCTATCTATCTTTCCATTGCACACTAAGTAATACTCTCTCTATTGTGTGCCTTGAGCTTCCTTTGTCTTCTCCAAGCTGTGTGCGTTTCTATGCAACCCTAATTCCAACAAGTCCCCCCTCCAATAGGCATTTGTATTATATGTTCTCCCATCAAGAGATACTTGGTACAATACAATCTTTGTGTTCCTTGTGACCTAGGTGATGCAATGGAAAGCTTCATGCATCACGAGCATAACATAGACTTTGTAAAAAGCATTAACTATCCCAAGCCTCAATCCCAAGGCCTCAAACACCTTCAAAGGTGGAGAGAGCTAGCGGGGAATGAGGGTAGAGAAGAGGAAGAAGAAACATTCATAGGAAAAAGAAATAGTTCCTCACTTATCTTCACTCTTCTTGCTAGAAAACATAATAGCATAGTAATGAAGATGGAGAAAATGGAAAGCTTAAGCATTGAAGCATGGCTCTTGGTTGGATTTGCATTTTATAGCCAAGAGTGTTGATGTAGGCTCTCAACTTGCCTACTAGCTTGGAGAAGGAGATGGAGCTCTTGCTCTTGCACTTTGAACTTAACACAATGAGTGTGTGAGTGTGTGTGGGAGAGTATATCCTGCAAGCAGGCCCCCTCCTTGCTTGGGTCGACCCCCTCTTCTAGCTCTTGATGAAAGCTCATTGGCCTTTCCAAGCCTAGCCAATCACAAGCTGGGTGCATATCAAGAAACAAGGGTAGCCTTGGGGCAAGTGTCCCCCTTTCCTCTTTGAGAGAGAGGACTTGATAAATGCAAAAAAATTTAATTAAATTAACTAAATTATCATTGGACCTCTCTAGGGATCGATCAATAGGCTTTGGACACTCCTTGAGGGAAACCTAGCTAGGGGCTTGACATGTGTCCTACTTGCCTCTTGAGCAAGGGGTGCCCTTTGGGGGGGAGAGAGTATGGTGGTTGTCTTGACAGAGTGTACGTGTGAGGAATGCATGCAAGAGAGGGAAGAAGAGAATTGGGGAAGGGGATGGAGCATAGACAGGGAGTTGGGTTAGTGAGAGAGAGAGAGAGAGAGAGAGAGAGAGAGAGAGAGAGAGAGAGAGTCAACTCTCTCACTTTCTCTCCCTATATTGATTAGGAAAGAAAGAGTAAGGGTGGTTTCCCACGGCCACCTAGCCTACATCCCAATAACCTCCCACTTGAAGGTCATGGTAGCCAATAGTGGCATCAATATAGTTAGTCTATACAAAGTTGATGAAGCATCTCTCAAACTTCATCCTACACCCATAAGTTCTATGCAATGTGTAAATCGCTCCAAGGCTAGGCTCTTCGTAGTGTGAACCTTGACAAGCTCGATGCGCTTGCCAACCAATGCATCTTGTATGACATGGTATCTGACCTGTATGTGTTTCGACTTTGAGTGAAACACCGGATTCTTTGCCAAAGCAATGGCACTTCTGACTATCACAATGCAGTACTGGAACATCATGAATGCCCATATCTCCCACTAGACGAGCTAACCATATTGCTTCCTTGCTTGCGTCAAATGTAGCAACATATTCCGCCTTAGTGGTAGATGAAGACGTGTAGTCTTGGAGACATGATCTCCAAGAGATAGCTGCTCTAACAAGCATGAACACATAACCAGATGTGGATCTTCTACGATCCACGCAACCCGTATAATCCACATCCGTGTAACCTACAATAGATGCATCACTGTTTCTGAAGCGTAAACTGTGCGTTGTATCCTTTAAGTATCTGAGAGAGAGAGAGAGAGAGAGAGAGAGAGAGAGAGAGAGAGAGAGAGAGAGAGAGAGAGTAAACTCTCTCACTTTCTCTCCCTATATTGATTAGGAAAGAAAGAGTAAGGGTGGTTTCCCACGGCCACCTGGCCTACATCCCAATAACCTCCCACTTGAAGGTCATGGTAGCCAATAGTGGCATCAATATAGTTAGTCTATACAAAGTTGATGAAGCATCTCTCAAACTTCATCCTACACCCATAAGTTCTATGCAATGTGTAAATCGCTCCAAGGCTAGGCTCTTCGTAGTGTGAACCTTGACAAGCTCGATGCGCTTGCCAGCCAATGCATCTCGTACGACATGGTATCTGACCTGTATGTGTTTCGACTTTGAGTGAAACACCGAATTCTTTGCCAAAGCAATGGCACTTCTGACTATCACAATGCAGTACTGGAACATCATGAATGCCCATATCTCCCACTAGACGAGCTAACCATATTGCTTCCTTGCTTGCGTCAAATGTAGCAACATATTCCGCCTTAGTGGTAGATGAAGACGTGTAGTCTTGGAGACATGATCTCCAAGAGATAGCTGCTCCAACAAGCATGAACACATAGCCATATGTGGATCTTCTATGATCCACGCAACCCGTATAATCCACATCCGTGTAACCTACAATAGATGCATCACTGTTTTCGAAGCGTAAATTGTGCGTTGTACCCTTTAAGTATCTGAGAGAGAGAGAGAGAGAGAGAGAGAGAGAGAGAGAGAGAGTCAACTCTCTCACTTTCTCTCCCTATATTGATTAGGAAAGAAAGAGTAAGGGTGGTTTCCCACGGCCACCTAGCCTACATCCCAATAACCTCCCACTTGAAGGTCATGGTAGCCAATAGTGGCATCAATATAGTTAGTCTATACAAATTTGATGAAGCATCTCTCAAACTTCATCCTACACCCATAAGTTCTATGCAATGTGTAAATCGCTCCAAGGCTAGGCTCTTCGTAGTGTGAACCTTGACAAGCTCGATGCGCTTGCCAGCCAATGCATCTCGTATGACATGGTATCTGAATTGTATGTGTTTCGACTTTGAGTGAAACACCGGATTCTTTGCCAAAGCAATGGCACTTCTAACTATCACAATGCAGTACTGGAACATCATGAATGCCCATATCTCCCACTAGACGAGCTAACCATATTGCTTCCTTGCTTGCGTCAAATGTAGCAACATATTCCGCCTTAGTGGTAGATGAAGACGTGCAGTCTTGGAGACATGATCTCCAAGAGATAGCTGCTCCAACAAGCATGAACACATAGCCATATGTGGATCTTCTACGATCCACGCAACCCGTATAATCCACATCCGTGTAACCTACAATAGATGCATCACTGTTTCCGAAGCGTAAACTGTGCGTTGTATCCTTTAAGTATCTGAGGATTTTCTTCACTACTTCCCAATGCTTCTTGCCAGGGTTTGCCATGTACCTACTAACCACTCCCACTGCATGTGCAATGTCTGGTCTTGTGGCTACCATAGCGTACATCAAACTGCCAATGAATATGACACTTTCACCATTTCCTCTTTCTCAACAACTATCTTGGGAGAATCTTCCGTGCTAAGTTTGGAGTATTCTTGCATTGGGGTACTCAGTGACTTCCCCCTGCATACTAAAATGTTGCAAGACTTTGTGGATTTACTTTTCTTGAGATAATTCAAGAATTCCACGTTTCTTGTCTCTCTTGATGCGCATACCAAGAAAGTGATTGAAATGAAACTAAGTGCTTAGCATCTTTTTCAACTGATTGATCTCATCAATTGATTTGCTTGCGATAAGCATGTCATCTACATATGATTAAAGAGCCATCGTTCAACCTCTTTGTGTATAAGCAGTGATCCTCTTGACTTCTTATGTGACTGTGAGACTGCATGAATTTGTTGAATTTTTGATACCACTGCCTTGAACCTTGCTTGAGGCCATAGAGTGCCTTTTTAAGTCTACAAACCAATTCTGTCCTCGTTGGATTTTGGGTTTCACATACGATACCCTTTGGTTGTTTCATATAGACACCATCATCTAGATCCTCGTGAAGAAATGTTGTGTTCACGTCCATTTGGACAAGTTCCATGTCTAGGATAGCAACCAAGCCAAGCATAGTGCGAAGTGTAGTCATCTTGACTACTGGAGAGAAAATCTCATCGAAATCCACCTTTGGCAACTAGACGAGCCGTACCTAGGCTCAGGATCTTCCATTGTAAACTTCTTCTTGTATACCCACTTGCAAGGTAAAACATTTTTTCCTTTTGGTAATTCAACCAAATCCGTGTCTCGTTGGCTACAATCAAATTGTATTATGATTGCATAGCCTACTTCCACTTAACGCTATCGTCCATTTGTATAACTTCTTTGTAGCAGGTTGGCTCCTCACTGTCAATGACCAAAATGTGGTGTATACCCGGCTCAAACCGCTCGGGTGCATGTGATACTCTTACAGAGCGTCTCAATGCCTGACTGCTGGACTCTGCTCTCTTTGAAGCAATAGTAGTATCTTGCACTTGTATAACTTCTTTGTAGCAGGTTGGCTCCTCACTGTCAATGACCAAAATGTAGTGTATACCCGGCTCAAACCGCTCGGGTGCATGTGATACTCTTACAGAGCGTCTCAATGCCTGACTGCTGGACTCTGCTCTCTTTGAAGCAATAGTAGTATCTTGCACTTGAGAATTAGGTTCAACACTACTAAACTGGGTTGGTTCGGAGGCTACATCCTCAAAACAAACGCGTCTGTACTCAACTTCTTTAATGGGCTTCTTGTGCATTTTTGATTCATTGAAAATCACGTGTGAGCTATGAATGACTTTGCAGGATTCTGGGTGCCAGAGACGATAGCCCATCTCTCCATTTGCACCATAGCCTATAAAAATGCATTTGTGTGACCTAGGATCTAACTTGAAATGAAGTTCTTTGGGCACATGTGCATATGCCTCACATCCAAATACACGTAAATACTCATAGCTTGGCGTTTTCCCAGTCCATAATTCCTCTGGAATTTTGAAATTCAAAGGAGAACTAGGTGACCCATTGATGGTGTACATTGCTGTCAGAACAGCTTCCCTCCAAAACTGTGGAGTATTGCCATAGAAATTATAGAGGTAACTCGCTCTTGAATCGTGTGGTTCATTCTTTCAGCTATCCCATTTTTGGTGGGTGTGTATGGAGCTGTAAATTGCCGACAAATGCCTCTTTGATTGCAAAATTCCTTGAACTCCGTGGAGACGTATTCTCCACCATTGTCCGTTCGAAAAGCTTTGAGATTTTTTCTTGATTGGTTCTCAGCCATGGCAAGGAATTTCGGGAACGTAGAAAAGGCCTCTTGCTTACGCTTAAAGAGATACACCCACACCTTTTAGGTAGAATCATCTATGAACGAAAGTAGTTTGCCCCTCTTAGAGTTTTATGTGGCATTGGACCACATCATTGTACACTAAGTCTAGGGGTTTGCTTAGTTTCTTGTTCAATGGTGAAGATGTCAACCTAGTATGTTTTCGGTATAGACAATGCTCACACAATGGAAAGTTCGTGTAATCTAACACAGGTAAGTAGCCAAAACGCTGAAAGTGTTTTCATTTCCTTTTGGCTAGTATTCCCCAGCCGGCTATGCGACAACTCAGTAGATGGAAGCTCGGCAACATAGATAGAGTGTTCGTCGACACTCAAAACAAACATAGAGTACATGGTCCATTTTATGATCTTTCATCATGACAAGGTTGTTCTTCCGGATCATCCAAGAACGATTATAAAAAACTATAGTGTAGCCTAGATCATCCAATTTACCTATAGAAAGCAAGCTCTTTGTAAGCTTGGGCACATGTCTGACATTCTCCACCACAAAAGTAGTGTCATTATGCATCTGAAGTTTCACATCACCAATGCCAATAATGTCAAGCTCATAGGAATCACCAAGCTTGACTATGCCATGCATGGATGCATAAGAGGAAAACCACTTGCTGTGCAGTGTGACATGAAAACTTGCACCAAAATCAAGAATCCAATTCTATGCATAACCCTCGTCTTGTGCAACCAAAGCATCTAGAGTAAGATCTGAAGTGAAAATGAGAACATATGAGGATCTTCTGTCACCTGTGCATGAATCTCTATCGGCATAATGTTCATCACTAGAGGAGGAGCATCCTCTACTGTAGTGGTAGGTATGGGAGACTCAACCACATTGAGCCCCTCAATCTTTATCGTACTTTTGCCTTTGCCAGAAGTATCTTTTTGCACGTCTTTTTGATCTCTAGGAAACTGTGACAATCCTTTTTGTAATGGCCCTTCTCATAACGATAGTAACACTCGACATTTCTGGCACTACGGTCTCTACTTGAGTTCCTGTGTCTGCTAGGACTACAAGGATTTTGCTCTCTACTTTCGCTTTTGTATTTATTCTTGTCAGTCTCTTGCCTTCGTTGAAGTGCCAGTTATATATGCATCTTCATGACTAGCACAGTTGAGAGATTTACGTCAAATTTCTTTAGTGAGCAATGCATTTGTGATGTCATTGAACAACAACTTGCCATTTAGAGTTGAATTACTAATAGCTATGCAAAAGATGTCCCATGAAGTGGGTAGAGGGCATAACAAGAATATAGACTTGAGTTCGTTGTCAAACTCCTTAAAGCCCTGAGATGTCAACTGACTGAACAAGGATTTGAACTCATTTAAGTGACCAGAAACTGTGCTACCTTCTTTCATGTTGAGCTTTATAAGCTTTTTCATGAGAAAAACTTTGTTGGATGCACTTTTTATCTCCCATGCTGAACATAAGCTATTGTTGAGCCAACAGAGGATCACACCCACATTTTTGTTCACACTCATCATTTTTGTAACCATTGATTGTAATAAATGTCTTTCCGACATTGATTTTGAATTGAGCCATTCATTAAGTAACGGGACTCAATTGAGTTTCCAGCTTGTAATTCCGAAGTAATTTCACTTGCTGATGTAATTAGTTAGAGATGTTCTCACCTCCAAAGCTGAGGTATATAAGCCAAAGTTTTTGTAACCTAAGGAGATTCAGATTATTAATCAAAAGTGAGTTTTTGAGCGCCGTAACTGTGTCTGAGAGAGAGTGAGTGAGAGAGAGAGTCTTATCTACTTGCTACGCGAGCTACGGAGCCGCCATTGGAGAAGCGACACCGCCATTGTGTTAGCAACGGCGAGAGCTACGCACTGATACCAAGAGTGCGCGCTATCGGCTTCTATGTGTGGTAAGTTCCTACGAGCTTCGGTGTGAGTTTTCTTCCAACTCGTGTGTCGGAATAGAGCGTGCAACATATCTATAGAACCACAACGAGTAGAGCTACACATTAGTACCATCGGGGTCAAGTTTCGGTCACCTGTATTTTTCGGCCTTTCTTCATACGCGTTTACCGCACGGAGTGATTATAGGTTGATTTTGCAGTTCAAGTCTTTAGGGTGTTGTTCTTACCTAATGTATAGACTTCCTCTTGAGTTTGAGATCGATTCAATGATTCTAGATCCTGTTTCGTATAGCATTCGTTCACAGTACAGATTTCAGTCACTTGTGTATTTTAGAACTTAGATTTGATTTCCTTAGTAGTGATTGTCATTAGAAGGTCGAGTAGGTGATTTGACACCCACCTAGTTGTTTCCATGCGCCTGCGGGTCAAGCTTCGTCCTCGTCTGACAAATTCTGTTGTTGGTTGAGTTCTCGCTATTTAGCTTCCGCTAGCGGCGTAACCGCCTTAACATTTGGCGCCGCTGTCGGGGACGAGAGCCCTAAGTAGGTGACCTTAGACTAATCCTACGAGGTGAGTCGTATAAACTACTTTGTATACTTTAGTTAGAAAAGATCTAGGAGTGGTGGACTCCGAAGATCTCGAGAGATACTAGGAAGTGGGGTATTCCTGGGTCTTCCGTGTTGACAGTATTTCTAGTTTAGCTTAGATTTGTTTGTTGTTTTGTTGGTGTGGAGTAGTTGTTGATAGAAGAAGAATTTGCTAGTCCGTGAGTGGCAGTGGATCTCTTTAAAATCACAATTACCAAACCCATTTTATGATTAGGAATAGCTTAGGTAGGACTTCATTTGATCCTGATCTAGAGCTAATAATCATTGGAGTATTTGCTTGATATGGTTGATTGCATGTTAGATCACTAAACTGTCGAGTTAGTAGTGAAACTTGCAATAAACAAAAGTCAGAGAAATTTTCTGTGTATCTGTGAGTTGCTGAGCACTAGAGAAAGCTTTAGGAAGGATTCTGTGCCAAAAAACTGGAAATCTGCAACTTTAGACATCATACGCGTATGATGTCTAAATGACCAAACAGAGACCAAAACAGAAATTTTGACTTTACGAGAGTGTTCAAAAGGGGGGTTATACCCTAATTTCAACTTAAAACAAGAGCATTAACACTCAAAGAAACCCAAAAAGACAAGTCGGAGTCCAAGAAACGCAAAGAATAGGAAATTTTGGATTCAGATCTTGTTTTTACATTCAAACCTGACAAAAACACTTGAAACTCAATTATAAACATTGGAGAAGGCTTAAAACCAAGAATAGTCAAAATCTGGGACAAAAGACATCATACGCGTATAATGTCTTTTGGCACATCCACTGCTTATTTTTGATATCTGACCTGACACGATTGTTACAAGCACTGTAGGAAGCATAAATATCAAGTTTTGACCCAAATTGATGAAAAAGACATCATACGCGTATGATGTCTTTGACCTAATTTTGGACATATTTTGATACTTTGCCAAGATCCATTGTAATAGCTGTCTAGAGGTTATATTTCAAGTTTCATCCCATTTGGATCACAATTGACCCAAAAAACAAGTCAAAAGCGGAAAATTTCCAAGAAAAGCCTAAATTAGCCATAACTTGCTCAAACAGAGTTCAAACTGAATTTTGTGAGTGGAAAAAGCATAAGGGGGCTACTGAGAGTGAGCATAACCGAAATAGTCTAAATCTGTGAAAAAAGACATCATACGCGTATAATGTCTTTTTCAGCATAACTGCAACAAAATTCTCACTTGATGAAACAGAAGTTGTCCAACTGACAAGATTAAACAATTGACCAAGTATCAATCAGTTTGGATCAATTCTGACCACAAAAACTTGGGGAAAACAAATTGCCGAGACGGAAAAGTTAAAGTCCTTTAGGGGAATTGATGAATTTGAGATCGGGCAGGAACCTCCAGAATAACCAACCAAAACAAGGGGAACCAGCAAGTGTCATATCAACCGAGGGAAGTGTAAACCAAAGTTGGGTGCAACCATTAGAGCCGATCTTTGAAGAAAGTGTCTCTGATACTTCTTCGGAGAGATCTTACAAGATTTTCACCGAACACTTGGAACACTTGAACCTGAACAACAGAGAAAATATGGCAGCAGGATCATCAAACCCTTCCGCCACAATGAAGCTATTGTTCATAAAATACCAGTACGACAATGAGCAAGGTGCCAAGATCTACAAAGATGGAATGGACCGCTATTGTGTAAAGATAGAGGAGAGACCTAGTGAGTTCAAGGACTTAGTGCCTGTGAGCTATAGCGGAGATAGATATCTAGATGACGAGGGTACCATGTACTTGGTAGTCCTAAACCCTAACATTGTGGACAAGTGGGAATTGATGGGCACCAAAGCCAAAGTAGATGAAGAACTTGAGGAGAAAGCACCAATAATGAACTTCCCTGATGCGAGGTTAAGAAGAGAGAATGAAACTACAAGGATCAACACTGATAACATCTATGTGGGGCTATACAAATATAATAATGGGGAGCAGGATCTCTATTATAGATGTGAAGAACCCTACACTGGAGAGTTGACAAACCGAAAAAGACTTTATGTCTTTACCTACACAGAGGGATCGCAAGTGAAAATTGCCGCTTACGACAAGTATGGCAGGCAATACTCAACAATGGGCAAGAAAGAATTAGAAGGATATACATACTTTGGGGGACCACTACATCAGTATTATGTTACTTCTAGCTCACAAAGTCCAGCACCAACAAATGGAGGGCAAAACCCAATGACGACAGGAGGACAAAGAACTCAAGCTGCTGACTCTTTCAGTCAACCTCAGTACTCGAAGCCCGGACCAATGGGATCATTACATTCCAGAGAGTCAATGGATACGAATCGAGGTAGTGCAGTTCCAATCCCCACGTATACCACTCCAGGTCCAAGGTTCGAAGTGGAACCATCACATTTACCTCCTAGTAGTAGATTCAGGGCAGGGGAACCGACAAGGGTAACCCATGAGATCCACGATGCTAGAGAAAGCTTTAGCCGGGACACAGGAGCAATGAGATTGGTAGCAGACCATAGACGTATGAGACCATCTCAAGTAGCGAAGTGTATGCCAAAGAAGTATGGTGGTTCAGGAGATCCGTATGCACATGTGTCACTCTTTAAGCAAGTCTTAAGAGCTGAGCAGATAACAGATTTCCATACACAATACGAGGGATTTGGTCTTACTCTAGAAGGTACGGCATTGACATGGTTTCAACCACTGAACATAGGGGGATTCCATGACATTGACCATTTGCTAAGAGAGTTTGCTGAGGAATTCTCAAAATGAGGGATTAAGCACAATACGGTCTCACAAATATATGCTTTTAAACAGAGAGAACACGAAAAAGTGAAGGAAGCTTCACTTCGCTTCAAACAATACATTGAGAGATGTCCAGTACGTGAACGACCACAAGATGACAGACTATCTGTTCTCTTTATTGAGGGACTGAGGAACGACACTCTCAAGAAGGACTTGCACTTGAAAGCTTGTACAAGTTTCGAGCAAGTAACAAGAGAAGCATTGTACTTAGTGGATAACTGTACGGTTTATGGAGAGGTGTCAGCGGATACAGATTTTGCATCCAGTAGCTCCTCCTCCGTAGCGAGCGAGACTACCACTAAAAAGAATGTTCAAACAACAACCATGCCAAATGTAGAGCAAATGATAGAAGATGCTCTAAAAAGGATGGCACCATACCAAAAACCATTGCCAAAAACACTGAAATGGTGTGCTATTGAACAAAAATGGACAAACCATCCAACAGAGGAGTGCTATTACAACAAAGGGTATGTAAGGGAGCGTCAGTATGCACCTCCTGCTCAATTAGCACCACCTCAAGTACATCCAGTACCTCGATACCCAACGGGAAATGTACCAGGACCTATGGGGATAGAAAGACCGCAACCGGTATTGGGACAACAACCACCTTTACCAGGAGCAAGACCAGTAGGCATTAGATATGCACCAACCTTAGAGAATCAGGAAGAACAAGCCCTAGTGCCTGTTCAAGCCTATTATGAAGAATCTGGTGCACACATGTCTCCAACTGTGTATTACCCACCAGAAGAACCCAAACAACCAGAACCATGGGGCATGATTGGGAATGTTGGAATACCAACAATTACAAATGCTTCTGATGAAGAGAGATACAATTTGGACGCAAGAACATTGATGTTCATAGCTCATGGAGGGTTAACAGGACAAAGACCATCCTATCCACAAAGGACGAATCAAATGGGACCAAGACCAGCACTAGGACCCTGTTACAAGTGTGGAGGTGACCATCTGATGAATGTTTGTCCACATACGGAAATCATTAGAATTAACGCTTATTGCACTGAGTGTGGGGTTACTCACTTCATTGGGGATTGTTCAAAGAATCCAAACAAAGTGCAAAAGACGACATTGAATATGCTAGAAACTATTCCTACCAGCAGTGGGTCTGAAAATGAAACTCTAATACCAACGCAAGTTGTTACTAGAGCTCAAGCTAAGAAAACCACTAGAGAACCTGAGAATGGAAAGTTAGCGACTGAAATGGTTAGTCCAGGACCGCGGAGTCAGAAAAACACATGGAAAGCTAGAAAAGCACACATGAAGTTGAGAAAAGAACGTGAAGATGCTATTCTAGCTGAGGAACTAAAGCAAACGAAAGATAGATTAGAAAAACTTGAGAGTCAAAACGGGAAACGAGAGATGAGCCCGGAAAGAACGAAACAAAAGAGTATCAAAGAAACAACGAGCTTAAGCTCAGGGGGATCAGTGCTAGTCGACAAAGTACTCGAACCATTGGACGCACTGATGAGAGCTTACGAAGCTAGGTTAAAGAACAACCAAACACAAGAACAGAGGTGGATGACATACCCAAACACGGAATTGGAAAAGCAGAGACTTGAAATGTGCTAGAGAATGATCGAGACTGCACAAGCCTTATTAGAACCACCAAAAGAAACAATGAATTGTGGAACGGAAAACCCAATTCAGCAAGAGACTATCGTTTCACGGGTAGCTGAAAAGACTCCCAGTGCACAAAAGCCTGAAAATACACACAAGGATGACCGCATAGTGTTGAACACAACCGATCAGGAGATAGAGAGTTTTCATCCAATCATACAGAGGTCTTACGGAAGAGATGAGGATTACAATGAATTTTGGAAACAAGTGAGAGAGGCAAACTTTGCAAACGAGCTAAGTTGCCAAGCTAATCAGACAAATTGGAAAAAGGACATCAGGAATCCTCCCATAGTGGAATTTGAGGCAGGATCTCAAGTGGACTTGGATCTGCAATCTTACTGGGGAGATGGGGGCTCTGTTAGAACAATGGAGAGCAAACCTCATTCACTGAATACCTTACCTTCATACTTAGGAGAGTATAAAGCAAAATCTGAGATTAGAGCACTTCCCTCACGAAGAATTTCATCAGAAAAAGTCATGGACTCGCAAGGATTGATAGAGATCTTGTCAACACCAGTGACATGCACTATCACTCTAGCTGAGCTTTTGAGGCTAAGACCACATATGTGGACCACTGTAGGAAAATGCTTGGAGAAATTCGGGATAAAAGACCCAACATCGAGACTGAAAGAGGGTATACAAGAGCTGAGTAAACCACAAAAGAACGCTAAGCCTGTACCCTTAAACAAGGTCGGAGAGTATTGCGAAGGTGAAGAGGGGAATACAACCTTACCAGTTGAATTCCAAGGAGTAAACACGATGGCAATACTAGACAGCGGAGCTGGGGTAGCCATTGCTACAAAAGAAATCTCGAAAAAATGGGGGAAACCAGCAATAACGAAGACTAGGTTGAAACTCCAATTAGCAGATGGACACATGGAGAAACCTATGGGGTTATTAGAGAAAGTTGTAGTGACTTCTTGCGGCATTGAATACGAACATACTTTTGCTATTGTCGATTTTGGCAAGGAGAATAACTATGATATCATATTGGGAAGACCATTCATGAGACAGTTGAAAATGGTCCAGGATTGGGGCTACGATCACATATACCTAAGAAATATGGAAACCACTACACGTGTGAACCTGAAAGACCATAGCTACAAAGATGTGAACCGAACACCGGTGGAGGAGTTTGATTCTGCTACTTTGGCGGGATCCGAATTTCCAGCTTGGTTAGGTAAACCCAAGGAGTTATGGATGTGTGGAGCTTCGAAATGTGGAAGTCTGAAACGAGAAGAATATGTTTTAGAAAGGGCTATCGAAGACGAAACTTATATAGGAGAACCCTTTCTAGAGGACACACTTGAACCATTAGAATGGACACACATTCTAGCAACCCTAGATGTTTGTGCAATTCCGGATGGTCCCACAATGAAATTTTGCGACAAGGACGGGTACGACATGGTTCCGTACTTCATGTTGAGAACTATATTCGAAAAAGAAACTGAAAAGAACGATACACTGGAAAAGGAAGATGAAGAGGAGGTGTTTCACGACATTCCCGATCATCCTGAGTGGGGAAATGAAGCAGACAACGAGTCAATGGACAATTCAAGCGGAAACGAAGAAACTATAACGGATGTCCGATTTTATGATTTTCCGAACCAAACTAAACAACGCCAGAAACGCTATAGAGCAAAGAGAAAAACAAAGGGGGTTAGAACCAATCCGATGCTTAGAATAAGAGGAAAAAATCAATTCCTAATGCTAGTAAAGGCGGAAGATTGTGTTAAGGACAAGATTTCTGGAAGAATGAGAGGCAATGATCAAAAGAGCTTACGAAAAGACAAAAGAGGCTCAAGAAATCAAGTTCAAAGGAATGGAACGAAAACAGAAACAGAAAAATCAGAAAAGAACAAGCGCAACAGAGAACACACGGAGTCCAAGTTAGAACGTAGAAACAAGTACAGAGAGCTCAAGAAAACTCTGAAAGAAGTTTGGACGACAGAAATTGAGAGTGGAGAGGACGAAAATGCCAAAATCAACGAAAACATGGATGTTCCCTCTCACTATAGGAAATTCACAATAGAGGATAGGAAGGTGGTATTAACCCCACCTATTCGAGAGAGAAAGGAGAACGAATCTTATGACGGACCGGAGGATGCAAAAAAAGTTAATTTAGCAGCTCCAGGTGAGCCACCTAGACCGGTGTACATAGCCACAGATTTGTCTCTAGGCGAGGAAGAGAGACTTTTGAGTCTTCTCAGAGAGTATAGGGATGTGTTTGCATGGTCTTATAAGGACTTAAAGAGAGTTGACCCATCGATATGCCAGATAGATAAGCTAATGGAAGCTGAATTCATATACGAGATTGAACACACCGATTGGGTATCTCCAATTGTGGTAGTACCCAAGAAGAACGAAAAACTCCGAGTGTGTGTCAACTTAAAGAAAGTGAATGCTGCAACAATCAGGGACAATTATCCCTTGCCGATAACTGATCATGTTCTAGAGCGTGTATCAGGGAAAACAGCATACTCTTTTCTTGATGGTTTTTCAAGATATAACCAGCTAGCCATAGCACTGGAAGATCAACATAAAACAGCTTTTGCAACGGAGTGGGGAATTTATGCTTATCGGGTTATGCCTTTTGGTCTAACCAATGCTCCCGCAACCTTCTAGAGGCTGATGACGCATGCTTTCAAAGAATACTTAAGGTTGTTTCTAGAAATATACATGGATGACTTATGTGTACATTCTCTTCTGAGAGATGAGCATCTAGAACACCTAAGAAAAGTATTTGAGAAATGTAGGACATATCGCATTTGTCTCAATCCTGAGAAATGTGTGTTTATGGTCCGACAGGGCAGAATTCTGGGACATATTGTCTCACAAAACGGAATATCCACGGATTTAGAGAAGATAAAGGTTATAGTGGATATGCCTAGACCAACCAATGCGAAACAAGTACAGAGCTTTATGGGACATTGCAGATATTATAGACGATTCATTTACATGTATGCTATAATAGGCCAACCACTTTACAGGCTAATAGTGAACTTTGAATGGACAGAGGAGTGTGAGGAATCATTCAAGAAATTGAAAGAGGCACTCATTACTGCTCCAGTCTTGAGATCACCAGATTGAGAGAAGATATTCCATGTGCACATAGATGCTTCGGCATATGCAATAGGATGCATTCTGGCTCAGCCAGAAGAAGGAAACATGGATTTTCCTATCTGTTACGCCAGTCGACAGCTCAACAATGCAGAGAAGAATTACACCACAACAGAGCGAGAGGGATTAGGAATGATATATGCTGTGAAGAAATTTCGGCATTATCTTCTAGCCAACAAGTTTGTGTTTTTTACGGATCACCAAGCCTTGCTCTACCTAGTGAATAAACCATGCAATACGGGGAGAATAGTGAGATGGTTCATTATCTTACTGGAATTCGACTTCACGGTAGTAGTAAAGAAAGAAAAAACACATCTTAGAGCTGATCATCTTTCGCGATTGACGAATGGAGAAGACCCTATAGGAGTAGATGACGACATGCCAAACGCGTACTTGTTCAACATAGAAATGATACCGAAGTGGTCTCAAAATGTCGTTAACCTATTAACCTATGGAGGAGAGTTCGATAGAAGAGAATACAACCTGAAACATATTGCTATTCAGCAATCCAAGAATCTTCAATTGGTTGCAGGAAGGTTGTATCAATTGGGGAATGATCATGTTTTACGACTATGCATCAATCCTGAGGAATATAATATATATCTGCGCGAAGCACATGTTTAGGAATGTGCATTTCATTGTTCAAGAAGGAACACATATAGGAATTTGTTACAATTGGGAGTCTATTGGCCAGGAATGAAAGAAAGCGTACATGAATATGTCACTGTATGTATTGTATGTTCATCAAAACCGCCAGCAGAGTATTCGACATTATATCAGATAATGATCGCTCCAGAATGGAGTCAGTATATTGTTGAATATCTCACAAATAGAACTTTCCCAGAAGGAACGTCAAAAGCTCGTCAGAAATCTGTAGAGACAGAAGCTAGAGATTACGCTTTAATAGGAGATCAACTCTATAAGAGATGTAAAGACAACCAGCTTAGGATTTGCGCATCAGAGTCTGAGTATGTGATAATCCTGGAGCAAGCTCATGGAGGAGTAGGTGGAGGCCATTTCTCAGGTGATAAGACAGCAAAACTTGTCTTAGCCGCAGGAATATGGTGGCCAACATTACATATGGACGCTGAGGAATACGTTAAACGGTGCGATGACTGTCAGCGGACCAAAGTACCACTTAAAAGAGATGATATGCCGCTTAGACCAATGATGGGGGCAAGAGCTTTTGCAAAATGGGGGATTGATTATGTTGGACCCATTTCACCTCCTGCATATAAGACTCATGCACAATACATCATTGTGGCTACAGACTATCTAACAAAGTGGGTCGAAGCAAAGGCAACTCAAAAAGCAGATGCCAGGACCACGGCACAATTTCTTTATGAATACGTCTTTGTACGATATGGATTGCCAATAGAAATTGTGAGTGATCGAGGCACACATTTTATAAATGAAATGATAGAGATCCTTCTAGATGAATTCATGATAATCCATAGGAAATCAGCCCCGTATCATCCACAAGCAAACGGACAAGCTGAAGCAACAAACAAAACCATATGCACGGTCCTCACGAAGATTGTATCTGAGTCGAGAACTGACTGGGACCAGAAGTTGCATTCAACATTATGGGCATATAGGGTAGCATATAAAACATCAATAGGAACGACCCCATATAACATGGTTTTTGGGCTAAATGCTATCTTACCAATAGAATTCTTGATTTCAACCTTAAGGGTGGCTAAGGATCTAGAGTGGACAGGGCACGAGCTTTCTGATAGAATAGATGACCTGGAAAAGCTAGACGAGCTTCGCCTAAAAGCAGTAGCTTCTATCTACGCTCAAAAAAGGCGACAAAAGGAATTTTTTGATAAGCATGTGCGGACTAAAGAGTTTAAGGTTGGGAACTATGTCCTAGTTTACACTCTGAAACAACATGCTAAGAAGCTTAAAAAGCGAGGGATGGGACCTCTGGTGATTAAAGATCTATCACCAAGTGGAGCCGTCAAGCTTGCTACATTAGACGGAGAAGAAATGCCCAATTGGATTAGTGGATGCAGAGTGAAAAAGTATCTTTTGCCGCTAACCCAAGACATGCTTCTCAAAATACATCAAGAAAAGTTGCGTGTCCAGAAAAAGAAAATGATTGTGGAGGAAGCGCAAGCCGAGGCGAAGGAAACAATGGAGAAAAGAAGACTACTGCGTCAGAAACAGCGCAATGAAGGAGCAATACGAATAAACGTAGTCAGTATAACAGAAATGGATAAGGACAAAGAAGAACCCATCATTGAATGCAAAGTGGGAACCAACCAAATCAAAGCCAGAGCACTATTGGATTCAGGAGCTCAAGCTAACCTACTGTCACTCAGTTTGTATAGACAATTGACAAATGACACTAAACTACAAACTGCCAAGCAAGAGTTAAAGAGTTACTCTGAGAATTCAATCAAAACTGTCGGATGCACAGTTTTACATATACAGATTAACCATTATGTGTATCCTCATATGTTTTACGTGGTTGAAGACCAAGCTACACAACAACCAGTATTGCTAGGACAACCATGGCAGAAGCAATACAATGCAATGATTGAGTGGAGTTCTAAATCAGTGCTTATCAAATACGAAGGTGAAAGTCAATCAGTTAAGTTCACCATAGGAGCAGAGCCAACTCCAAAGGACGAATCCAAAGACAAAGGTAAACAACAACCAGAGAAAAAGAAGAAGCAATGGCAACCAAAAGTTTCTATACAACCGGATTACTCTTCGACGAGGAATTCCCAACAGTGGATAAGGAAGACAAGCAATAATATAACAGCTCAACCTTGGGAAAAAACGGAGTCAAAGTTGGTATGGAGACCAAAAAAGGTTGTGCCAGAGAACACAAAGGTGGAAAACAGATTCTTCAATACCAGACAACAGAGTGATTCCAGACAATCAAGGACAGTGAAACAGATCTGGATTCCAAAGAAGTTCATGACGGCACAAAGCTATAGCAAGCAAATTTGGATCCCAAAGATTTGTAAACAGGAACTCCCTTCAGTACAATCCACGGAAACTCCTAGGTATTTCAAGGCGAGGAAATCAACACAAGGAACAAAGCAGGTTTGGGTCGCAAAGAGTTTGTGGCAAGCACAAGCAAAGCGGAAGCAAATTTGGATTGTGAAAAAGAACAACAAGGTAAAGAAGAATCCATCGACTGATTCTACTACCGAAGTATCACCAACCCAAAACCCGACCACCAATCCTTCAATCAAAAAAAGAGCAGCTTTATTGGAAAGGCTGTTGTATCATCGCTCTGCAATTGCATTGGGAACTTATGACCAAAACAACTACAATGCTTCGCCCACAGACACTTCATAGTCGTCCGGGAGGACTCAGACTAGGAGGGGGGGAGGTATACAGGTATACAGGAGTTACAAAGCTGCTACAAGCGCCAAAAACAAAGAAAAACAAAAATTATATTACAAGGGTAGTGTCTTACATGATTTTGCAATTTTTATGTTTGATTGCGGATATTGATAATGTTTATGCCCTTATATACCTTGTTTTGCAACAAGAAGAGATCAAATGATGAATTTGGGTCTCTAGACGTGTAAATATCACTAAATAAGAGTGTTTTTGGAGCTAAAAAAAGTGAAATAAAGTGGTAATCCAAGTCCAGAAATCACAAATAACTGTATATTCATATACACAGAGTTACCAGCTATTTATCGTGTATGTTTGGAATTTTTTGGCTTCAATTTGCTATTTTCCTTTATTTTTTATGATTTTCTTGATAAAAGTAAAAGAAAAATAAAAAAACAGGTGAAATGAGATCGGAAAAAAGAAAAGAATAGACGGTGATGGTCCTAATGACAAGGGCAACCCATGGTAAAAATTGGGTACAATTCTGAAAAAGTTGCGGAAAGCTCGAAATGACAGAATTTTGGCAAAGTGGACAGATTTCTCAGAAACAGGTCAAACGGAGTCCAAATTGAGAAATTTCAAATCCTAAAGTGCATTTCACGACAAGATAGGAGCACATGTCAAATTTGGTAACAAGTGATCCGGGAAGTCCGAAGTTAAGTATTTTTCACTTCACTTGCAAGCTCATTTCCACTATTACCTTCTTGGAGAGAGCAAAGAGCACACAGGAGCATCCGACCTTCTACCGCCTTCTACGACTACTACGAGAGCTCAGAGGACACCAAACATGAGAGGATCCATGGATTCCGCCAAGTTATCGGCAACGAAGAGAAAAAGACCGACAATCAAAGATGCTCTTGCAGAAGCGGAACCCTTTGACATTCCAGCAGAAACCCTCAAGCCAACCAAAACTTGGGTGGAGGAAGCAGTACTGGAACAAGAGGGAATAAAGATCTACCAGGGGAATTTCAGAGATCCTCAAGGGCAAGCGGTGGATATACCGATGATCCCACAAGAATTGGTGGAATATAGCAGGTCAGAGAATATCAGCAGGTACCTGGAAAGGGCAGACTTGCACAGATTCTTCACCTCGAGACCATCAGGTGTAGATACACGAAGAGTGTATGAGTTGGCAACCTCCATTCAGAAGGATGGGAAAGCCACATTGACAACAATAGATGGAGAGAAAGTAGAGGTACAGATCACTCCACAGCTCATTGCAGATGCATTGAAGCTGAACAACAAAGGGAGCTCTGTCAGGGAAAGAAGGGAGGCTATAGAGGTTTATGGGTCCAAGAAACAGAATGCAACTTATGGAGATATGGCAGACCAAGAGCGGCAACCCTTTGCCGACTGTACAACCAATTTCTCCATATTTGCAGTAAAAGACCGCAAAAGTATACGACACCGCCCCATGCCATTGCAACTACCATCACATGGGCATTGAAGAGCAATATGCCAAAAGAGGTGAATTACGCTCAACACATCCACGAGCAAGTAATTGCCATGCACAACGAGAAGCCAAAGTATATAGGAGGAGCTGAAGTTCTAACAAGAATAGCTTATGAAGCTATTGGAGCCAGAGATCAATGGCCAAAGGTTCCCTCCCAGAATGAGTGGCTTAGAGAAGCCGATGAGGAGGAAGAACAGCCTGAAGTATCCAAGAGGGCGTCCACAAGAGCACGCAGGAAACTAGAAATAGTTTCAGAACCTGAAGAGAATGTGGATGAGCCGATTATGAAGAAAGCAAAGAAGAAGGTTGCTCCCAAGCAAACCAAAAGTCAGAAAGCGGCAAGAATGGAAAGACTGGTGGAGCAGTTTAGAGCGGAAAGAGCTCTAAAGGGGGACTTTGAAGAAAAGTGGGTGCCAGACCCCACTAAAGTCGGAACTAGCTCAGCCAGGCCACATGTTGATCAATATGATCAATATATTAGAGCTTATGAGGAGTCAGAGGCTATACTGGAGCAACAACCTGTCGAGCCATACACTGAAGAGGAAGTACAACTTTTAAAAGCTGAGCTGCAAAAGGACGACAAGGGGAAGAAGAAAGTAGATGAGTCTACTGAACCTCAAGAGAAAGACGGGCAAGCAAACAAAGGGAAAGCCAAGATGACTGAGGACAATCAGCCCTCCTTTACTGATGTACCCAGCCCGAAGAAGACGGAAATAATTGTGGAAGAGACCACAGTAGAGATGGACACGGCTGGTATGGAAAAGCCGGAGGCCGGGACCAAGGAAAAGGAGATAGATCCAATTCAGCAAAAGAAAAACGATTATGCGGATCTGGTAGCGATAGGGTACACTGAAGAAGAGGCCCTTGAGGCGGTTTATGGGATCACCCTACAAAAACGAGATGATCAGAGAGGGACAGAGGAAAATACAAAGAGTACAAAAGAAAGTGATGAAAAACTGGACGAGCAGAACGTACTAGAAGAGCCGAAGCCAGTGGAGGTGGTGGCCGAAAAAGATTTAGAGTTGACAGATGAAGATGAAAAAGACATGCACATGGTGCATGAACTGCTCAACAAGATCAAAGAAAGATCCAAGGCAAAGGAAGTGGAGATTGGGATAGCCAAACAAAGGGAAGCCGAGTTGCAGAGGAAATTAGAGGATGCTATGACTGAATCTGAAAGTCATAAAGCATCACTCTACGATGCGGAAAACGAGAGAGACGGCTTGATACTCCAGCTAGCCGAGGCTTCAAGAGAAGTAACAAGTGCACAGGAAGCAAGGGAGAGGATGGAAGACGACTTGGAGGCGGCTAAAGATGAGCTCATTGAGCTGAGGGAAAGAGTCGAGCTCCAAGAAAGAACAATCACTAGACTAAGGACAACTCCTAGAGCTAGCAGAGCAGGAACCGATCAAGAGGGAGCTCTTGTACCAGCTCTGGAAGACCAGGTCCGAAGCTTACAAAGAGAGCTAAGATTAGAGCAAGTGCAAAGGTTGCACATTGCGGAGGGATCATTGGCAGCAGAGGAGAGGCTCACTTTAGAAAATCAAACACTAAGAACAGAGAATGAGACCCTCCGCAAACAGCTCCAAGATCTACAAGAGCAACAAAGAAGAGAGACAGAGACACCACAAGAAGGATCGGGTGGAGCAGCCATAGAGCTACCAGAAACTGGAGAGGCAACCACAATTGAAGATCTAGCCCCAGTTCAAGAGGTGGCCTCAACTTCAGGAATCTCTGAAGAAGAAGAACAAAGGCTCCATGATCAAATAGAAAAGTCAACAGAGGAGAGTGCCAAGGCGGAAATGGAATGGGAGAGGAGACTCCTAATCTCCATTAGACTTCAGGGACTAGACACAAAAGTGCTCCATGAAGAGTGGATGCAACCCAACCTGCCTTTCCCTTTGATGAAGTTTGAAGTGATAAAAACGAAAAAGAGAATAGAGGAGGAGCAGTATGTCGCTCTTTACGAAGGCGATATCACAAAAGAGGAACAATCAAAGAAGATTGTGGATTCGTAGCCTAGATGGAGGAAAGGTTGGTTGAACAAATACCCAGCCTACCTCATCTACTTGGTAGAGGCACCAAAGGAGATTCGGGAGGATGCAACCTTCTGCCCGGTGCCAAGAGTCAGAAGCTGGAAAGAGCATGGCAGGATTGCAGAAAAGAAGCCAAATTGGCTTAATTACCCAAGGATGCCAGGACCAAAGGCAGGAGAGAGAATAGGTAAAGCCTACATGGTGAAAACCCTAATGGGCACTATCAAGCTCTTTACTGGCTCTCTTGACCTTTCGTGTCAGATGCTCAAGAAAATTTGCAGGACCCTCTTAGCTTGCATTGAAGTGTTCGCGCCAAATAAAGCCACGACCTCGAGTCTACTATCGACGGCCGACACAGTGACTGATATGATGTATGACCTTTCATTGCAGCCTTCTCCAAAAGTGTTGCACCTCCTATACTAGAGGATTATGTTTTTGCCTAGCTTCCACATGCAAACATTCGAAGAAGCTTTCTACACCGGCTTTTTCACCCACGAAAGCAAAATATTCGGCCCAACCTTGACCATCGGCAACCTGCGATACGAATCACATTTGCAGATGCTCAAGACGACAGGACTTTATTGACCAAGCATAAAGGTCATGTCAGGGACGACATGAACGCGGAGGGGGGGAGTGTTGAGCCAGCAGAGGATCACACCCACATTTTTGCTCACACTCATCATTTTTGTAACCATTGATTGTAATAAATGTCTTTCCGACATTGATTTTGAATTGAGCCATTCATTAAGTAACGGGACTCAATTGAGTTTCCAGCTTGTAATTCCGAAGTAATTTCACTTGCTGATGTAATTAGTTAGAGATGTTCTCACCTCCAAGGCTGAGGTATATAAGCCAAAGTTTTTGTAACCTAAGGAGATTCAGATTATTAATCAAAAGTGAGTTTTTGAGCGCCGTGACTGTGTCTGAGAGAGAGTGAGTGAGAGAGAGAGTCTTATCTACTTGCTACGCGAGCTACGGAGCCGCCATTGGAGAAGCGACACCGCCATTGTGTTAGCAACGGCGAGAGCTACGCACTGATACCAAGAGTGCGCGCTATCGGCTTCTATGTGTGGTAAGTTCCTACGAGCTTCGGTGTGAGTTTTCTTCCAACTCGTGTGTCGGAATAGAGCGTGCAGCATATCTATAGAACCACAACGAGTAGAGCTACACATTAGTACCATCGGGGTCAAGTTTTGGTCACCTGTATTTTTTGGCCTGTCTTCATACGCGTTTACCGCACGAAGTGATTATAGGTTGATTTTGCAGTTCAAGTCTTTAGGGTGTTGTTCTTACCTAATTTATAGACTTCCTCTTGAGTTTGAGATCGATTCAATGATTCTAGATCCTGTTTCGTATAGCATTCGTTCGTAGTACGGATTTCAGTCTCGCGTATTTTAGAACTTAGATTTGATTTCCTTAGTAGTGATTGTCATTAGAAGGTCGAGTAGGTGATTTGACACCCACCTAGTTGTTTCCATGCGCCTGCGGGTCAAGCTTCGTCCTCGTCTGACAAATTATGTTGTTGGTTGAGTTCTCGCTATTTAGCTTCCGCTAGCGGCGTAACCGCCTTAACAGCTATCCCAAAGTTTCTTGGTTGTTGTCTTCCCTATGATAGTGAAGAACAATCACTCGGCTAGTTATAGACGTATTGTAGCCATGGCTCTCGCATCCAAAAGCTCCACCACTTAGCTTGCGTATAGTCATTATCCTCTGCACGCTCTTTCAACGATTCTAATAAGCCTTTGTTTGTCAAAACATCTTTCATGCGCTCTTTTCACATGGTGAAGTTGCAGCCATCGAACTTGCAATGAAATACTCCTCCTTTTTTGAAGAAGAAGCCATCACTAACAAGAGGGTTTGAGATGTGCCAAACTATGGCAAGAAAGCTACAGAAATTTGGGTAGAGTAACCTTTGTATCCGGAGTAAAATCTCAACCGAAATAGGGTCAAAAGGTGCCAACAATGAAAGTCATGACTCGCGGGAAGGAAATCTGGTAGAGTCTCCTTTGTATGAGGAGTCATAATTCAACTCAAAATACACATTAATGTGCCAACTGTACTAACTCGGCATTAAAAAACTGATACTGTCACTGCCAATGTGGTCGCCAACTCGGTGTCAAAAGCATATGAAACCGTCTACATACATTTCCTATGGCGAGGGTACCGAAAGTTGGGAACTCTAGCTACTTGTATCACCAAAGGTGTCTCAAGATTCGAGCACGTCCCAGCTCAAAGAAAACCTCACACTATCGACCCTCCAAAGGCTAATGCAAACACAAATGGACTAGCTACAGTCTCAGAAAGGGCTCTTCCGGTCTGAGTCTTAGAAACGGCTAGGAAAAAATGCCAAAATAGCCAAAAAAGGCTCCACAAGTAGTACAATGGGCAATGTACGTAACTCAACGTACATGAGTAAACCACGCTCAAATAGGCATCAAGAACTGCTCCATATAGTAAAAGTGACCCCTGCGGGGATATTTGCTCTCAAGAGAGCTCAGTAGCACTAGGCGTGCTCATACCAAAATGCATCTATCAATGCGTCTGCCCACAAAGGAACTGTTGTCGAAATGACTGCCAAAGTCGCATGAAAGGCGTTGTGTCTAGTTAAACTGGAGTATTTGTGTGTGAAGAGGCTCAAAAGCCCCCTGTAACCTGTAACCTGCCGGTCGATGTAGGTATGTGCCGATTTTTGTCGTCGGGCAAAAATATGCTAGCTGAATAGCCGCCAAAGGTGTCATAGTCAAAAACTGTGCCATAGAGCGTGATCAGTGCGCTCGGTGCCGACACCATGTGTCACTCCTCTATGGTAGAGGCACATCACCATGCATGTGGTGAGCACAACTGTTGATCGTGGGGAAAAGTCGTCCACGTGAAACCGGTGTCAGATCGGACATTGAGAAATCCACCGCAATGTGTAAGGATGTCGAGCCGGTGCGCTAGAAATGGTGTCGAGACGTCGAGGTAGTTGAGAGTATGAGTCGATGCCAAAATATGAAAACAATTCGCCTTCCACTGCCTGATAGAAGTGGCTAGCTGAAAAGCCGTAGATGCCTATGCTCAAAGCTGATGTCGAGCCGTCGATGCCGAGTCATAGAGGAAATTCGCCAAGGTCAAGGTCGTTGATGCTCGAAAGCTGAGCCGAGCTATGTACAAGAGAGCATGCTCGCTCTCACCTGCTCGCTTTCTCTCTCACTCGATTTTGGTCACTTTCTTTCGCTTTATATTTCAAGCTTTCCCACTGTGAGAGAATCATTCTCTATCTCTATCTCTACTTCGATGCCTATAAGTCGAGGCTCAAAACCAAAACCGATGCCGGTCGAGAGAGTAGAGGTACTATGTGTCACGTCCGTGCTACCCGCTCCTTGCTCACGACGTTAGTACCTCGATTCCTTCAATTGTGGGGGTTGTCATGGTGGAGTGTGCGTGTGAGGAATGTATACAAGAGAGGGGAGAAGAGAATTGGGGAAGGGCATGAAGCACAGACAGGGAGTTGGGTTAGTGAGAGAGAGAGAGAGAGAGAGAGAGAGAGAGAGAGAGAGAGAGAGAGAGAGAGAGAGAGAGAGTCAACTCTCTCACTTTCTCTTCCTATATTGATTAGGAAAGAAAGAGTAAGGGTGGTTTCCCACGGCCACCTGGCTACATCCCAACAGAGAGGTCATCCAACCACCCCCCCTACTTACATGGCTCGCCCCCTCCTTGTAGGGATTTTTGTTGACTTTTGTGACACCTCAAGCCCCTCAACCTTGGGCCTAGTTGTTAGGGTGTAGGCCAGGTGGCCGTGGGAAACCACCCTTGTACACTTGATTTTTCCCTATTCAATATAGGGAGAGAAAGAGGAAGGGTTGACCTCTACTCTTTCTTCTCCACTAACCCACACGGGCTGCCTGTGCATCTCCCCCTTCCCCATTTCTCTTCTCCCCCCTCTCTTGCACACACTCCGTACATGCACACGCGCACGCGCACTCATCAATTGGTATCAGAGCTACGGCGGAGAACCACCCGTGCAACCGCTCTCTGACGATCGACTCGAAAGCAACGGAGCTCGCCGGCTATGGCGGAGGTCGAAACTCGTACTTGAGCTCGGCGGTGGAAGATCTAGCAAGGTGGGAGCTGGATCGGAGCGCATCGGAGGCGGATCGGCAAGAGGTCTTGGAGCTCGAAGGCTCGGCGCACGAATAGAGGCTTGCACACAGCAATCATTGGCCATGATTGGGGGAAAATGAGCATTCTGTGAAAATTGAGCCCTGTGAATCAGGAGAAACACAGGGAATCTTCAAGAGAATCAAGGTAGGCCGAGTTGAGATCTGCAGATCGAGGAGTTGCACAATGGGAGGAATGAGGAAGGCAGGCTGAGTTGAGACCGTGAAGGGAATCTGGTGCCCATCAATTGGTATTTGCTCAACTGGAGAAGAGCGGGAGTCGATTGGTTTGCATTTGGGAAGGAGCAGAAGCAGTCGAAGACCGATAGAGCTTGCACACACACACACACACACACTCAGTGGGGGCTCCATCGGGCAACAATTGGGCAATTGATGAGCTTGTGTACACACACACACACACACACACACACACTCGTTCTCCCTCAGATCTCAGAGAGTCGCCCAAAATTGATAAGAATGAGAACTCTGCATAATTGACAGAGAAGCAGAAGGATTCATTTTTTTTTTTGGTGTGACCCTTTAAAACTTCTTTGTGTGCAAGGGGCTATTCCCGCCCAAGGTCCTCGACAACTCGATCATTTCCCGACTACAACCTTGACCCGGCTTGGAGCTAGGGTTCAGCAGAGCTACGAGGCTCGGAAGAATCGAGAGAGAGAGAGAGAGAGAGAGAGAGAGAGAGAGAGAGAGAGAGAGAGAGAGAGAGAGAGAGAGAGAGAGAGAGAGAGAGAGAGAGAGAGAGAGAGAGAGAGAGAGAGAGAGAGAGAGAGAGAGAGAGCTTGACACCGTGCTTGCGAGCGAGCACAAGCAACCGAGTTCGACAAACTTTGAGAGCAATCTTCACAGATCAAGCAAAATCTGCGATCGATACCGATCCGACTCGGTATTGAACGCTCGAGCATTGGCATTTTATGGCTAATCGGCTAGCCACTTCTGCCCGGCGGCAGAAGGCGACATCGACATCGACACCGCTCATGTGCACCGGCTCGACACTCCTCATTGCGGCGGATTTCCGACATTCGACCCACACCGGGCGCTTCCCCACACGAGCGTGTTCTCGCGATCGATGACCGTGCTTGCGACATGCGCGGGTGAGGTACCTCTGTCATAGAGGAGTGATACCCGGCATCGGCACCGACCGCACCGATTGCCCTGTACGACATTGTTTTCGGATACGACACCTTTGGCGGCTATTCGACTAGCATATTTCTGCCCGGCGGCAGAAATCGGCACATAGCAACACCGACATGCAGGTTACAGGCTATAGGGCGGTTTTTCAGCCCATTCACTCATAGATTCTCCAGGTTACCAGACACATCGCTTTCACAGGCGATTTGGCAGTCATTTTGACAGCAGATTCTCTACGGACACATGCGTTGACAGATGCAGTTTGTTGTGAGCACACCTAGTGCTACTGAGCTCTTTTGAGAGCAGATATCCCTGCAGGGATCATTTTCACTGCATGCAGTAGTTCTTGGCGCTTGTTTGAGCGCGATTTTACTCATGTATGTTGAGTTGTGGACACTGCCCACTGTACTACGTGTGGAGCCATATTTGGCTATTTTGGCAGTTTTTCCCGGCTGTTTCTGAGACTCGGACCGGAAGAGCCCTTTCTGAGACTGTGGCTAGTCCATTTGTGTCTGCATTAGCCTTTTGGAGGGTCGATAGCGTGAGGTTTTCTTTGAGCTGGGGTGTGCTCGAATGTTGAGACACTTTCGGTGATACAGGTAGCTGGAGTTCCCCTTTTACAGTACCCTTGCCATAGGATATGTATCTGGACGGTTATTTATGCTTTTGACACCGAGTTGGCACTCATATAGCAGTTGTTTTGTGCAGCAGATGCCCAGTTAGTGCAGTTGGCACATTTATATGCATTTTGAGTTGAGTTTTGACTCCTCATACAAAGGAGACTCTGCCGGATTCATTTCCCGTGAGTCGTGACTTCCATTGTTGGCACTTTTGAGTCTATTTCGGTTGAGATTTTACTCCCGATACAAAGGTTACTCTGTCCAAATTTCTACAGCTTCTCGCCATAGTTTTGGCACCTCTCAAACCCTCTTGTCAGCGATGGCGTCTTCTTCAGAAAAGGAGGAGTATTTCATTCGGAAGTTCGATGGCAGCAACTTCACCATGTGGAAAGAGCGCATGAAAGATGTTTTGATAAACAAAGGACTCTCAGAACGGTTGAAAGAGCACGCAGAGGATGATGATTATACACAATCTCAATGGGAGCTTTTGGATGCAAAAGCCATGGCTACGATACGTCTACATCTAGCCGAGTCAGTCTTCTTCACTATCATCGGGAAGAATACAACCAAGGAACTTTGGGATAGCTTATGTTTAGCATGGGAGAGCAAAAGTGCATCAAACAAAGTTTTTCTCATGAAAAAGCTTATGAATCCCAACATGAAAGAAGGTAGCACAGTTTCCAGTCATTTAAATGAGTTCAACTCCTTGTTCAGTCAGCTGACATCTCAGGGCTTTAAGGAGTTTGACGATGAACTCAAGTCTATCTTCTTATTATGCTCTCTACCCAGTTCATGGGATATCTTTTGCACATCCATTAGCAATTCGGCTCCGAATGGCAAGTTAGAATTCAATGCTGTCACAAATGCGTTACTCACTGAAGAGATTCGTCGTAAATCTCTCGATAATGCTAGTCATGGAGATGCATATATGGCTGGCAGTTCAACAAAGGCAAGAGGCCATGACAAGAACAAATACAAAAGCAAAAGTAGAGAACGGAATCCTCGTAGTCCTAGCAGACACAGGAACCAAAGTAGAGACCACAATACCAGAAATGTCGAGTGTTACTATTGCCACAAGAAGGGTCATTACAAAAAGGATTGTCGCAGTTTCCCAAGAGATCAGAAAAACATGCAAAAGGATAATTCTGGCAAAGGCAAAAGTACAGTAAAGATTGAGGAGCTCAATATTGTTGAGTCTCCCATGCCTACCACTGCAGTAGAGGATGCTCCTCCTCCAGTGATGCTCATTATGCCCATAGAGATTCATCCCGAGGTGACAGCAGATGCCTCCGATGTTCTCATTTTCACTTCAGATCTCACTCCAGATGCTTTGGTTGCACAGGATGAGGGTTATGCACAGAATTGGATCCTTGATTCTGGTGCAAGTTTTCATGTCACACCGCATAGAGAGTGGTTTTCCTCTTATGCACTCATGCATAGAATAGTCAAGCTTAGTGATTCCCATGAGCTTGACATTATTGGCATTGGTGATGTGAAACTTCAGATGCATAATGGCACTACTTTTGTGCTGCAGAATGTCAGACATGTGCCCAAGCTTACGAAAAGCTTGCTTTCTATAGGGCAATCGGATGATCTTGGCTACACTACAGTTTTTGATAATCGTTCTTGGATGATCCGCAAGAACAACCTTATCATGATGAAAGGCAATAAAAACGGATCCCTATACTCTTTGTTTGTTTCGAGTGTCGACGAACACTCTATCTATGTTGCCGAGCTGCCGTCTCCTCAGTTGTGGCATAGCCGGCTAGGGCATATTAGCCAAAAGGGAATGAAAACACTTCAGCGTTTTGGCTACTTACCTGTGTTAGATTACACGGACTTTCCATTGTGTGAGCATTGTCTATATGGCAAACAGACTAGATTGACATCTTCGCCATTGAATAAGAAACTAGGCGAGCCTTTAGACTTGGTACACAGTGATTTGTGTGGTCCAATGCCACATAAAACTCTAGGGGGGGCGAACTACTTTCTCGCATTCATAGATGATTCTACCAGAAAGGTGTGGGTGTATCTCCTTAAGCGTAAGGAAGAAGTCTTTTCGACATTCCAAAAATTCCTCGCCATGGTTGAGAACCAATCAGGAACAAAGCTCAAAGCTTTTCGCATGGACAATGGTGGAGAATACGTCTCCACAGAGTTCAAGGATTTTTGCAATAGAAGAGGCATTCGGCGGCAGTTTACTGCTCCATACACACCTGCACAAAATGGGATAGCTGAAAGAATGAATCGTACGATTCAAGAGCGAGTTGTCTCTATGATGTCTATGGCGAAGCTTACTCCAGAGTTTTGGGGGGAAGCTGTTTTGACAGCAATGCACATCATCAATAGGTCACCTAGTTCTCCTTTGAATTTCAAAATTCCAGAGGAATTATGGATTGGCAAAAGGCCCAACTATGAGTATCTACGTGTATTTGGCTGCGAGGCATATGCACATGTGCCCAAAGAACTTCGTCGGAAGTTAGATCCCAGATCACACAAATGCATCTTTATTGGCTGTGGTGCAAACGAAGAGATGGGATATCCTCTCTGGCACCCAAAATCAAACAAAGTCATTCGTAGCTCACATGTGATTTTCAATGAATCAAAAATGCACAAGAAACCCATCAAAGATGTTGAGTACAGACGTGTTCGTTTTGAGGATGTAGCCTCCGAACCAACTCAGTTCAGTAGTGTTGCACCTACTCCTCAAGTGCAAGATACTACTATTGCTCCGGAGAGAGCAGAGTCCAGCAGTCAGGCACTTAGACGCTCTGAGAGAGTATCACGTGCGCCCGAGCGGTTTGAGCTGGGTATACACCACATTTTGGTCACTGACAGTGGAGAGCCAACTTGCTATAAAGAAGCTATACAAATGGAGGATAGCGTTAAGTGGGAGCAGGCTATGCAATCAGAATACAATTTGATTGTGGCTAACGAGACATGGGATTTGGTTGAATTACCAAAAGGCAAAAATGCTTTACCTTGCAAGTGGGTATACAAGAAGAAGTATACAGCGGAAGATCCCGAGCCTAGATACAAGGCTCATCTAGTTGCCAAGGGTTTCAAGCAACAAAAAGGTGTGGATTTTGATGAGATTTTCTCTCCAGTAGTCAAGATGACTACACTTTGCACCGTGCTTGGCTTGGTTGCTATCCAGGACATGGAACTTGTCCAAATGGATGTGAATACAACATTTCTTCACGGAGATCTAGATGAAGATTTCTACATGAAACAACCAGAGGGATTCATATGTGAAACCCAAAAACCAACGAGGATAGAATTGGTTTGTAGACTTAAAAAGGCACTCTATGGCTTGAAGCAAGGTTCAAGGCAATGGTATCAAAAATTCGACAAATTCATGCAGTCTCAGGGTTACATTAGAAGTCAAGAGGATCACTGTTTATACACAAAAAGGTTGAACGATGGTTCTTTAATCATCTTGATCTTGTATGTAGATGATATGCTTATCGCAGGCAAATCAATTGATGAAATCAATCAGTTAAAAAAGATGCTAAGCACTCAATTTTCCATGAAGGATTTGGGAGATGCCAATCACTTTCTTGGTATGCACATCAATAGAGACAAGCAACGTGGAATTCTTGAATTATCTCAAGAAAAGTACATTCACAAAGTCTTGCAACGTTTTAGTATGCACGGGGGGAAGTCATTGAGTACCCCAATGCAAGCATATTCCAAACGTAGCAAGGAAGACTCTCCCAAGATAGTGGCTGAGAAAGAGGAAATGGCAAAAGTACCATATTCTTCAGCAGTTGGCAGTTTGATGTACGCTATGGTAGCCACAAGACCAGACATTGCACATGTAGTGGGAGTGGTTAGTAGGTACATGGCAAACCCTGGCAAGAAGCATTGGGAAGCAGTGAAGAAAATCCTCAGATATTTGAAAGGTACAGCTAGCAAGTGTTTATGCTTCGGAAACAGTGATGCATCTATTGTAGGTTACACGGATGCGGATTATGCGGGTTGCGTGGATCGTAGAAGATCCACATCTGGCTATATGTTCATGTTTTCTGGAGTAGCTATCTCTTGGAGATCGTGTCTCCAAGATTGCACGTCTTCATCTACCACTGAGGCCGAATATGTTTCTGCGTCTGACGCCTGCAAGGAAGCCATATGGTTGTCTCGTCTAGTGGGAGATTTGGGCATTCACGAGGTTCCAGTACTACATTGTGATAGTCAGAGTGCCATTGCTTTGGCAAAGAATCCAGTGTTTCACTCAAAGTCGAAACACATAGAGGTCAGATACCATGTCATACGAGATGCGTTGGCTGGCAAGCGTATGGAGCTTGTCAAGGTTCACACTGATGACAACCCCGCAGATGCTCTCACAAAGCCTAACCTCGGAGCAATTTACACATTGTATAGAACTTATGGGTGTAGGATGAAGCCTCGGCAATGCTTCATCAATTTTGTATAGACTAACTATACTAATGCCACTATTGGCCACCACGACCTTCAAGTGGGAGGTTGTTGGGGTGTAGGCCAGGTGGCCGTGGGAAACCACCCTTGTACACTTGATTTTTCCCTATTCAATATAGGGAGAGAAAGAGGAAGGGTTGACCTCTACTCTTTCTTCTCCACTAACCCACATAGGATGCCTGTGCATCTCCCCCTTCCCCATTTCTCTTCTTCCCCTCTCTTGCACACACTCCGTACACGCACACGCGCACCCGCACTCATCACCAGTTCTCACCACACGCTCGGCTCTTAAGCCCCTCAAGCTTGGGTCGGTTTCCACCTCAAGTACAACCCTAGCTTCTCAAGCATAACAAGCACCTCAAGCATCTCAGTCAGCAAGCACGACAAGCACCTCAAGCTTGGGCCGGGTTCCTACCTCAAGCATAACAAGCACCTCAAGCATCCTAGTCATCAAGCAAACACCTCAAGCTTGGGCTGGGTTCCTACCTCAAGCACAAACCTAGCTTACCTAAGGTCAAAGGACTTTTAGTGAAGCTAACCCTAAGGTCTTTAAGCTCCATTGGCTAGCCTTGCTCTTTGATAGATCATCTCTCATTTGGACCCCTTTACCATTGACCCCGTATTGAGATAGACCCATAAGCACATGTCTATATTCTAACCCTTATTCTCCTCTATTCTCCCACATTAAATGATCAGTTTAAATTTGAGAAAATCATTTTGGTTGGTTAGATATTAGATTTTATGACATTACCTCTCTCTTGAAATCACAGTCGTCCTCGACTATGAGGTAGAAGAGATAAAACTTTAGTCATTAGTCAATGTGTCTTAGCGGGTAGAGGATCCCTTTTTACCCTAAGACATCTTTCCAAGATGGATGACTAATCCTTGGGAGACATAGTTGCTGCAAGCATGTCTGCTCTTTAGTCCATTTCATTCTCCCTGTAAGGACATGGGTCCTATGGGCAAGGCCACCTGCACGACCGGACAGTGTGTACGCTAGGGAGAGGCTATAAGATAGCACGGTTGGGTGGAGACTAGCACACGCATTACCACCGCCCTTTCATTGGTATCCGAGCTATTTTTGGGAGGAGGCTAAAAGTGGCTTGCATGCGTGCAACGCTCTGCTTCTCTCCCACGTTCCATAGACAATGACGTCTCCGTTGTGCAGCAAAAGAAGACAAGCACGCTTTCCCGTGCGGCATGGATAAACAATGACAGCCCCATCTATGCCCTCCACAACGGGCGACCAAGGCAAAGTCGATCGGCAACTCGACGGCACCGAGGCTCCAAAGGCTTTCGTTGGGGCCGTTGGCTACGCGCGTAGGAAGGCCCGCCTAACCCTTCCATGAAGGAGGGCTGAACCCACCCCATGAGGGTAAGAGACCAACACTTTACCATCAAGCTATTGACCTTTTTTGTGTATATACAAGGAAAGATAGCCTACTTGTGTTGAAAGGAAAACTAAAGGAAAACTAGAAGGAAAGGGAAAGCTTCAAACTTCAAGGAAGTAGCTTCACCCTTCCTTTTCACTTCTTGAAGGAAGGCAAGTTTTCCTCCAAAAATTCTTTTTTCCTCAAGGAGGTAGCTTCAAAGTGAACAAAAGCCTTCACAAAAATGACCAATTTTTGTGAAAAATCATCAAACGTGTTCTTACAACGAATGACAAGTGAAGCGCTCAAATTCTCGCAAGGCGAGGTTCGCATGCAACGCAAATCTCGGAGCATACAAAACACAAAGACTTCAATTTCTCAAGGTACAAGTTGTCGTTTTTTTTTCTCTCTTTGCATTAGTGTGTGTTTACCATGGCCAGTGTGGATATCCCACCTACACACACGTTTGATTTTGAGCACGTAGACCAAAATCAGGGCACCATGGGTGCTTCTGACACTAATATGCATGATGATAATGATCTAGGAGACCATGGGCTTGTAGGTATGGCTTCTTTCAAGACTTTGGAACATCGCCAAAGCGTGTTTGAAAGCAACCTCTCTGCACTCAGTGTAAATGTTACCAATCTAATGGAGTTACTTGTAAAATTTATGAATTCACAGACGACTCAAGGAGCCACATGTGGCATGGTTCAAGGGAACCAAGCTTGCACGACTCAAGGAGTCCAAGAGACAAGCGCTGCAGAAGGTAGCAATGCATTACTTAAGAATATCACCATTCTTGAGTTTCACGGGGAAGAGTGTGATCGCAACAAGGATGCGGTCAATACGTTCTTACACAAATGGAGTGATATTCATAGATTGAGACACACCTCGGATATAAAGACGGCTGTGGAAACAAGTCTATCTCTTAAAGGCAAGGAAAATAAGTGGTGGATGACTTTCCAATAGATCCTCATCCTCCGTTTTGGGCTGCATTTCAAGCTTCTTTCTCCAAAGAGTTTTTGGACTCCAATGAAGAAGATAATAATTGGTTAGCATGGGATGCATGCCGCATGTCTGGCCTCGCTCTCACACAGTACCTTTTGAAGTATCGGGAAATCATATTAAAACTAGAAGATCTAGATGAATTCCAAAAGATACGGGGTTTTAATAGGGGTCTTGACAAAGACTATAGTCTTCATGTCAAGACCCAAGATCCAAAACCTTTGGAAGAAGCCATCAATCATGCCCAAAGATATGATGATGACCAAGAGAGGAAAGGAAATGTTCCCTACTCTAAGAATACTTTTGCTAAGAGAAATGTGGCTAAGAGCCAATGGCGAGGTAGATCTCCCACACGTTCCAAGAGGAATAAGAGACAATCTACCTCTCCATGCCCACAAGAGGCTAAGACCTAAGCAATCACGAGATACTCCACGTGGGTCTCTCAGCACTGCTGATTTGAGCGTGCAAAGAAACACAATTTGTGTTTTAGATATCTTTTGGACCAACATAACAAGAAAGATTGTCCTCTTTTGCAAGGCAAAGAAAAGGCCATGCGCACGGTGCAACGCCTCACATTAGATTTATCTCCTAAATATTGTGTTGTAGAGGTTCTTCATATGGAAGAAAAGCACAAGTGTTGTGTGCCTGCTTCAATGTGGCAACCCACCTTTGGCCCCCATGATTTGATTCACATGCATGGCACTATTAACGTGTTCGTATTTTAGTGGATGATTGTGCAACTCATAACTTCTTGAACTATAAGCTAGTCAAGAAATTGAAGCTTACACAGACTCCTTGCTCTCACAAGTATGTGGTGGAGCAGAGGTCTGGGAATGATAAAGAAGTATGGGACACGGTAGTTCAAGGGGTCGAGCTTATTTTTCAAGACCATACGATGACCCTTGACTTCCAAGTTATGAACATGGACCGTATTGATGTAGTTTTAGGACGAGAGTGGCTTCATGGTTTAGGAAACACATTGCACACTAGTTATGAACAAAACTCCTTATCCTTTATGGCCATTGGTAAACATGTGCTTTTGCTTGGTGAGAAAAACATACCATCTGCACCTCTTATATGTACAACCAAGCTTTCTATTTTGCAAAAAATCAGATTTAATAGATAAAGTCTTTTTGTGTTACTGCTTGTCTCCAAGTCTTGTGAATTCTCAAGAGCAAAGTGCGGTGAATTCTAGTAATGGTATGCAAAGTGCAATGAATTCTACTGATAAACAAAGTGTTAACAAATCTAAAGAGCAAAGCGCTCTCAATTTTAATTCTATAGAGCAACATGCAACTATTGTAGAACAAATATTACAGGAATTACAAGATTCTCCATCCCAGCATAACTCTAATTTACTTTCTCCTTTTGTACGAAAAAAGCCAACTCACTTACTCACGGAGTATAGTGATGTGTTCTTAAGTGATTTACCACCGGGTTTACCCCTTACACGTGATGTGCAACATGGCATAGATGTCTTGCCAGGCACTAAACCGGTGAGTAAACCACCTTATCGTATGAGTGCTAAAGAAGCCAAGGAGGTTGAGAGTTAGTTGGTTGACTACCTCGCCCGTGGTTTCATTAGACCTAGCACTTCGCCTTGGGCATCACCAATTCTATTGGTAAAAAAGAAAGATGGATGCGCATGTGCATAGATTATCACGGATTAAATGCGATAACCATCAAGAACAAGTATACAATGCCTCGAGTGGATGAGTTGTTTGATCAACTCCATGGGGCAAGATACTATACAAAGATAGATCTTCATTCAGGATACCACCAGGTACGTATCCTACTGCAAGATATCTCCAAAACTGCTTTTAGAACACGGTTTGGGCATTTTGAATTTTTGGTTATGCCTTTTGGTCTAACCAATGCTCTAGCTACATTTATGACACTCATGGATAGTGTCTTACGTCCCTATCTTGGAAAATTTGGTGTGGTTTTCCTTGATGACATTCTCATTTACAGTAAGATTGAAGATGAACACATAGAACACTTACGATTAGTGTTTAAACAGCTACAAGCTCACGTGCTATATGTTAAGCAAAGCAAGTGCGATTTCTTTAAAACAGAGATACATTACCTCTGTCATGTGATCTCTTATTTTGGCATCAAGATGGACACTGACAAGGTCGCTGCCATTCTTCAATGGCCACATCCCAACACGATTGAGGAGCTTCAAATATTTTTAGGCATGGCTGGATTTTATCGACAGTATATCCATGTCTATGCTAAAATCATTGTTCCTATGACGGATAAACTCAAAGCAAAAGGTAAGACCTTTTCTTGGGAAGAAGCCTAAAAATGCAATTTCGAATAGCTCAAGGTAGCTATAGCCACTACTCCCATCCTAGCAATCGTCGACCCACTTAAGCCGTTTGTGGTAGAGACTGATGCTAGTGATAAAGCCATTGGTGCGGTACTTCTCTAGGAGGGAAGACCTATAGCCTTTGAAAGTAAAAAGTTAGATAGAGCTCAACAAAATTATTATGTTTATGAGAAAGAGCTCTATGCTATAATTCACGCTTTACGAAAGTGACGACACTATTTATATGGTGCCGAGTTTGAAGTAGTTTTTGACCATGAGAGTATCAAATGGCTTACTACTCAAACAGACTTGAAGGGCCGTAAAGCTAGATGGGCAGAAATCCTTCAAGATTATGATTGTAAGCTATGATATCGCAAGGGGTGATATAATGTAGTAGCGGATGCACTTAGTCGGATGCCTCAGATTAATTCACTTGCTTTCACGAAACTAAAGAGTGGATTTTTGCACAAGATCAATCATATGCTAAAGTGTGGAGTGTAGTTTTAAAAAGGGATCCCTCACACTTACATGTCTCTGAACAGCCAGATCAACATGTCCATGCACGCGCAGATAGAAACTCCAACACATAGAGCTCCACCCCACTCAGGAAGAGCTTAAGTGATGGAAAAATTTTTCCATTGATGATGGCTACTTACTCCACAAAGGTAGAGTATGTGTGCAAAAGGACTCAGACACTAGGCGCCAAATCTTATTTGAGTGTCATGATAGTCCAAGTGTTGGTCATCTAGGTATCCGTAAGACGTATGCCTTAGTTCGATGGCAATTTTATTGGCCGAGCTTACATCATGATGTTCAAGAGTACGTACTAAACTGCCAACAGTGCCAAGTTAATAAGGCAGAGCGCCTCAAGTAGGTGGCCTTTTACATTCTTTAGAGATTCCACAAGGTAAGTCGGAGAGTATCTCTATGGATTTTGTAGTAGAACTACCTACTACAAATCGTGGCCATGATGCCATTTGGGTAATTGTAGACCGTTTCACAAAGATGGGTCGATTCATTTTCACTAAGACTACGGTTAAGACACCGGAATTAGTACGTCTATTTGTAGAGCATATATATAAACTCTACGGTCTTCCAGCTAGTATCATTAGTGACAGAGATCGAAAGTTCTATAATCACTTCTGGAGAGCTGTGTTTCAAAAGTTGGAAACTAAACTTAATCTAAGTACGGCTGATCATCCAGAAATGGATGGTCAAACAGCAAGAGTTAATCAAGTGCTAGAGGATATGCTACAAGCGTACGTTAGCAAGAAGCAAACCAATTGGGAAGACTACTTACCTATATTGGAATTTGCTTATAATAGTTCAAAGCATGTGACTACAAGGTTTAGTCCATTTATACTTTTATATGGATTTCAACCTAGATCACTGTTACGGTGGGGTTGGCTAAGGAGAAGATACAACAAGCGAAGGATTTTCTCCAACACCATTTTGACATGCTTCGAGTTGCTCGACAGAACGTTAAGCAAGCTCAAGATCGATATAAGAAGTACGCAGATGAGCATCATCGTCTTGCTACTTTCGAAGAAGGAGACAAGGTTTTCCTCAAAGTTTCGGAGCATTCAGAAAGTTTGAAGACGAGAAAGTTGCTAAACTTTCACCATGCTATTGTGGACCGTTTATCATTCTCAAACGTATAGGTCAAGTGGCCTATAAGTTAGCTCTCCCAGAGCACTCACAAGTTCATCCTGTTTTTCATGTTAGCCGTTTACGAAAACAGTTAGGATAGAATGATAACGTCATTGACACAGGTGTGTTAGTTGACCCTATCGAATCGCCAAGCATTCCTTATGAGCTCGAAAAGATTTTGGATTCTCATGAGCTTTGCACTAGACATCATGTCAGTCTACAAGTGTTGGTAAATGGCTAGATAGACCTGAAGAAGGTTCTACATGGGAGAATGTCTCCGCACTTAAGAAACGTTTTCCTACGTTCGTTTTCGAGGACAAAAATGATTCTCCAAGGGGGGGGGGGGGGGAGGGGGGGGGGGTAATGTAAGGACATGGGTCCTATGGGCAAGGCCACTGGCACGGTCGGACAGTGTGTACGCTAGGGGGAGGCTATAAGATAGCAGGGTTGGGTGGAGACTAGCACACGCATTACCACCACGCTTTCACTCCCAAAGTAGAGTGACAAATTCTACTTGGTGTTTGAGAGACGTCGTCATCATAAACACGATTCTAAGTATGCATACTACTTAAATTTGTGCACAATAAAGGAGAATCAGTCTTATAAGACAAAAACATTGGTCATTTAAGAGAAATTTGTACATTTGATTACTCTAATGTAGCATCTTAAGCATTGACAAGGTTTATACTATCCTTAAGTTGTATTCCTTGAATTCATCTAGCATCTTCAAAAGGATAATTTTTGAACTTAATAAGATACCGTCCGATAATCTTACCATGTCGTAGTAGTATCTTGTCTTCATGCCGAAGGATAGCTTTGGGTTGTAGCACCTCTTCTTGGTCTCAATTTAGAGAAGGTCTTCAATAATTGGTTCACTTGGTGGCTCTCCTTTGTAGGGCTTAAGTAGGCTCACATGAAAAGCATTGTGTATGAGCCAATGGTTGGGCAACTTGAGTTGATAAGCCATCTCATTGATTGGCTTCAATATTTGAAAAGGACCATAGTATCTTTTTGATAGTTTAGCCTAGTACTTTTGATGGCCCGTAGCACTTTTGCCCGTCGTTTGCCTGAATCGAGCATAGGGAAACTTAAGTAAGACCCAATCATTTTCTTTGAATGTTAAGGCCCTTTTGTGCTTGTCAGTGGCAAATTTTTGACTTTGTTAAGAGATGGATATAGCCTCCTTAATCTTTTGAAAAGATTCTTGTAGGTCACAGCTATACTCATCGATAGTGAAGATCTTCCCATGTACTTTAAGTAGCAAGGGACTTTCAGGTCTTCCCTCAATAATTTCAAAAGATGCTTTTCCCGTAGACTGTATAGATGGTATTATTGTATGCATACTCTACAAGAGGTAAGTACTTTTCCCATTGTGAGCGTTTATCTACTTCTGTAACATAAGTCTTTAGTAGATCGAGTATCGTAAGATTGGCTATCTCACTTTGGCCATCTGTTTGTGGGTGATAGGCCGATGAGAAACTCCTAGATTTTTAAAGAGACCTTTCCAAAAATTATCGGTCATTCTAGGATCTCTATCTGACACGATGGACGTTGGCAATCCATGGTGTTTGAAAATCTAGGATATGAAGAGAGTTGCCATTTGGTGTGCCTTAATAGTCTTTTTGATAGGAATAAAGTGTGCTTGCTTGCTAAACGTGTCGACTATTCTCCATATTCCCATATTCCCATGGATAGACTTGGGTAATCCAAAGATAAAATCCATGGATATACTCTCCCATGGTGAATTAGGGATAGGCAATGGCTAGAGCAATCCAAGTTGCTTCTCTCTATCATACTTGGTCTTTTGGCATACCACACATTTTGAAACATACTCTTGTATGTCCACTTTCATGGTAGGGCAATAAAAATATGTCTCTACTCCTCGGAGAGTAGGTTGAATGTCTCTAATGCCCCGCATAGGGAGGAGCATGGGATTCATACATGACTTTCTCACGAAGGGAGTGGGTAGCACATAGTCTATTTCCATGGAGAAGATAATCATCCCACAAGGTGAACGGTTCCTCTTTCTTCCCCAAAGCAAGGGCTGACATTATGTCTTTAAAGTTGGGGTCAGTAGCATACTCATCTATCATAGAAGATAGATCATTGTGAGTTGCTATAGACACCGCATTAACTTTTGATCGTCGTGAAAGTGCATGGATCACTTGGTTGTGCCTACCGGCAATGTGAGCAATATGAAAATAAAATTGCGAAAGAAACTTTGCCCACCTCATTTGTTTGTCGGAAATCTTGGTTTGCATCATAAAGTACTTGAGACTTTGGTGGTCGGTTCGTAGAATAAATGGAGTCCCCAAGAGATAGTGCTTCAATGTGTCTTGGGCATGTAGAATAGCTAAAAGCTCTTTCTCATAAATGCCCAAGACCCGTTCATCCGTGTTGAGCCTTTCTCTCTCATATGCTATGGCATGTCCTTCTTTAAGCAAGATTGCTCCAAGGCAATCACCACAAGCATCACATTGGACCTCAAATGGCTTTGAGAGATCCGGAAGCATAAGAACCGGTTGGGAGGTTAGCTTCTCTTTGAGCTTGTCAAAAGCATTTTCCTCCTTAGCAGTCCATGAGTACTTAACGTTCTTCTTTGTTAAGTCATGTAATGGTCCTGCTTTTTGAGAGAATTTTTCTATAAAGCACGTATAGTATGCACACATACCAATAAAGCTTCTTAGCTCATGTAGATTCCTTGGATTAGGCCAAGCTTTTATTAACGCTAACTTCGATGGATCCATACGGATACCATATTGAGAGATAATATGACCTAAGTATTGAATCTCTTGAAGGAAAAATTTGCTTTTCTTTTGATTAAGAAAAAGCTTATTCTCTCTCAGTGCTTGAAAAATCACTTGGAGATGTTGCTTGTGTTCCTCCAAGGACTTGGAGTAGATGATGATATCATCAAATAACACTCTAGTGAATTTGCAATAGGGTAGAAAGATTTTTTCCATTAATTGATTGAACGCGGTTGGTGCATTAGTCAAGCCAAAAGACATGACTAGATATTCATAAAGACCAACCGTTGTATGAAACACGGTCTTTAGGATATTTTCATCCACTATCCTTATTTGATGATAGCTGTTAATCCTCACGGCACACGGACACCCTATGATCTATAAACGTTGTATTATTTAGAGTCAGGTACCGGGCTTGTCGGACCAATAGGGAAAGGTAGAGTGATCGCCGATGAGAGGCGCACTCTAACACGAACATGCTAGGGTTAGTTGGCTAAGCATGGGCGCCCAAGTGTGAATGGGGTGAGCTCCTATAAAAGCCAACTAAACCTAATTTTTACTCATTCTCTCATTTGTGCAATAGAAGAGTGCTCTTGCTCCATCTCCATCTCCATCTTCTTCTTCTTCACCTCCTTCTGTGTGTGTGTGTGTGTGTGAGAGAGAGAGAGAGGGAGACTGTGTGTGCGATCGAGCATTACGAAGGCACGACGGCGGCGAAGCGGTTGAGTGCGGCACGACTGCAGCTTCTTCTTCATCGCGGCGAGGAATCCACCACGAAGGCGAGCGTAGAGCGGTGAGTGACACACCCTTTGCTCTCTTGAGCTTGCTAGTTTAGGCTTGTTGTGTGCTCGCATACGGTGTATCGGCAAGTCCCTTGCTTCGACAGTGCGGCAAGGAGCGCACATTTTTGGCGCCGCTGCCGGGGATATGCCCTACACTAAGCTCGGTTAGCACTTTACGCTTTTTTGTGGTGCAATCTCTATCATAGGAAAGGCAGTGAATGAGGGTATGTAGTTGTGTGGAGATTTCTGTTTTTTGCGTTTTCTACGTTTTCTGGTTTGCAGTGCACAGCTAGCATTTCTTGCGTTTTTGCATTTTCTGCATTTTCTGTCAAGTTTCAACTTCTGCAATTTTCTGCGTTTTCTGTGTTAAATTTTCTGTCAAGTTTCAATTTCTGCAATTTCTGCATTTTCTGTGTTTTTTCAATTTTCTGCATTTCTTGCGTTTTTTCAATTTCTGCAATTTCTGTGCGTTTTCAATTTTCTGCATTTCTTGCATTTCAATTTTTGCAATTTCTGCGGTTTCTGCATTTCAATTTCTGCAATTTCTGTGCGTTTTCAATTTTCTGTAATTTCTGCGTTTACTACATTTCTGCATTATATATTTAAAAAAAAAAATAATTTAATAAAAACGCGAGTGAGCGGGCGGTGAAATTTTTCGAAAATAAAAAACGTGACTCTTAAAACGGATGGGCTGGTTTGTATAAAAGATAGATCGGGATCATTTCCCCAAGCCCAAGCCCAAGCCCAAGCCCAAGCCCAAGCCCAGGCCTCAGTCCTCAGTCTTATGATATATACTAGACTCACTCTTATATATATCCCCTACTCCCTCAAGAGAGAATGAGAGCATGTGGGAGAAGTCCTCCACTCTCCTCCTTTCTCTTCCCACTTGCACCCTTAGACTTTCTAGTTTGGGCCTAGTTCCCTACTGGAAATTGACAGTTTTAGGGATTCCGAGGGCATAGAGTGACCAAACGGAGGGCTGTAAAGCACGGCGCGTCCCTCCTAGCGATACGCTTGTTTCAAGCTATCACATGGCCCATTCCACGACACGCTCTAAAAAATCTAGCAAAAAAACAAACAAAAAACACGCTAAAAACTAGTCACAAGGCCTCCTAGAGCAGCTTTTTGACACCTTAGGGTATCAAAAGCACATGCACTTACGCTCTGAGCGGGTGCTAGAACACGAGCATATTGAGGGTGCCTCTGTTCATACGGACACCCATTACCCATCCACGATAAGCTCTAGACCCTCAGCGGGGACACAAGGTAGCACCACCCAAGACCCTAAAATAGCCGCTAGTGATTCCTCCTCCGACTCAGAAATCATGGAAGCATACCCTACCCAAAACACTGAGAGAGAAGGCCATGCACCTCCCGAAGCTCCACAGCCTAGTACTAGTATGTTTAGCCATTTCATGGAAACATTAGGTAGAGCTACTCGCTCGGAACCTGATGCAAATGAAGCACACGAAGGGGGTGGGGAAGTGGACTCTCCTTTCACATCGCACGTGGACCCCACACCTCCAAAGAGTGTCCATGTGGATATCCTACCAACTTCTTACCAAGAAGGCCCTGTTGAGCTGCCTCCTTCAGAAGTTCCCTCTAGAGTACCGTTGGTGACAAGTAAAACCACGGGGAGCAACATTGCTTCTACCTCACAAGAAACCATTAACACGTCGACTCTAGAAGGATTGTTCCTTAATGATCATTGGACATACGACCTCCACACTGAGGTGTTGACGGATCTACACTCTGGCCACGCCTACCATGTAGGATGGATAGAGATTGTACAATCCACCTCTAGTGCCACGAGCATCGAAGATCAACAAAAAATGATCTGTAATGTTATCCATGGCATTATTCAATCAGAAAGGCAAAACCGAGGGGTAAATATACTCTCAACTGGCCCCATGAGATTTCTGGATACGAGCAAGGCTCAACAGCCTACTCTATCACAAATGGAGACTCCTCTAATGAGCCCCATGGACCCATCTTACGTCATTTCACCTGGGGTCTCTATGCAATCTGAGCCTCCGAGCGAAAACTTTAGCTTCCCTAACTTGGCTCAACCCTCTATCAAGGAAAACACAGTGCTCACTCCAGGGATAAGCCTGACAGAGAATGTACCGATGACATCTACGGTTAGCGCAGTGCCACTACCTAGTGTCGTAGTACCTAATATGGGGCCTCGACCATATGTGCCTCTAGCCCCTTATGCACACATGGCCCCCACACCTCCAATTGTACCACTTGTTTATGCTCCTCGAGTGCCGCTCCCTAGCTCTTATCCGAGTGGACCTATGCCCGGTTATGTTCCATATCCTGCATCATCCACACATATGCCAAGACCGGCACCCATCACTCTCCCACATATGATTCCAAGAGTACCTCCACCGGCCCTACCTCCTCACATAGGTGACTTGGCAGCGTTTGCTCAAACCATAGGTCGATCTATCGCGGAAAATATGCGTCATGCATCTGATAGAGAGCCTAGAAGTAAGGCAGTACAAATTGCCAAACTCACGCAAAAATTCAATGGGGACGAAGATGCTAGGAAACACATTGAAGTGTTTGAACAAGTATGTGATTCCTTAGGGGAATGCAACGAACTACATAAGTGCAATGCCTTAAGCTTGACATTAAGTGGGAAGGCTGGAGATTGGTATAGAACCCTAAGGGTGGACGAGAAAACAATCTACCCTACCCTTCGAAGGTTGTTTCTAAAGGAGTACATACGAGAAGGTGTGCTTTGGGGTGTAGCATCTTAGCTACAGAAGGCCGAACGTAAGGAAGGAGAGTCAGTAAGGGACTTCATTAGTCGTCTAAAGCACTTAAACTCTCGCTGCCCTGTAAATGAGCGCTTCAACAATAACCAACTGCTTGATCGATTCATTCGAGGGTTGAGGAATGAAGGAATCTATAATGGACTAGTGATTAGAGGTATCACAACCTGGGAAGATGTCACTGCCAATGCAATCCAATTAGAGGACAACTTGATGATAGCAGGCATGAGGGTGTCTACTGACACGAGATCCACTAGCTCACAAGCCATTGAGTATGAACCCATGACTGCAAAGCCCATTGCCAATGAGCCAAAGGTATTTGAGACCTTCTTGACAGACCTCACCAAGGCAATCCAAGAGTCTCTTAAGGATAATCGACCCCCTCAAAATAGTCACATGTATCCAAGAAGGGAGCAACAATGGTGTTCCATTTGCTTAGGTCCACATAGCACTAGTGAGTGCCCTACGTTTAGAGTAAAATTTAATGGAACTTGCAACGCATGTGGTAGGTATGGTCACCAAGCTAAGGATTGTTTAATGATCAAACGTATGATGGCAAATAGACCACCTGTAGCCTGGACGGATGCGCCTCGAGCTCCTGTATTGATGCCTACTCCACCTGTTGAGCAACTACCGCAACACATGGTCCCTAGATCTCAAAATGTTGTACAAGCTACACCGCTACCACCTCCTGTGCTAGGACCGCAGCCCCCGCATCCAAGAGTCGCCCCTATGAACCAAGTGGGTCGCGAGACATCAAATGCTTATCCAGATGGCTGTGAGGAGGAAATAGACACTAGTATTGCCTACGGACTTGATACATTGGAAGAGTGTCCTATATACTACATGGAAGATTGTTGGGGGCAAGTCAAGCCGGTTTATCAAGCTGCTGCTCTCGCATCCAGAGGTCAAAATATCAACACCCAGGCTAGGAGGCCACCTCTTCAATGCTACGAGTGTGGTGGACCACATCGAGCAGCGGAGTGCCCTATTAGGCTGCAAAAGAATGCTGCACAGATGCAAATGAATCAAGGGAGCACGTCTGCAATGCCAATACTCACATGTAATCGTTGTGGCATAGATCACTTGATTGCCCAATGCCCCTATAACCCAAATGCGCCTAAAATCACACCCCTGAATTTGGTCGAAATTGCTAGTGTGACGTCGCCAATACCACCCGTCGCACCCGCTTATGCGATTACACGGTCCATGCTTCAAGGGCCAGGCCATATCCTCGAAGAGAGAGATACCGCGTCAATTATCCAAGCAAAGAAAAAGAAGACACGAAGGAAGAAGTCGCAGAATACAGAAAATTCAAAGCCAAGTTCCAAAACAAACATAGGAACAGGAGATGACCCCGTGTATATGAATGACCTCGAGGATGATTCAGATTCAATCGAGACAATGGAGACTAGAACCAATACCACAAGGGGAAAGACCGACACAGAAAACCGTAACATGGAACCAAATGAAAACCGAATAAGAGAAAATCATAAAGAGCCTCTGAAAACACCACAAGTGTTTCCAAATCCAATCCAAGACCCCCAAGATAAACCGCAGGGGCAAAAAGGGAAGAATCGTAAAAAGAAGATTGGGACGTACCCAAACCCAGTAGACGAGATTAAGCAGGTGAAACATCTAAGAGGTTTAGTGGAGGAGACTCAAAGGAAACTAGAACCAGAACCATGCATGTCAAAATTCATGACACAGTGTTTCCCACGCAAGTTCATCCACCCCACATGAACCATAGACCGTTAGCCATATCTAGTATCATCCAAGAAGGGAGTGAGGACGGGACATCAGAAAGTGAGCATACACCTTTCTTGTTGGAAAGGATGTTTAACGAAGGAATACCTGATCCCATTGAGGAATATGAGATTCCATCCTCACCAGTTCTTAGTCAAGGACCTACACCCTGCAAAACGCCAATGAATGTTGCCAAACTAGTGGACTTCATGTCTTCTGAGGTCCGAACCACGATCATAGCAAAGCTGTATGGAGATCCTGAGTTATTCCTTGCACTTCGAGCATTCCTTAACGGAGAGCTACGAACGGGATTACCGCAGTTTGCGCAACCAAATAGGCTTGACTCGATTATGATTGATGAGGAAAATCATGTGCAATCACTTGACTTAGATGGACACGAGTCTGTGATCGAGGTACCCATTAACGAATTAGGGCAGTATTTTGAAGGCGACGAGTCTAATGCGACCCTACCCATCACTACCAAGGGATTAACTATAAAGGGAATTCTTGATGGTGGTGCGGGAGTTAGCATCGTTACAAAAGATTGTTGGGAATCCATGGGAAAACCCCGCCTCAGTGTTACTAACATTGTGGTAAAGATGGCAAATGGTACCATAGCCAAACCTATGGGGATGCTCAAGGATCTTAAGATCAAAGTTCTAGGACACAAGGTACGACATACGTTCATTGTAATGGATTTCTCTAAACACCTTATGTCATATGAAATGATTTTAGGACGACCATTCATGAGGGAAGCACAAATGGTTCATGATTGGTCTAAAAATCATGTCTATTTGCAATTCCAAGACTCTGTCCTTAGAGTGGATTTGGTGACTCGTAAGGTACACTCCTTAGGGAGTAAAACCATTATTGATAATCGCTCTGACACCACAGTTCACTCGGCCCCACTACAATATTGTTACACTTGTAAGAAGGATACAGACATTGGCCAAGATTCTCCTTATATGGATATCCTACCTGGGATGACTGAGTCGGACAATGTAGATTGGGTCCACCTAGCATCAACCATAGACACTTGGGGAAATAGGGGGACGACTTGGGTAACACCTGAGGGGGATGAAATGCCTATACCCTTAAATATGCTACAAGCAATGCATATCGCTTCCGACAAGACTCATCCTAATGTAATGAAGAAAACATACAAGTGGGTCCCTAAAGTTTCTTTAGTGACCATAGCTAGTGCTAAAAAACAGAAGCCTTGTAAGAAACGTACCACTCGCTCCAAGAAAAGTAAGAAAATGTTGCGATGGATCCCTAAACGACTATTGGAAGCCCCAGGCTACTATCAAGGAAATGATCAAATCTGGGTGCCAAAACGTAGATTGTGCTCTTACCTATCACCTGACCCAAGTGAGCCCAATCCCGTAGCTCCAAAACGAATCAATGATCGTGGAAAGGAAAAATCCACAGACTGCTACACACCCGCTCCCGAGCTAGTTTGGGTACCAAAAAAAGAACAATTTGTTCCACCTAGCTCAGGAATGGGGGAGTCCCATGAAGCTTCTAGCTCCTCATGTAATACATCCATAGAGGTAAAAGCTTCTACACAGCCTCCATCTATAGTAGTGGACCTCCATGAAGCTACAAAGAATCCACACCTCCCAGTGTTCAAGAATCACCTGATGAACCACTTCAAGTTCGATCCTAGGAGAGTACCTTACCACCCTTGCAACTTGACGAGGCACCTAGGGTAATAGAAAACTACTGGCAAAAATCCTCACCTATTACCAACTGGAACAATTGGTTTCAAAGGGTGACAAGCTCATTTCAAACGGTATAATCTACCCAAGGAAGGGGGGAGTGTTTGTGGACATCCATCATTCACTTGCTTCCCTCTCAACCTTTTTCCCTGACCTCTTAATCTCCGATCTTAGGGAATGTACATATAAAGCTTTATACTCACAAAAAAAAAAATAAAAATAAATAAAGAGCAAGAGCAATTAGCAAACGAGTATGCACAATAAAAGTCAAAACATTGACTCAGACCTACACATGTCACATCTGGTACAGTGAAACAGAAACCTATGCCATAAAACACCTTTGATCCTCATCACTTGAGTGATGGAGGGTAGGTAAGATTAGTACGATAGGAGTGTTTCTGTTTTAGAGTTGAGAGATTAGCGAAGTTCTCTTTTCCCACTAATGTGCCTCCTGGAGGTATTCCTTTTGTTTCCTAGTGTGTACAGGAGCGTGTTGCTATTGATAAGATTTGGACCTTCATGGAACCTTTCTCTCGTTCACACTTCAAATCAAGCGCGACCATCGACACAAACAGGTGTTTCTTGTCCATTAGCATTGCCCTTATCTTTTTGCATCCATGTTTGTCTGCTTTGATTGTGATTGGTAGCAGAATATTCAGCGCATTTGCTTAGTATTAAACATTTAATTCAATGTAATGTTTTGTCATAATCACTTGTCTAGGTTTAAAACTCAAGCAGTCCGACTAAGCTAGTTTGACCAAGCTAGATATTAGAAATCTTCTCTTAATACCATGGGGAATGCCTTCCTAATAAGCAATGGTTACTTAGGTTCTTAATCCGATTTAGGCAGCATTGTATGAAATATACTAGGGCTTTCTAGTGGGCTTAACCCTATTGACCTTTAGCTTAAGTATTATAAAGGGAGTTTACTAATGTGATGAGCCTGGGGAGGGTAACCGTGTTATATGACCCCCCAAAGTTACAAAATTAAAATGCTGAAAATGAACAAACAAAAAATCAAAGTGCCACAATGTAAAATTTTAAGCTGGAAGAGAAATCTCAGCTTGATTTGGTACTTCACTCACATGTATTGCCTATGGTACTTGAGCCCTAGAGGTTCCCAGTGTGGGCGCTTTTCCTTGAAAAGCAAAAAACCCAAGGCATACAAAATAAGCATACACATCAAAATTGAATCAGTGTGAAAAGACTTTGGGGGGTCAAAGAAAAAGTAATCAGTCAGGCGATGATTTCATGAGAAATTCCTTTTATGGTAGCTTAACTACAAGGTCTTCTAGATATAGCCTCTAGTCAGCCCTCGAACATGAATACTTGGCTCTCGCGATTAAACAACTTAATTGACCACAGAAAATTAAGAAGCTTACCCATGGTATTAATATTCGATCTCTAGTGCCTTTCGACCGTCAAATTAGCGACCCCAGACTTGTTTAATTTTCTACCTGTACATCTGTTTATGCATTTGATTACATTGCAATTTAATGTTCATTGCTAACAAATTGTTTAAAATTCTTTGACCAATCAATTTGTCTACCTAAAACTGCATATGCTTTTTAAGAGAATGCAATTACTGTGCCAATGTTGTTTGATTTTGCAGTGACTGAAGAAGGCTAAGGACATTCATCTCAAATGCTCTTCCACCTCGACGAACCAGCTTCAACTCAATAGCTTCCGAGGACGGAATCTACATCAGGAAGGGGGGCATGTTAACCCTCACAGCACACGGACACCCTATGATCTATAAACGTTGTATTATTTAGAGTCAGGTACCGGGCTTGTCGGACCAATAGGGAAAGGTAGAGTGATCGCCGATGAGAGGCGCACTCTAACACGAACATGCTAGGGTTAGTTGGCTAAGCATGGGTGCCCAAGTGTGAATGGGGTGAGCTCCTATAAAAGCCAATTGAACCTAATTTTTACTCATTCTCTCATTTGTGCAATAGAAGAGTGCTCTTGCTCCATCTCCATCTCCATCTTCTTCTTCTTCACCTCCTTCTGTGTGTGTGTGTGTGTGAGAGAGAGAGGGAGAGTGTGTGTGCGATCGAGCATTACGAAGGCACGACGGCAGCGAAGCGGTTGAGCGCGGCATGACTGCAGCTTCTTCTTCATCGCGGCGAGGAATCCACCACGAAGGCGAGCGTAGAGCGGTGAGTGACACACCCTTTGCTCTCTTGAGCTTGCTAGTTTAGGCTTGTTGTGTGCTTGGAGCCATTTGTGGCTCGCATACGGTGTATCGGCAAGTCCCTTGCTTCGACAGTGCGGCAAGGAGCGCACAATAGCCACTTTTAAGGTCAATCCTAGTGAAGTAGGTAGAGCCTTGTAGCTTATCAAACAGATCTTCTACCTGAGGCACATAAAATCTGTTTTTGATAGTGATATGGTTTAGTGCTCGATAGTCCACACACATACGGTATGTACCATCATTCTTTTGCACTAAAAGGATTAGAGAACAGAAGGGAGAAGAGCTAGGCCTCATCATCCCTTTGTCTACCAATTCTTGTACTTGCCTCATGATGTCCTCTTATTGAGCTTGGGAAACTCAATAAGGAGGCTTGTTAGGTGGTGAGTTTCCTGGAAGGAGCTCAATTCGATGGTCATCATCCCCTCGTTTTGGACGTAAGTCCATAGGGATATCAACGATGAACACATCTTGGAATCCTTTTAGAAAATTAGACAAGTCTAACTCTTCTTGATTCCTATCATTTACATTTGATGAAACATTAGGACCTTTTAGGGTCTCTTTGACAAAAATCATGTACTTAGAAACTGAGCTCTTAATTGATTTATCAAAAGAAAGAGGATTTACAAGTGGTATAGTACGACCAGACTCACTAGCATCTATATACATGCTCCTTCTCCGGTAGTTGAAGTAGATTCTCTTGTCATGGAACTTCATATTGGCAGCCATGCAGTTGAACCATGGTGCCCCTAGGATAGCATCCTCATGTTGGAAGGAGAGATAAAGAAGTATTCTTTGCCGACATAGATTTGGACATGAAGCCTCAACTTCCCAATCAAGGGAGTAACTGAGGCTTGATGTCCCTTGAAAGTGGTATCGATTGTTACAATATCTCCCATCTCAAAATCTTGAATGCCCAACTTAGGGGCCAACTCCATTGATATGAAGTTGTGATTAGAGCTAGGGTCAAACAAGATGAAGGCATCATGCTCCCTTACCTTTCCCCAAGTATAGAAGAGAGGCGATCCTTTGCAATGAGCATCCTCTTTTGGAGCTTCAATAGTGAAAGCTCTAGGAGTCTCATTGCAAAAAATTTTCTTTGGGCAAGAACGATAGCCATGACCTTCCTCCACAAACTTCAAACATTTATGGTCCTTGCAAAAAGCTTCAAGCTCTTCATGAGAGATTTTGTTTTTACCTTTGTAAACTCCCATCTCCTTGGACCAATTCTTGTTGTTGAAATTGCCTTGGGAAGAATTTTGGGCATTGGTTTTCCCTTTTGCATCACTTTTGTCTTTGTTTTCCATGGGCTTGACATTCCATCTATCCCCTTGTTGGGAATTGACGCACGAAGCAGCCATGGTGTGGTGGATTACTTTGGTGGTAGAACTAGGCCGTTGGGAGTTGACGTACTCGGCCATCTCTTCAATTAGTCCCACACATAATTGTTGTTTTTGCTCTGCAAATTCTATCTTTTGAAAGATAATAGCCTTGAGATGTAGATCCCAAAACTTGTCCACGTATTTGTGGATAGACTCGTGGGAGAGAAGCTTCAAACTCCGCCATTCGGTAAGCACTTTGTCCTTTGCATCGCTTGCAAGGAATTGCTTCATGATGGAAACTCGTAGATTTTTCCATATCTTTGGGGCTTCGCCGTTGCCATGAAGGCTAGCCCACCATCGACGAGCCAATTTATGGAAGTGGATAGCTACATGGTGTAGCTTGGAGGACTCCATGATGACCTCATCTCCAAAGGCCGCATCAAATTGTTGGATGAAGGCCAAAATACTTTGTCGGTAGCACCAAAGTTGCCATCATAGGTGAGAAAAGAGATACTCTTTCCTCCCTCTTTGAGCTTCTTGAGCTTTTGTGACCTTTGCCATGTAGGGTAAGATTTACGATTTCCTCCCCTCTTATATTCTTTAGGGGAATAGCCATAGCTTTTATCGGAAGAGGAGGAAGGTGAAGAAGAAGGAGAAGAGGGTGACTTCTTTCTTGCCCTTTTCTTCCTTTGTTTCTTCTCTTCCCTTTCAGAGTGGCAAGGAGAAGGAATGTAGGTTGACCGTTTCCTCTTGGGAGGAGTTGGCGACCGTTTAGACCGCCGTCTTTGTGGGGCCACATCTTTAGAGAAACTTAGGGATTCATTACTTTCTTGTTCTTTGGACTCCTCCTCTCGTATGGGAGAGAGTATTCTTTTGGGGGTCTCATCAAGAGGCCTCCTAAGCTCTCTCTCCTCTTGGAGAGGAAGGGAATCCCATAAGCAGGAATTCCTTGAGTAACTTCGGCTTGCAAAGCAAGGTTTCCCATAGCTTGTTGCAACCTAGTAACAAGATAATTGACAAACATGGGGGCATCATCATAAGCTCCTTCATGTGCAAAATGAAACTTGTCAATGTTTATTTTACTCTCTTGGTTATTGTCAACCCTATAGGATACTTTGTGCTTTGGTACCCTCAAAAACCTTAGTCACTACTCTTATTTACCTTTGAAAATTAGTTCTCAAGCAGCCACACCCGTGGTTTAGACATTGTTGATTGCAAATACTAGTGGAGAGGGTCTAACATTGCTTGGTTGATTATGGTTCCTATTGAGCTTGCTCGTAGCTCAATAATGGTAAAGCCAAAGGCAAGCCCCGAGAGGCCCCATTATTAAGACTATATTTCCCAATGGTGTACCTCAAACTAAGTCCTTCTCAACCAAGATAATAGATCCCTATCCCACTTACCCTATTGCAATAAACAGGACCAACCTTTCATGGACAACTTAAGGACCTCTCCTCTTAAGCAAGAAAAGAGAAACCAATAGCTCTGATACAATGTATCGGAAATTGCCTATGAACTTTGAGAATAGCAGAATTAGGAGAATTATAGAGAGAATTTTTGTGAGACTACTTTGAGAGCATAGAGGGTGAACGTAATTGATGGTAGCAACATAATCATAGTACTTAATTAACTTGGCAGGAACAATACTTTTGCAAGAGAGAGAGTTTAGAGAACTTGACAACAATTGAGGACGGGATTTATGTGGAGATGGTCCCCCCTCCAATATGCATTTGTATTATAGATTCTTCCATCAAGAGAGACTTGGTACAATACAATCTTTGTGTTCCTTGTGACCTTGCATCACGAGCATAACTTAGACTTTGTAAAAAGCATTAACTATCCCAAGCCTCAGTCCCAAGGCCTCAAACACCTTCAAAGGTGGAGAGAGCTAGCGGGGAATGAGGGTAGGGAAGAGGAAGAAGAAACATTCATACGAGAAAGAAATAGTTCCTCACTTATCATCACTCTTCTTGTTAGCATACATAATAGCACAGTAACGAAGATGGAGAAGATGGAAAGCTTAAGCATTGAAGCATGGCTCTTGGTTGGATTGCATTCCATAGCCAAGAGTGTTGGTGTAGACTCTCAAATTCCCTACTAGCTTGGAGAAGGAGATGGAGCTCTTGTAGTTTGCACTTAACACAATGAGAGTGTGTGTGTGTGTGGGAGAGTATATCCGGCAAGCATGCCCCCTCCTTGCTTGGGTTGACCCCCTCTTCTAGCTCTAAATGAAAGCTCATTGGCCTTTCCAAGCCTAGCCAATCACAAGCTGGGTGCATATCAAGCAACAAGGGTAGCCCAGGGACAAGTGTCCCCCTTTCCTCTTTGAGAGACATGACTTGATAAATGCAAAAAATAATAATTAAATTAACTGAATTATCATTGGACCTCTCTAGGGATCAACGAATAGGCTTTGGGCATTCCTTGAGGGAAACCTAGCTAGGGGCTTGACATGTGTCCTACTTGCCTCTCGAGCAAGGGTGGCCTTTGGGAGAGAGAGAGGTCATCCAACCACCCGCCCTACTTGCATGGCTCGCCCCCTCCTTGTAGGGATATTTGTTAACTTTTGTGACACTTCAAGCCCCTCAACCTTGGGCCGAGTTCTCACCATAAGCTCGGTCCTTAAGCCCCTCAAGCTTGGGCCAGGTTCCCACCTCAAGTACAACCCTAGCATCTCAAGCATGACAAGCACCTCAAGCATCTTAGTCATGAGGCACGACAAGCACCTCAAGCTTGGGCCGGGTTCCCACCTCAAGCACAATCCTAGCTTACCTAAGGTCAAAGGACTTTTAACACTAACCTTTAGAGGTCTTCAATGATGCTAACCCTAAGGTCTTTAAGCTCCATTGGCTAGCCTTGCTCTTTGACATATCATCTCTCATTTGGTCTCCTTTACCATTAGCCCCGTATTGAGATAGTCCCGTAAGCACATGTCTATATTCTAACCCTTGTTTCGTCTATTCTCTCACATTAAATGATCAGTTTAATATGATAAAATCATTTGGTTTGGTTAGATATTAGATTTTATGACACCTTCAAGATATAAGCATAGGTGATTGCATCTGGAGAGAAGCCCATGCAAAGGAATGGCCCAAAGCTAGAGATCTAGACCATCCCTCTGTTGGGACGTTCCAAGCTGGAATATTTTGATGGAATCAACGGATGGTCACCACATTAGCAAGTGACAAAACTGTGATTCCCCTCCATGCATTGAGCGCCAAGGCATTAGCTAGAATGGTTTCCAACTCAACATATTAAAGTTACTGATGCCAAGCTATTGGTGATGCCTATCATAGTACCACCTTAGTAGCCTAAATCACTTCCCATTGGGCCCCCTCCCCTCTACAATGATGGCTAGGAATGGTCCCTTGCTGACCATTCCCTAAGAATCTATGCTTCTTCATGGCTCCCGGTCTTTGTTGGTTTTCCATGGAGTTGCGATCTTCGTTGGTTTGCCATGGTGTTGCATGGATTCCTTGGAATGGTCAACAAGGGACCATTCCCTATACCTACCTTCGAGTACTAGACATATCCTAGTATCAGTCAAGTGCACCTGGCTAATAATCTCATCTTGAATTTGTTTGCCTTTATCAATTTATGTTGCTCAGTCTATGACTTTATATCAACCATCATCACACAATTGCATAAAGTAGAATAAAATTGTGTTGATGCATGCTCATCTTCAAAGATTTGTAGAGTGAAGAAGTTTTGGTTCTCATAAATTCATAAACTACACATCTAGTTGCACATGTAATTATGCATGACACAATAATAGCATACCAACCTTGAACACATAGCAAAAGTGGATGCATTTGGGAGACATCCTCTTTTTGCATTCATAGAAAACATTTGAAAAATTTATTGTCTACCCCCGCTCAGCATATTCTCCTATTGCAATTGTCCAATACAAGAGACTATCTAGAAAAAAATCCTTGATTTGCATTTATGAAAAAAAGCCCAATGCTTCTCGGCCATGCCACTACTCAACACAACATGATAGCTCATCCAAAAAAAATGTGCTTTTGTGCGCTCCTTGCCGCACTGTCGAAGCAAGGGACTTGCCGATACACCGTGTACGAGCCGCAGATGGCTCCAAGCACACAACTAGTTTAACTAGTAAGCTCAAAGAGGGCAATGGTGTGTCACTCACCGCCTTATGCTCCTGCCGTAGAGGATTCCTCGCCGCGAAGAAGAGGGAGACGCAGCTATGCCGCGCTCAACCGCCTCGCCGCCGTCGTGCCGCCGCAACGCTCGATCGCACACACACTCTCACACTCTCTCTCTCTCTCTCACACACACGCACACACACAAGGAGATGGTGAAGGAGAAGGTGGAGATGGAGCAAGAGCAGCTTCTATTGCACAATGAGAGAATGACTCAATTTTAGGTTTAATTGGCTTTTATGTGAGCTCACCCCATTCACACTTGGGCGCCCATGCTTAGCCAACTAACCCTAGCATGTTCGTGTTAGAGTGCGCCTCTCATCGGCGATCACTCTACCTTTCCCTATTGGACCGACAAGCCCGGTGCCTGACTCTACTTAAATAAATAATACGGTTACAATGTCCGTCGTAGGCGATAGGGTGTCCGTGAGCCATGAGGGTTAACATTGCCCCCCTTCCTGATGTAGATTCCGTCCTCGGAAGCTATTGAGTTGAAGCTTGGTATGTCCATGTTGTAGAGCATCTAGATTTGAATCTGCAAGGCAAAGTCACTGTTTTAGCAAGCGGAATTATATTGCCATAAATCATGAGGGGAATGTAAAGTACATGTGGAAATGAGTAAATGCAAGATTTATGAAATGTTGGACTGCCATTAAGGACAAATAAATTGCACTTTGAGTAAATTAATTAATCAAGAGTTTTGAGCGTATGGGTGAGTCTATCAATTAGTTAGCTATGACTAAGGTTAAAACAACTACTCTAGTACTAGCTAAGCTAAGAAGATTATCTAAATGCAAGATTTCCTAATTATGCTTTTCAGCTTTGATTAGCCAACTCGGTCTCCCAACTGCAAACAAAAGCTTGAAATGTTAACTGTAAGCTCAATGGAAGTCTTTTAATTTTTTAAATTTTTTTTTTTAATACTTTTTTACTTTGGGTCACAATCATGTGACGTGTGTGCTTATTTTGTATGTCCGGGGTTTTTTGCTTCTCAAGGAAAAGCGCCCACACTGGGAACCTCTAGGGCTCTAGTACCATAGACAATACATGTGAGTGAAGTACCAATTCAAGCCAGGATTTCTCTTCCAGCGTAAGATTTTTCATTTGTGGCACTTATGTTTTTTTTTTTTTTTTTGCTTCCATTTCCTTGGTATTCGCACTAGTGTTTTTTGTTGTTTGAGTGAGCAAGCCTTTCTCTGCCTAAAACATTCCTAAGGTCTCAAATACTCGGATAATTTTATTAGCTAGGCCTAGTGGTCAAGTAAATGAGTTAACCTAAAGTCACGGTCTCCTAATCTCCAGGCTCATCCATAAGATTAAACTGGAGTTCAATCAACTTAAGCAAAGACAAATTTATACATCTATAATGGCAGATAACATCATAACTATTGCACTCAAACAAAGAATGAAAAATCATTATTAGCAATTACACATATCCACCAACATGAATCATGGAAAGTAGTACACCTGGAGGTATGGAGTGGCTCATTTCGTTGAAGCAGATGTCCTCAGCCATGTGGATGGAGATCCATATAAGTCCTACCTAACACATCCAAAAACAGGCACTATACCTCTAGGAGGCATGTCAGTGTGAAAAATTAAAACTCCTAAAAAACAAACTCAAAACACAATCTAGACCCCTAACCTACCTATCTGTCACCCCTTTTAGAATCAAGGAAAGAGGATATTATATAAACCGGGTGGCCACCCTAAGGCTAGGCCTCTATCCTCATCATCTAGATAAATAAAATCGTTGTCCGTGAGGCCATAGTCTTCCTCGGTCTCTATTAGTTCCTCTTCATCATCCTCTTGTGCAAGCATGCTAATCAAGAACCTCGCGATGCGTGGATACTCATCTTGTGCAAAAGAATAAGCATGTGCCATTGGAGACACATTCGCTACTGGGTAGGGATCACTAGTTAGCCATAGGCGTATCAACCATTCTAACTCCTCAAAATTTATCTCACATGAAAGGCTCTCTATCAAATCCCATTCGCAAGAAAGTATAGGGTAGCATACGTAGAACACTTGAGGAAAAGACAAAGGGTACCTTTCATCAAAAATAGAAGTGCATGCCTCTGGTGAAGTAGCCATTTCTGACAAGACAGATAGATTTGGTTAGGCCTTTAAAACATAAGAGTTGTTTTTGTGTGTTGCTTGAATTGACACGGTGAATTTGGACTTATATGTAAGATCTGATAGGGTGCTCTCTCGTTGCTAGTCGCTCTTGCTCTTTACTATTTTTGTTTTTTGTGAGTATAAGGCTATATATATACATTCCCTAAGATTGGAATTGAGAGGTCAGGGAGGAAGGTTGAGAGGGGAGCGAGTGAATGATTGAGGTTAGCAAACACTCCCCCCTTCCTTGGGTAGATCATACCTTTTGGAAGGAGGTCGTCACCTTTTGAAACCAATTGTTCCAAGTTGTTATGGGTGAAGGTTTTAACCAATAGTTTTCGACCGCCCTATGCGTTTCATCTAGTTGCAAGGGTGGTACGGTTCTCTCCCATGATTTTATTAGCAACGTTGTTGTAGATGGTGAACTTACCCCGGGAGGTGCAAAATCTTTCGTGCTTGTATGGATATGTACAGTGGTAGGTGGAGGTTGTGTCGAAGCTTCTATTTGCGTATAGGAACTACATGAAGAGCAAGAAGCTTCATTTGATTTCCCTGTTCCTGAGCTAGGTGGAACAAATCGTTCTTTCTTTGGTACCCAAACTAGCTCTAGATCGGGTGTGTAACATTCCATGATTTTTTCTTTTCCGCGATTTTCAATTTGTTTTGGAGCCACAGGATTGGGTTTACATGGGCCAGGTGACAGGTAAGAGTACACTTTACGTTTGGGCACCCAGATTTGATCATTTCCTTCATAGTATCCTTGGGCTTCCAATAGTCGTTTAGGAATCCAACGCAACGTTTCTTTACATTTCTTGGAGTGAGTGGGACGGTTCTTACTAGGTTTTTGTTTTTTTGCATCAACCATGCTCACTACAGAGGCTTTAGGGACCCACTTGTATGTTTTCTGTGTTATATTAGGATGGTTCTTGTGTGTCTCAAGCTTTCTTTCAACTACATCAGTTGAAGCTCTAGAGAGTTGGGCTATGGGGACGTATGGTTCAACCTCCTGGACATGCAATGTCTTGGGTTTTATTTCCTTAGGCAATATCTCAGGGACTATGGCTTGAGTGGTAGGGCTAAGAGTTGGTTTTTGTGTTGTAACACCCCCAGTCCCCCAATCAATAGTGCATTTGGTGGCTATCATCCACGTGCGGCCTAGGTTTATATTACCCTCCATAGTTCCAGTAGGCATGACCAAAAAGTCTTGACCTACAGTCCCATTGTCATAACTGACAGAAGTGTGCCAGATTCCAAAAACCGTAGTTTTTTTCTTGTTGACACCCTTGACTTGGATAATAATCTCAGATAGAGGTGGCTTCCCTAACTGACACCACACCCCATAGGATAGCAGATTATATTTAGCACCCGTGTCCAATAAGGCGTTATATAGCACTTTTCCATAGGCACTATTTAACTCAATGGGGTATCGTAGAGGTGTGTCAGAGTCCAACCCATCCTCTTCGATTTCCACGTGGAATGCATTTGTGACTCCAAGGTTAGCCTCTCGTTTTTGTCTTATACGTTGTTGTCGCTCCTTAGCCTCAGCTTGAGCTTGTATCTTGTTTAACTCGGTTTGTGCTTTGGCGGCCTTCTTTTGATGAATGGCCCGTAGTTCTTCTTGGCTTAAAGGATCATAATATCTTTTGAATTTACTCCCATTGAGGAATCCAATGGTTTCAACTCCATCAAGAGTTTCCACACGAAGGGTACCTTGTGGGGTAATTTCACATACTCTATATGGTCCTTTACCAGCATATTTCAACTTTTTCTTCTCTTTACGTACTCCATACATAAGGACTTTATCACCAACTTTGATGTCCTTGTCCTTCACATGGCGATCAAACCACTTCTTTCTCCTATCCTTTTCCACAAGAGCATTTTGCACAGCCAACTGTCTCTCTTCGTCTAGTTTTTCTAAGATATACAAACGCTCGGTTAAGGGGTTACCATTCCATCCTTCTTGCGAAGCTACCCTAAGACTAGGAATGACAAACTCCCAAGGCATAACCGCTTCTTGGCCGTATACCATTTTGAATGGCGTACAATTAATAGCCACTTTATAAGCAGTTCGATAAGCCCATAGAGCAGATGTCAACTTCAAATCCCAATCAGTGCGATGAGCTTCTACCGTCTTGGTTAAAATAGAGATTAGAGTCTTGTTGGTGCTCTCGGCTTGTCCATTAGCTTGCGGGTAATAAGGTGTAGACTTATGGTGGGATATCATAAAGGTCGTGGTAAGCTCTCTTATTACCTCATTTATAAAATGGGTACCATTATCACTAACAATTTCAAAAGGGCAACCAAATCTTGTGATAATGTTCTCAAAAAGAAACTTAGCTGTTGTCCTCGCGTCAGCTTTTTGTGAAGCCTTAGCTTCAGCCCACTTTGTTACATAGTCCGTAGCAACTAGAATATATCGAGATTGAGTGTTGCGAGCTGCGGGACTAATTGGACCTACAAAGTCTAAGCCCCATTTTTCAAATGGTTGGGTTACTTTAATAGGATGTAAGGGCATTCTGTCTTTGCGCTGTGTGGTCTTGTAACGTTGGCACTCATCACACCCTTTTGCAAAAAGTGATGCATCCTTAAATAAAGTTGGCCACCAATAGCCTGATTGCAGCACCTTTCTAGCAGTCAGGTCTCCTGAAAAATGACCTCCTGCTATGCCCATATGCGCTTCTTGCAAGATATACAAATATTCATCCTCGCGGCGGGCACAACGCCTAAGAATATCATCCTTGCCTAATCTATACAGAGTTCCGGCAATCAAACAATAGGGTTCACATTCTTTTACTAGCCTTCGAGCGATATCCTTACGAAGTTCCTTGGGTGGAAAACCATTAACTAAAAAGTTAACAATGTTCTCACTCCATTCAGGCATAGTCTCAACTATGAATAGGGAAGTATCGGGTAATTCATCATCAACTCCTGTAGGGGCTTCACCATTGGGTATGCGAGACAAATGATCAGCCATGACGTGCCTTTTACCGGGTCTCACTACAATCGTGAAATCAAACTCCAGAAGAATTAACAACCATCGTGTGATTCTTCCTGTGGAGCATGGCTTGTTTACCAGATACAGCAACGCTTGATGGTCCACATAAAATACAAACTTGTTTGCTAGAAGGTAGTAGCGAAATTTCTTTACTGCATAAACCATTGCCAAACCTTCTCGCTCTGTAGTGGTGTAGTTCCTTTCAGCATCGTTCAATTGACGGCTTGCAAAGCTAATGGGATAGTCCAATTTATGTTCTCCTGGTTGAGTGAGAACACACCCAATAGCAAAGTTTGATGCATCAATATGCACATGGAAAATGACATCCCAGTTAGGTGTCCTTAAAATCGGAGCACTTGCTAGTGTTTTCTTCAATTAGGCCTGGTCACACTCTTCAGTCCATTTAAATTCAATGAGAAGCTTGTACAAAGGACGTGCTATCTCAGCGAAAAATAAAATATATCGTCGATAATAACCCACGTGTCCCATGAACCTTTGAACTCCCTTGTAATTGGTTGGTGGTGGTAACTCTAGAATCACTTTAATTTTGCTCTCATCGGTTGAGATACCATTCTTGGATACTATATGCCCTAAAATAACTCCATGCTTGACCCAAAATTGGCATTTGAACGGGTTCAATGAGATACGATATAACCTACACTTTTCAAACACCTTCCGCAAACATGATAGATGTTCCTTCCAAGAAGAGTAAACACAAAGGTCGTCTAAGAAAGCTTCACAAAACTCTCTCAAATATTCTTTAAAGGCAGTGTTTATTAGTCGTTGGAATGTAGCAGGGGCATTTGTTAAGCCAAAAGCCATCACACGAAATGCAAACACGCCAAATTCTGTGATGAAGGCAGTTTTAGCTTGGTCCTCTAGCGCTATCGTGATTTGGTTGTAGCCTGAGTACCCATCTAGAAAGCTATAAGCTTCCTTGCCTGCAACTCTTTCGAGTACATGTTCGGAATTTGGTAGGGGGTAATGGTCTCTTCTAGTAGCTGCATTAACTTTTTTGAGGTCCACACACACCCTGAGTTTCCCATTCTTTTTTGGCACGATAACTATCGGAGACACCCATTCAGAGTGTTCAATAGGATATATGAACCCACATTTGATAAGCTTTTCTAGTTCTTCTTGAATGATCTTTGCGTACTTAGGATTCATCGGGTAGGGTCTTTGTTGTACGGGCTTCGCAGTGCTAATCATAGGGATTGTATGTTGGACCACAGAAGGTGGAACACCTTTCATATCATGGTATGTCCAAGTGAATACGTCCTTGAATTCCTTGAGAAGCTCTTTGAGGACCGCCTCTTCAACTTCTGTGAGGTCTTGGGCAATAAAAACAGGTTTTGATTCTTCACCGGGGTCAGCTAATTCTATTTCTTTAACTATTGCCGGACCATCATAGATTCCATTATTCCCATCGATAGGTATTCTTTGGGCTTTTGTGTACACAACCTTTGCTTCCCCTGTGGTGTAAGATTTGAAATGTTCTGGTGCAGGATGCAAGTCTGTGGATTCTGGTTGTGCTTTGGTTTGTGCTTCCATTTCTGCTTTCTTGTGTTGTCGAGCTAACTCTTGGTTTTGACGCCTCCTTGCAGTGCGGATCAACCTTGGCTTGTCTATGATCTCTAATTGGGCTATGTCATGGGGTCGTGGTCTACACCACATAACATTTTGGAGATATTCACCCCAATTGTCTACCAATTTTCGATGAGCATCACATGCCCCTATATAACTGAGCCATTCTGCTGAGGATCTCTTCTTTTTTATCCTAGCACGTACATTGGCTCGATATCGACGCCTCTTAAGGTTTTTCTTTTTCTTATTTGAGACCTGCTTTTGATTTGCATTTAGATCTGACTCACTAAAGGAGTCCTCGTTGGTGTCCTCTTCACTCTCGGGGGAGCTATCATCGGTTGATGTGCTCGGTCCTTCCGAATGTTTTGACTCTGAACTTGCTCCACTCTCTAATTCATGAGATTCAGAATCCGTTTCACTCTGGGAGTCAGTGTCCAAGTCGTGTTGGTCAAAGTCTTCTATTGAGCTATCGGTGTCACTGTCAGATTGGTCCACAATTGCCTTGCCCTTAGAAGATGCATGTATGGCACTTATCATGTTCAGAGGTGCAATTTGTGGTACCTCTTCCCCCTCTGGTGTGACCCAAGTGGTTCCTCTATTTCCCCAGGTATCTATGGTTGCAGCTAGGTGTACCCAGTCTACGTTGTCTGATTCCGTCATACCCGGTAACACATCCATGTAAGGAGAATCTTGGCCAATGTCTGTATCCTTCTTACAAGTGTAACAATATTGTAGTGGGGTCGAGTGAACTGTGGTGTCAGAGCGATGATCAATAATGGTTTTACTCCCTAAGGGGTGTACCTTACTAGTCACCAAATCCACTCTAAGGACAGAGTCTTGGAATTGCAAATAGACATGATTTTTAGACCATGATTTTTAGACCAATCATGAACCATTTGTGCTTCCCTCATGAATGGTCGTCCTAAAATCATTTCATATGACATAAGGTGTTTAGAGAAATCCATTACAATGAACGTATGTCGTACCTTGTGTCCTAGAACTTTGATCTTAAGATCCTTGAGCATCCCCATAGGTTTGGCTATGGTACCATTTGCCATCTTTACCACAATGTTAGTAACACTGAAGCGGGGTTTTCCCATGGATTCCCAACAATCTTTTGTAACGATGCTAACTCCCGCACCACCATCAAGAATTCCCTTTATAGTTAATCCCTTGGTAGTGATGGGTAGGGTCGCATTAGACTCGTCGCCTTCAAAATACTGCCCTAATTCGTTAATGGGTACCTCGATCACAGACTCGTGTCCATCTAAGTCAAGTGATTGCACATGATTTTCCTCATCAATCATAATCGAGTCAGGCCTATTTGGTTGCGCAAACTGCGGTAATCCCGTTCGTAGCTCTCCGTTAAGGAATGCTCGAAGTGCAAGGAATAACTCAGGATCTCCATACAGCTTTGCTATGATCGTGGTTCGGACCTCAGAAGACATGAAGTCCACTAGTTTGGCAACATTCATTGGCATTTTGCAGGGTGCAGGTCCTTGACTAGGAACTGGTGAGGATGGAATCTCATATTCCTCAATGGGATCAGGTATTCCTTCGTTAAACATCCTTTCCAACAAGAAAGGTGTATGCTCACTTCTTGATGCCCCGTCCTCACTCCCTTCTTGGATGATACTAGATATGGCTAACGGTCTATGGTTCATGTGGGGTGGATGAACTTGCGTGGGAAACACTGTGTCATGAATTTTGACATGCATGGGTTCTGGTTCTAGTTTCCTTTGAGTCTCCTCCACTAAACCTCTTAGATGTTTCACCTGCTCAATCTCGTCCACTGGGTTTGGATACGTCCCAATCTTCTTTTTACGATTCTTCCCTTTTTGCCCGTGCGGTTTATCTTGGGGGTCTTGGATTGGATTTGGAAACACTAGTGGTGTTTTCAGAGGCTCTTTATGGTTTTCTCTTATTCGGTTTTCATTTGGTTCCATGTTACGGTTTTCCTTGTCGGTCTTTCCCTTTGTGGTATTGGTTCTAGTCTCCATTGTCTCGATTGAATCTGAATCATCCTCGAGGTCATTCATATACACGAGGTCATCTCCTGTTCCTATGTTTGTTTTGGAACTTGGCTTTGAATTTCCCGTATTCTGCGACCTCTTCCTTCGTGTCTTCTTTTTCTTTGCTTGGATAACTGACGCGGTATCTCTCTCTTCGAGGATATGGCCTGGCCCTTGAAGCATGGACCGTGTAATCGCATAAGCGGGTGCAACGGGTGGTATTGGCGATGTCACACTAGCAATTTCGACCAAATTTAGGGGTGTGATTTTAGGCGCATTTGGGTTATAAGGGCATTGAGCAATCAAGTGATCTATGCCACAACGATTACATGTGAGTATTGGCAGTGCAGACGTGCTCCCTTGATTCATTTGCATCTGTGTAGCATTCTTTTGCAGCTTAATAGGGCACTCCGCTGCCCGATGTGGTCCACCACACTCGTAGCATTGAAGCGGTGGCCTCCTAGCCTGGGTGTTGATATTTTGACCTCTGGATGCGAGAGCAGCAGCTTGATAAACCGGCTTGACTTGCCCCCAACAATCTTCCATGTAGTATATAGGACACTCTTCCAATGTATCAAGTCCGTAGGCAATACTAGTGTCTATTTCCTCCTCACAGCCATCTGCATAAGCATTTGATGGCTCGCAACCCACTTGGTTCATAGGGGCGACTCTTGGATGCGAGGGCTGCGGTCCTAGCACAGGAGGTGGTAGCGGTGTAGCTTGTACAACATTTTGAGGTCTAGGGACCATGTGTTGCGGTAGTTGCTCAACAGGTGGAGCACGCATCAATACAGGAGCTCGAGGTGCATCCGTCATGGCTACACGTGGTCTATTTGCCATAATGCGTTTGATCATTAAACAATCCTTAGCTTGGTGACCATACCTACCACATGCGTTGCAAGTTCCATTAAATTTTACCCTAAACGTAGGGCACTCACTAGTGCTATGTGGACCTAAGAAAATGGAACACCATTGTTGCTCCCTTCTTGGATACATGTGACTATTTTGAGGGGGTCGATTATCCTTAAGAGACTCTTGGATTGCCTTGGTGAGGTCTGCCAAGAATGTCTCAAATACCTTTGGCTCATTGGCAATGGGCTTTGCAGTCATGGGTTCATACTCAATGGCTTGTGAGCTAGTGGATCTCGTGTCAGTAGACACCCTCATGCTTGCTATCATCAAGTTGTCCTCTAGTTGGATTGCATTGGCAGTGACATCTTCCCAGGTTGTGATACCTCTAATCACTAGTCCATTATAGATTCCTTCATTCCTCAACCCTCGAATGAATCGATCAAGCAGTTGGTTATTGTTGAAGCGCTCATTTACAGGGCAGCGAGAGTTTAAGTGCTTTAGACGACTAATGAAGTCCCTGACTGACTCTCCTTCCTTACGTTTGGCCTTCTGTAGCTGAGATGCTACACCCCAAAGCACACCTTCTCGTATGTACTCCTTTAGAAACAACCTTCGAAGGGTAGGGTAGATTGTTTTCTCGTCCACCCTTAGGGTTCTATACCAATCTCCAGCCTTCCCACTTAATGTCAAGCTTAAGGCATTGCACTTATGTAGTTCGTTGCGTTCCCCTAAGGAATCACATACTTGTTCAAACACTTCACGCATCTGATAGAGAGCCTAGAAGTTTGGCAATTTGTACTGCCTTACTTCTAGGCTCTCTATCAGATGCGTGACACATATTTTCCGCGATAGATCGACCTATGGTTTGAGCAAACGCTGCCAAGTCACCTATGTGAGGAGGCAGGGCCGGTGGAGGTACTCTTGGAATCATATGTGGGAGAGGGACGGGTACCGGTCTTGGCATATGTGTGGATGATGCAGGATATGGAACATAACCGGGCATAGGTCCACTCGGATAAGGGCTAGGGAGCGGCACTCGAGGAGCATAAACAAGTGGTACAATTGGAGGTGTGGGGGCAATGTGTGCATAAGGGGCTAGAGGCACATACGGTCGAGGCCCCATATTAGGTACTACGACACTAGGTAGTGGCACTGCGCTAACCGTAGATGTCATTGGTACATTCTCTGTCAGGCTTATCCCTGGAGTGAGCACTGGGTTTTCCTTAATAGAGGGTTGAGCCAAGTTAGGGAAGCTAAAGTTGTCGCTCGGAGGCTCAGATTGCATAGAGACCCCAGGTGAAATGACGTAAGATGGGTCCATGGGGCTCATTAGAGGAGTCTCCATTTGTGATAGAGTAGGTCGTTGAGCCTTGCTCGTATCCAGAAATCTCATGGGGCCAGTTGAGAGTATATTTACCCCTCGGTTTTGCCTTTCTGATTGAATAATGCCATGGATAACATTACAGATCATTTTCTGTTGATCTTCGATGCTCGTGGCACTAGAGGTGGATTGTACAATCTCTATCCATCCTACATGGTAGGCGTGGCCAGAGTGTAGATCCGTCAACACCTCAGTGTGGAGGTCGTATGTCCAATGATCATTAATGAACAATCCTTCTAGAGTCGACGTGTTAACGGTTTCTTGTGAGGTAGAAGCAATGTTGCTCCCCATGGTTTTACTTGTCACCAACGGTACTCTAGAGGGAACTTCTGAAGGAGGCAGCTCAACAGGGCCTTCTTGGTAAGAAGTTGGCAAGATATCCACATGGACACTCTTTGGGGGTGTGGGGTCCACGTACGATGTGAAAGGAGAGTCCACTTCCCCACCCCCTTCGTGTGCTTCATTTGCATCAGGTTCCGAGCGAGTAGCTCTACCTAATGTTTCCATGAAACGGCTAAACATACTAGTACTAGGCTGTGGAGCTTCGGGAGGTGCATGGCCTTCTCTCTCAGTGTTTTGGGTAGGGTATGCTTCCATGATTTCTGAGTCGGAGGAGGAATCACTAGCGGCTATTTTAGGGTCTTGGGTGGTGCTACCTTGTGTCCCCGTTGAGGGTCTAGATCCTATCGTGGATGTGTAATGGGTGTCCGTATGAACAGAGGCACCCTCAATATGCTCATGTTCTAGCACCCGCCCAGAGCGTAAGTGCATGTGCTTTTGATACCCTAAGGTGTCAAAAAGCTGCTCTAGGAGGCCTTGTGACTAGTTTTTAGCGTGTTTTTTGTTTGTTTTTTTGCTAGATTTTTTAGAGCATGTCATGGAATGGGCCGTGTGATAGCTCGAAACGAGCATATCGGTTAGAGGGTTGTGCCGTGCTTTACAGCCCTCCGTTTGGTCACTCTATGCCCTTGGAATCCCTAAAACTGTCAATTTCAAGTAGGGAACTAGGCCCAAACTAGAAAGTCTAAGGGTGCAAGTGGGAAGAGAAGGGAGGAGAGTGGAGGACTTGTCCCACATGCTCTCATTCTCTCTTGAGGGAGTAGGGTATATATATAAGAGTGAGTCTAGTGTATATCATAAGACTGAGGCTTGGGCCTGCGCTTGGGCTTGGGCTTGGGCTTGGGGAAATGATCCCGATCCCGATCTATCTTTTATACAAACCAACCCGTGCGTTTTTATAACTCACGTTTTTTATTTTCGAAAATTTAACCTCCCACTCACTCGCGTTTTTATTTTTCGGATTTTTTTTTTGACAATTTTTTTTCGAAAACAATTTTTTTAAAAAAAAGATATTATTTGGTACGCGTTTTGGTGCGCGTTGACCTCACCTACCTATTTACTGTCCCACCTATCTACTGACCTGCTAATCAGTGGTTCACCTAATTACTAACCTGCTTAATTAACTAACTGTGCGCCTAACTGTGCACAAACCAGAAAACACAGAAAATGCAGAAATTGAAACTTGACAGAACTGTGCAGTGAAAACACAGAAAACGCAAGAAATGCTAACTGTGTGACTAATGCTAGCTGTGTGTAAACAGAAAAACAGAATTTTGCTAACTGTCTAACTAATACTAAATGTACGCAGCAGAAAAACAGAAAATGCTAACTTCCTCTCCCTCTTCTTTCCTACTGCAAACCACTCATACAAGAAGCACAAAGTGCCTCTTGGGCTTAGTGCAGGGCTATTCCCCGGCAGCGGCGCCAAAAATGTGCGCTCCTTGCCGCACTGTCGAAGCAAGGGACTTGCCGATACACCGTGTACGAGCCGCAGACGGCTCCAAGCACACAACTAGTTTAACTAGTAAGCTCAAAGAGGGCAATGGTGTGTCACTCACCGCCTTATGCTCCTGCCGTAGAGGATTCCTCGCCGCGAAGAAGAGGGAGACGCCGCTACGCCGTGCTCAACCGCCTCGCCGCCGTCGTGCCGCCGCAACGCTCGATCGCACACACACTCTCACACTCTCTCTCTCTCTCACACACACGCACACACACAAGGAGATGGTGAAGGAGAAGGTGGAGATGGAGCAAGAGCAGCTTCTATTGCACAATGAGAGAATGACTCAATTTTAGGTTTAATTGGCTTTTATGTGAGCTCACCCCATTCACACTTGGGCGCCCATGCTTAGCCAACTAACCCTAGCATGTTCGTGTTAGAGTGCGCCTCTCATCGGCGATCACTCTACCTTTCCCTATTGGACCGACAAGCCCGGTGCCTGACTCTACTTAAATAAATAATACGGTTACAATGTCCGTCGTAGGCGATAGGGTGTCCGTGAGCCACGAGGGTTAACAGCTTTCAAAACCAATTACATTAGGCATATATGTCAAAAAGAATATTGCAATGCATGTCATCTCCATGTCATCTTATTGCATATTGCCACATTTATTCAAGATACAAGCTTAGATGATTGCATCTAGAGAGAAGCAAGAGAGAAGCCTTCCCTTCCTATTTGATGACAACCACTCTAAACTTTCCCAGCTAGATACATTAGATAGGGAGTGACACTAGAAAAGAGGAAGGGAAAGGATATTTTGAATATACATTTGGTTACATATGGGTTATGCATGACACAAAACACATTCATACATTGTGTACATGATAAAAGCTTACATCTAAAGAGATATACTTCTTTTGCATCCGTTGATAACATTCCAAATCTTTGTTGGCCATATCTTCCTTTACATTCAGTCCAAGAGACTAAATCTAGAGACACACCCCTTGCTCTGCATCCACTGAAAACACCTTAACACTATGCAGCCCTGCCCCTACTAAATACCATGTAGCAATCAATCATTCCAAAAAAAATAAAAATAAATTTGGCATACATGTCAACCACAACTCTACGAATTTGACCATCATTGTCTTTACTTCTTGCATAATTCCACATGCCTTCAAGCTGCAAGCATATGCAATTGCATCTAGAGAGAAGGCATCACTTCATATGCATGATAGTCTTTTGGGATGTATTGGTTGTTCGAGCATGGGCTAGAAAGAAGCCCATTAAAAAGTATTTTTTCTTCCAAGATTACTGTACATTTGATGTACATGTTGACAAAAGAGCCACAAATCCAATCGTACTTTTTCAAGACCTCTTACTTACAATCTCATCATAAATTTGTACCCATTTTTCATAATTCCAAATGTATTCAAGTTGCGAGCATATGTGATTTCTTGTGAAGTGAAGACCTCACTTCATATTCGAAGAGGACTAACTCCTTGTTGGTCGATCAAGGAGGAGATGGTAGTCGTTTTCTTACCTTGATCGCTTTGACTAGGGTGTTTTTGTCGACATCCTCAGTTTGGATGTGACTTTCCTTGTCTTGAGGTCTGAGGAGATTCATTGCCTCCATATCCCTTTCCTGTAGGATCTGCTTAAGCTTCAGTCGTTCAGTGCGCTCCTGATTCGAGGCCTTTCCTTGCATTTTCTTTTGGCCTAGCTCTTCAAATCTAGATTTGCAGATTGATATTATGTGGTTATTACTCCTTCTCAACATTGGACCCAGTCTCCTGATTGATGATTGGATTTTTTTTTACTAAATCTCTTTCATGGGTTGGTCCTTTCCTTGATTGTGTCTTGGTTAAGCCGTCTTGCAGCGCAAGACACCAAAGCCTTGAAGTGAGAATTTTTAAGCAGATTAGGGAAGGTGATAAGCAATTTCTTTTCACCTTGTGATTGATGTGATTCTTTTGAAGAAAATATCAAGGTTTCAAGCAAGGGGAATGATCAGAGATATTTTCACTCACGAGGAATTGCATAAGTAAAGAAGAGGGCACCCAATCGCCACCATGAGAAAAATAGAGTCTGTCAAGTTTGGAAGTTGATTGGGAGGATTGGAGACAGTGGTAAGTAAACCCCATATCATCCTTCCGAGTGCCGATGTGCTAGCTATCCACCAGAGTCCATTTTACTTCCAGGGAAGACCACTTCTTACGCTCCTCCCCCAAGGGATTTCACTGACGTGATCACGATTGTGTAATTATGTTAATAACACTAGTAATTACATAGGAAAAAGACATGATCACATAAATTGTTAATGGATGATGACCTGCAAAAACCAATAGAGCCGATTAGACCGCCAAGTATAAAGATGTTCCCTCAAGGCCCGTCGGGGAAAAAAAACTCGATGGGTGTAATTATATAAAGTAAAACCCCGCTAACCATGGTGCTTTAACTAGGCAAATCTTTGGGGTGTCTATCCAAGCACCGAGTACAGTCATCTCCTTGTGAATTTGATCTAAGGTTACAGAGTCATAGGTCCTTTTCTTTTGGCCGAATGTGATTCTTAATTCGGTAACCACTTCTAAAAAAATTAAATCCTTCACTGAACATATAGGTACAAAACCAAAACAGTTGAGAACTTGGAGATTCATGCTCATTGCGACGAAGCCATTGGTCCATAAAAGGACTAAAGTTGGTTTTAGAAGATGAGCATATGTAAATGACGAGTTGATAGTCATGGATCGAATGGCCTGTACTAGTGTACTGGGTATATAAAGTTCCTTGAAGTTTTGCATTTTTCACCATCATAGATTTGAGTTGATATACATTGCCACTACAAAAAATAAGAGCTATAATCCTTAATTGGGTTGAAATAGCTTCTATATTGAATTGGATGCATAAGAGGGCTACAATCCTTGACTGGGTACAAGTAGTCCTCAATTGTGTGATTGTATTGAAGATTTCTTTGTGTTGTTTTATGTATTGGTTTATATAGGGAGTGTATTATTTATTATGAAATATTGTTAGTGCATGACATGACGAATCATAAATAATATTACTTTTGTGTGTGCTTTGTTAATAATTGACATCCTTACAGTGTAGAAGTTGATTATTCTTTATAGCATTGAAAATAGATGTTTCTTATTGTTTGCAAATCGAAGAGGATGTATAAATAATCATCATAGCATTGTTGTATTCATGATGCCATGTAGAGAGTGCATTGCAATGTGTATGTTTACTCACAATATATTTGAGCGAATACGGATTGACTGGAGTGCATTGCAAATCTCCTATTGTGCAGATTTGATTAGTTTCTTAGTGAATGTTTTTCTAATATATATTTAAAAGAAGAAAAATGTTTTAAAAATTGAACATCTAGTCCTTATGCCTTCAGTATTAAATTGAAAGCAATGCAGTAAAATGTTGGCACAAGTGGTACGAAGAAGGTAAAGAGTAAAAAAGCCCCTGGGATTATGCTCACAACATATGCGGTCGATTTATGGAGTAGCAATGTAAATTTTGCTTCACTACAAAATCAAGCGGTGCACCACGTATTAGGGACCATTTTTTGGGTAGCATTAAAAATAATTGTATGAAATGTGAACATCCTCAGGCACCTGCAATTGAAAAGCGTTTGAGAGAAGAGCTTGCCAAAAAGGGTGGCAAGAGATAGTGATACATAGCTCTGTTATGGATGCAAGTCGAGAGCAATCAAAGCCAAATATTAACTTTGCTGATCCTATGGTGATACCAACTAACCTTGCAGAGAACAGCTTGTGCAGGGAGAGGAAATGTCAAGCAGTGTTCCTTTTAAGTGTCAAAATGAAGGTGGACTTGGGCAAATGCATCAAAAATCCTTGCATCGAAGCTTTCAAATTTAGTCTCTAGAAGAAGCACAAACCGCACTCGCATAAGAAATTCTCTTCATTGAAAGTGCTCTCTCTGGTCATGATAGACAACAATCATTGGAAGGTCGCCTGAAAGAAAACTGGTGAGTTTGGCCTAGATTTTCAACCCCTTCCTATCACACAATATGAAATGTTCTCTTGGACAAATGTTACATTAAAGTCAAAGAGCGTGTTTCCAGAATAATATTTGATAATATTTCGCTTTCAGGATGCACAATTGTGAGTGATGGTTGGTCTAATGGTCAAAGAAGACCATTGATCAATGCAATGCTTGTTTGTCCAAGGGGAGAAATGTTCATAAAGGTGATTGACAGTTCTAATGCAATTAAAAGTGGCAAATACATTTTTGAGGTCTTGATTAATATAATCAAAGAAATCAGAGCTAAACATGTTGTTCAAATAGGCATGTAGAATGCAAAGAACTATAAAAATGCTATAAAATTAATAAAGAAGTGCTTTCTAAACATTTTCGCCATTGGTTGTAATACGCACAACTTAAACTTGGTGTCGAAGGATTGGTACAATAATGAAAAAACTACATGGTTCGCCAAAATAATTGACACAATGCAACAAGTTGTAAAATTTATCTTGAAATGACAAAGAGTGCTTGATTTGTACAGAATGCGCATGTCAATGATGTTGAAAGTTCTTGCTGAAACTCGGTTTTGCACGCATTATATACATTGGAATCACTTCTCCGCAACAAGTGTGCTATGATTGACACTTTCAATTGCACGGCCTTTGATGAATGGCAGCTTGAGTAGAAAGAAAAAGTGAAAGAGAAAATTGCATGTCTACGTGGGTCCATAAACAAGGCTGCTTGGTGGAGGAGTGTAATGGATGCATACCATGTAATGATGCCCCTTATGTTCGTGATTCGCAACCTTGATGAGAAGGCACCAAATATGGGCAAAGTGTGGATGACATGGTGGTCAGTCCAACAAAGTCTTGAAAATCTTGAGGAGCTAAAAGAGTCTGTAGTAGAGAAGGAGTGGCAACTAACATTCTCTATCAAACAACGAAGAATTTTGGCCAAGTATTTTATGCAAGATGGAAGAGCGTTCATAGTCCACTCCATATTGTGGCTTACATGCTCAATTCGGAGTATTAAAATTTAGATATGATATTGAATACAGAGATAATTAACGATTTCTATCACGTGGTCAAGACGTTCTACTCCAATGTTTAGGACCTCATTAATTGTATCAAAGAAATGAGTGTATTTATACTAAAAGAAGGTCCTTTTGCGAATGATTTTGTACAGTCAATGGCAAAAGAGCAACTTGTATGAAAGTGGTGGATGATGAATGTTGGAGAGCATTACTTGACTTTACGTCCCCTTGCAATGAAAGTATTAGCTCAATGTGCAACAAACTCAAGTTCGAGAGAAATTGGAGTATGCACAAGTATGTTCATAGCACTATTCACAATAGATTATTAGCAAACGGAGTAGAACAACTAGTGTATAGGTTTTGCAACAAAAAGATATTGCATCACATTGAAAGTGCTGGCTACGAGGAGGAAATGCTAGTCTGGTTGTATAATTGTCCAAAATAAAGACAAAGAAGAGTTCAATGTTGGTGTATCTCAATGAACTATAGACAAAAAGAGAATGTGATAATAGATTGTGAATTACAAGAAGACCTAGAACACTTGGACTCAGAACCAGACAACAACTTCACAAATTCAATATAGCTTGAGAGTAGAATGGAGATTGTGTCAAAAACCATTATGAAAGAGCTTGTATTCAATGTGCTTTGATCATATGCAATGCTTCATAGTAGCGATTATACATAATTTGTCGATCTCAATTGTTATGCTTAGAACCTGCATCTTTGTTACCAAATAGATTTCTAATTGTGCTAGGGGTGTCTTGGCGGACTTGCTTTAATTTATACTCATTTGCCATGCCAAACATATAATATATTCCTTGTGGAATATCATGTGAACAGATTGCACATCGGCTACTATTTTGCATTAAACAAATTAAACACACGAGGTGATAGACCACATGCCAATGTATAGTGTCCGCTCCATCCATCAAAATTCTTGTAGCAAACTGGACACTAGGAAGATGAAGATGGATCCGATTGTGATGCGGGGACCAACTCTGGATGTAAAATGAGGTGAAAAATGTGTGTCCCTTGTACAAGCAGAGGATTCACTCGTTGTGTCAAATTATAAACATCCTGGCTTAAGCGATGAATACTTTTCTCCATTCAAACATCGGATACTTGGGGTGTTTGGGTGGCTATAGAAACTCGTGTTATTTTTGCATCTTTCTCTCCAGTTGTGTTGTGTAAATATCTTTCTTCTTTTTTAGCTGTATGTCAGTCCCTTCAACTATCAATGCCAGCTCATCCATGTGAAAGTGACACAACCCTCCCTGATATCATAGGTGGCTACATTTGTCTCCTTTGACGAAAAGTCTATTGGTCACTGCTGCACAAAATGTATATATAACATTTTTACAAAATATAATGCACAATCTGTAATGGCCTTCTCCTAGCTCTTACGTAAGGCCAACACATCTAAGCCACCAACTTAAAATATGAAAAAGAAAAATAAAAAGAAAAAAATGTTCGAGAAATATTTGGGCTTAATTTAAGCACCAAAGTATACTCACGAGCCACTTTCGGCTTATGTCATGGGAATAGGGGCATAACCAATGCATGGAAATATAGCTTTTCATTTTAGAAAGTTAACACAAAGAAAAAGATAAGGAAAAGAAAAAGATAAAAAAGATAAAGAAAAGGAAAAAGAAGGAGACGATAAGGATACGGATGAGGTGAGTAAGTAGCTTGTTGAGAAAGTTTTGATAAGTAAGATACATTATCAAAGAAAGATAAGTTATCAAGATAAGGAAGTTAATCTATCAAGATAAGTGAAAGAACTTATAAAAAAAGTGCATAAAAAGAGGGCTTCTCTCTCATTTTACACTTCCCTTCTCATTTTTAGAAGTGCAAGCTTTAGAGTAAGCTTGGGAAAGCCATAGCCAAAGCTCTTTCACACACACCTTCTACACACACACACACACACACACACACACACACACACACACACACACACACACACACACACACACACACACAAACATCTCTCTCCAAAGGAAGCCATGGCCAAACCCTAATCAAATTTGTCAAAACTTGATATTCTTCTTGACATTACCATCCTCCTCTCCTCTCTCCTAATTTTCAAGCTTTCCATAGCTTGAATTCCTTTTACCTCTTTCCATTATCTCATTCCAAGTGCTCTAATTGGTGGTCTCTAAGCAAAGCGAAGAGGAAAAGAGTCACCTACATCAACATACTTCTTCAATACTCTCTCCAAATCGAGGAGAAGACTCTACCATATACACAAGGTAATGTTTTTATTGTTCTCTTTATGCTATTCCACTTTCTTGGAAGTGATTTACTTTCATGCTTTACTTAAGTTCATGCTTAAGCTTTCACATTTTTCATAAGCAATCCTTTTGCTTGGCATGAATAAATAACTTCTTACTTTTGTTATTTTCTTCTAACTATGGTTCATTACTAATCATAACTAACCACCTTGCTAGCAACTAATTTTGACGTTATTTCAAGTTTCTTAGACTACTAGACTAATATGGAATAGAGAGAGTAGAAAGCACTCTCTTTAACCATAGGTGATTGCATAATTATCTATATATTTTAAGTTCCATTATTTCAAGTTTCCTAAATTACCAGACTAATATGGCATAGAGAGAGAGTAGAAAGCACTCTCTTTAACCATAGGTGATTGGAGATCATATTTACCTAAATAGTATGCATGATTGAATTGGGATTAATATCCTTAATCTCTCACATAAACCTTTTTATTGATTTTTAAGTTACTTTTTATTCTCTTACTTAAATTACTTTTATAAAGGTAATGCTATAAATCAAAGGCAACTAAGTAATGGAGTAATTTTATGAACTAACCTTATTTCTAAAAGAGGACTTATATATATTTTTTAAAGAAATGCTCTTGAATTTGCATAAATTATGTGTACAAAAGTTTTAGTGACATACTAAGTTAATATCTAATTTTTAAGAGAAAGTTGAGTTTTGAAGGGTAAGTTTATAATTACCAAAAGAGTTTTTCTTGAGAAAGAAGATGCCCATTCCAAATAATGTCATTCTCTCCCTTCGATCTTGCCAATTGAAAAATCCCAACTCCTTAAGCCTCACCTAGCTGTGTGATTAATCCTTTGCCATCCATGGGGCATCTCCATGGAAGCGGTTGGAGTTTTATGTTCAAGCAACACGGGAATCACTTCCATGAAGCTATCCCCTTACTCCCCCCCTTTATTGCAATTGAAAAACAAATTTGAAAGAAATACAAACTTGAAAGAAAAATGCATATGCCTTTTATGATGATCCATGCTTTAGGGGTCATAAATGCAAACATAGAACATTAGAGTGCACAAAATTACAATCGTAAGCTTCTTTTGAGTGATTATGCAAGATTTGATGCTTGATTGTGTAAGAGTAGAACCCTTCAAACAATGGTAGTGTAAGAGTGAAAATGCGACATTCCTAAGAGTGGACATGTTAGTGTCGTGAGAAATACACTTACAATGAAGTACGAATGATTAAACCTTAAAACTCCAATCGCTTCCATGGAGATGCCCCATGGATGGAAAATGATGCAAAGGGACCAAAACGAGACTCATCAAAGTCGAGGCTAACTTGAAACTTACGTCCAGACAAAACCTTAACTTCTAAGAGACTCGTTGTTTTCTTAAGGTCTTGTTTGAGTAGAAATTAAAAGGAAATAGGAACTAAGGGATTATAAATTAAATGAACCTAATCTAAAATTCAACTATGATTATAACTTTACCAAGAAGATTTGACGTGGATAGCCCTAGCATAACATAGAATATTTAAGTGTGAACTTTGTCTTACATGCTTGGAAAAGGCCGGTGCAGGTGTTCACCTGTGGGATGCAACGGGAGATGTCCTTTGCGGCTAGGACTAATAACTGTTGGTATATGTTTTGAGCTCGAGTTCATTCATTGCCCTAGAAATGGGATTGAATGGGAGTGAGTCTCGGCCGGTTGATAGGGACTTGCGAATGCGTTTGGAAATCGGCCTAGTCTGGGTAGGTTTGATGCCGACGGAAAAATGGAGCAAGGAAAAATGGATCCATGAAGGGATCGAGATAAGGGAGGAGGATGTGATGTAACTAAGGAACTCTTATAATTTTTTGGTAAAAAGGAACCTTGGAAAGGCTAGGAACCTAAATGGGCTATTCCGCAATTGTCCTCATCAGTCGGACCTTTGCTCTGCTTTTTGGATTATTGATTTAAAAAGAATCTAGAGTGGATTATTTTTGTCATCCTTTTCCACACAAGATAAAGAAAAATAAGAATTGGAAATTGTGTCAAGGTGCCGCCTCTATACGTGGCAGAGGAGAAAAGATACCCAAGTCCTGGGACGAGGATAGGGATATTGCTGGAGAAGTATATGTGATAGCTTGAAAGATAACTAGATAGCTACAATGATACTAAAGGAAAAAGGAAGTGAAATATTTTAAAAAGGTTGAAACGGCATGATAAATGCACACTTGCAAGGGTATGCAATAGTTTGCATGCTACTTTCAAATGTTTGAAATGTTTTCTTGGTTTGACATGATTGGAATACTATTTTCTAGTATCATAGTACTACCTTGGGAAGGTGCATTTATCAAATGGTTTGGTGGGTTGGTGGATCTGGAGGGTTAATTTGTGGTCAAAAAGTTGAACCCAATTTTATGTTGTCCATTAAGTTAAGTCAAATACGAAAAAAAGAATTCTGATCTACGGAGTGGGGATCAAATGTCATAAAATCTAATATCTAATCAACCCAAATAATTTTCTCATTCTAAATTGATCATTTAATGTGGGAGAATAGACAGGAACAAGGGTTAGAATATAGACATGTTCTTATGGATCTATCTCAACACAGGGCCAAGGTTAAAGGGGTCCTTTGACCTTAGGCAAGCTAGGGCTGTGCTTGAGGTGGGAGCCCTACCCAAGCTTGAGGTGCTTGTCATGCTTGCTGACTAAGGTACTTGAGGTACTTGTCGTGCTTGATGACTAAGGTGCTTTAGGTGCTTATCGTGCTTGCTGACTAAGGTGCTTAGGTGCTTAATGACTAAGGTGCTAAGGTGCTTGAGGGGCTTGAGGAGTTCCACAAAGTCAACATGATCCCTACTCATGAGGGGGACGCGCCCTCTTTGTAGGAGCTACAGAAAGATCACACACACCCTCACACAAGGTACGCTTGGTACAAAGAAAGCAAACATGACACTTGTCAAGCTCCTCCTTGTGTTGCCCTCATAGTGTGCCTAAAGCCTATTGGTTTGCCTCCCAAGGGGTCCGATGATAATTTAGTTAATTTAATTAATTGTGTATGCATTCAGCAAGTCCTTTCTCTCAAAGGGGAAAGGAGGACACTTATCCCAACGCTACCCTTGTCGCTTGATATGCACTAAGTATGTGATTGGCCAGGCTTGAGGAGGTTCAATTAAGTGCAAGCTAGTGCTAGAAGAGGGGGTCGACCAAAGCAAGGAGGGGGCTAGCTTTGGAAGTATACTCCCCCCCCCCCCTCCCTCTCTCTCTCTCTCTCTCTCTCTCTCTCTCTCTCATTTTGTGAGTTGCAAAGTGAAGGAGCTCCACCTCCTTCTCCAAGTTTGTAGAGAAGTTGAGAGCCTACACCAACACTCTTGGATATGGAATGAAAATCAAACCAAGAGCCATGCTCCAATTCTTAAGCTTGCCATCTTCTCCATCTTCATTACTATGCTATTATGTATGCTAAGCAAGAAGAGTGATAATAAGTGAGGAACTATTTCTTTCTCCTATGAATGTTTCTTCTTCCTCTATGTTAATCTCGTGATGCATGAAGCTTTACATATTCATTGCATCACCTAGGTCACAAGGAACACAAGGATTGTATTGTACCAAGTCTCTCTTGATGGGAGAATCTATAATGCAAAAGCCTATTGGAGGGGGGACCGACTCCACATAATTCCGATCCTCAATTGTTGTCAAGTTCGCTAAACTCTCTCTCTTGCAAAAGTATTGTTCATGCCAAGTTAATTAAGTACTATGGTTATGTTGCTACCACTAATTAAGTTCACCTTCTATGTTCTCAAAGTAGTCTCACAAAAATACTCACTATTATTCTCTTAATTATGTTATTCTCAAAGTTCATAAGCCATTTTCATTACATTGGTATCAGAGCTATTGGTTTCTCTTTTCTTGCTTAAGAAGAGAGGTCCTTAAGTTTTCCATGAAAGGTTGGGACTGTTTACTGCAATAGGGTAAGTGAGACAGGGATCTATTATCTTGGTTGAGAAGGACTTAGTTCGAGGTACATGTTTGGGAACTATAGTCTTAATAATGGAGCCTCTTGGGACTTGCCTTTGGCTTATGAGCTACGAGAAAGCTCAACAAGAACCATAATCAACCGAGCAATGTAAGAACCTCTCCACTAGTCTTTGCAATCAACAATGTCTAAACCACGGGTGTGGCTGCTTGAGGACTGATTTTCAAAGTTAAACAAGAGTAGGGACTAAGGTTTTTGAGGGTACCGAAGCACAGATAATCTATACATAAGTTTAATTAGCATGGATGACAATAAACAAGAGAGTAAAATGAACATTGATAACTTTGATTTTGCACATGAAGGTGCTAATAATGATGCCCCCATGTTTGTCAATTATCTTGTTACTAGGTTGCAGCAAGCTATGGGTAACCCTGAGTTGCAAGACGAAGTTACTCAACAACTTTTTGCTTATGGGATTTCGCTTCCTCTCCAAGAGGAGAGAGATATTAGGAGGCCTCTTGACAAGACCCCCAAAAGAAGACTCTCTCCCATACGAGAGGAGGAATCCAAAGAACGAGAAGTAAGAGAACCCCTAAGTTCCTCTGAAGATGTGGCTCCACAAAGATGGTGGTCTAGACGATCGCTAACTCCTCCCAAGAGGAAATGGTTAACCCAAAGTCCTTTTCTTTATCACTCCAAAAGGGAAGAGAGGAAACAAAGGAAGAAAAGGGTAAGAAATAGGTCACCCTCGTCTCCTTCTTCTTCACCTTCCTCCTCTTGAGATGAAAGCAATGGCTATTCTCCTAGAGAATACAAGAGGGGAGGACACCACAAATCTTACCCTGCATGGTGAAGGTCTCAAAAGCTCAAGAAGTTGAAAGAGGGACGAAAGAGTATCTCTTTTCTCACCTATGATGGCACCTTTGGTGCTACCGACAACTTTATTGGCCTTTATCCAGTGATTTGATGCGGCCTTTGGAGACAAGGGCTTCACAAAGACCTCCAAGCTACGCCATATAGCTATGCACTTCCAAAAATTTTCTTGTCAATAATGCACTAGCTTTGTTGCAATGATGAAGCCCCAAAGACATGGAAAACTCTATGAGTTTCCATCATGAAGCAATTCCTTGCAAGCGATGCAAAGGACAAAGTGCTCATTGAATGGCGGAGTTTGAAGCTTCTCTCCCGAGTCCCATGAGTCTATCCACAAATATGTGGACAAATTTTGGATTTTACAACTTAACGCTACTGTCTTTCAAAAGATAGACTTCATCGAGAAAAGCAACAATTCTGTGCGGGATTACGTGAAGAGATGGCTGAGTACGTCAACTCCCAACGCCTGATTCTATCACTGAAGTAATCCACCACACTATGGATGGTTCATGCATCAATTTCCAACAAGGGGCTAGAAGGAATGTCAAGCCCATAGAAAGCAAAGACAAAAGTGAAGCAAAGGGGAAAACCAATGCCCAAATTTCTTCCCAAGGCAATTCCAACAACAACAACAACAACAACAACAACAACAACAACAACAACAACAACAACAACAACAACAAGAACAAGAACAAGAACAACAAGAACAACAACAACAACAACAACAACAACAACAACAACAACAACAACAACAACAACAACAACAACAACAACAACAACAACAACAACAACAATCGGTCCAAGGAGAAGGGAGTTTACAAAGGTAAAAATAAATTCTCTCCTAAAGAGCTTGGATATTTTTGCAAGGACCACAAATGTCTTAAGTGTGAGGAGCAAGGACATGGCTATCGTTCTTGCCCCAAGAGAAATGCCCGCAATGAGACTCTAGACCTTCCACTATTGAACCTCCAAAAGAGGATGCTCATTGCAAAGGATCACCTCTCTCATATGTTTGGGGAAAGGTAAGGGAGCATGATTCCTTCATCTTGTTTGACCCTGGCTCTACTCACAACTTCATATCAATGCAGCTTGCCACCAAGTTGGGCATTAAAGCTTTCAAGATGGGAGATACCGTAACTGTCGATACAACTTTCAAAGGGATAGCAAGCCTCCTTTACTCCCTTGATTGGAAATTTGAGGCTTCATGTGCAAAGCTACGTTGACAAAGAAGAATTTTCAATCTCTCCTCTCCAACATGAGGATGCTATCCTAGGGGCACCATGGTTCAACATCACGGCTGCCAACATGAAGTTCCCTGAAAGGAGAATCTACTTCACCTATATGGAAAAGAACATGTATATAGATGCTAGTGAGTATGGTTGTACTATACCACTTGTAAATCCTCCTGCTTTTGATAAATCAATGAAAAGCTCAGTTTCTTCGTACATGATTTTTGTCAAGGAGTCCCTAAGAGGTCCTAATGCTTCATCAAATGTAAATGATAGGAATCAAGAAGAGTTGGACTTGTCTAATTTTCTAAAATAATTCTAAGATGTGTTCATCGATGGTATCCCTATGGACTTACCTCCAAAATGAGGGGATGATGACCATCGAATTGAGCTCCTACCAGAAAGCTAACTGCCTAACAAGACTCCTTATGGAGTTTTCCAAGCTTGCAAGAGGAGACCATGAAGCAATTACAAGAATTGGTAGACAAAGGGATGGTGAGGCCTAGCTCCTCTCCCTTTTGTTCTCTAGTCCTTTTAGTGCAGAAGAAAGATGGTACATACTGCATGTGTGTGGACTATTGAGCACTAAACCATATCACTATCAAAAACACATTTCTTGTACCTCGGGTAGAAGATCTGTTTGATAAACTACAAGGCTCTACCTACTTCAATAGGGTTGACCGTAAAAGTGGCGACCATCAAATAAGGATAGTGAATGAAGATATCCTAAAGACTGTGTTTCGTACAACATTTGGTCTTTATGAATATCTAGTCATGCCTTTTGGCTTGACTAATGCACCAGCCAGGTTCAATCATTTTTTGAAGGAGAAAATCTTTAGACCCTACCACACATTCATTGGACTGTTCTTTGATGATAGCATCATCTACTCCAAGTCCTTGGAGGAACACAAGCAACATCTCCAGGTGATTTTTCAAGCAATGAGGGAAAACAAGCTTTTTATGAATCAAAACAAAAGTGAATTTTTCCTTCAAGAGATTCAATACTTATTTCATATTATCTCTCAAGATGGTATCCGTATGGATCCATCAAAGTTGGAGGTATTAAAAGCATGTCCTAATCCAAGGAATCTACATGAGCTAAGAAGCTTTATTGGTACATGTGCATACTATAGATGCTTCATAGCAAAATTCTCTCAAATAGCAGGACCATTACATGACTTAAGGAGAAAATATTTAGACCCTACCGCACATTCATTGGACTGTTCTTTGATGATAGCATCATCTACTCCAAGTCCTTGGAGGAACACAAGCAACATCTCCAGGTGATTTTTCAAGCAATGAGGGAAAACAAGCTTTTTATGAATCAAAACAAAAGTGAATTTTTCCTTCAAGAGATTCAATACTTATTTCATATTATCTCTCAAGATGGTATCTGTATGGATCCATCAAAGTTGGAGGTATTAAAAGCATGTCCTAATCCAAGGAATCTACATGAGCTAAGAAGCTTTATTGGTACATGTGCATACTATAGATGCTTCATAGCAAAATTCTCTCAAATAGCAGGACCATTACATGACTTAACAAAGAATAACGTTAAGTACTCATGGGTTGCTAAGGAGCAAAATGCTTTTGCTAAGCTCAAAGAGAAGCTAACGTCCCAACCGGTCCTTATGCTTCTGAATCTCTTAAAGCCATTTGAGGTCCAATGTGATGCTTGTGGTGATTGCCTTGGAACAGTCTTGCTTCAAGAAGGACATGCCATAGGATATGAGAGCCAAAGGCTCAACATGGATGAATGGGTTTTGGGCATTTATGAGAAAGAGCTTTTAGCTGTTCACATGCCCTAGACACATGGAAGCACTATCTATTGGGGACTCCATTCATTTTACAAACATACCATCAAAGTCTCAAGTACTTCATGACGCAAAATAAGCTTTTCGACAAACAAATGAGGTGGAAAAATTTTATTTTGCAATTTAATTTTCATATTGCTCACATTGTTTTCAAGCACAATCAAGTGGCCGATGCGCTTTCACGATGACCAAAAGTTAATGCGGTGTCTATAGCAACTCACAATGATCTATCTTCCATGATAGATGGGTATGCTACTGAACCTGACTTTAGAGACATAATGTCAACCCTTGCTTTGGGGAAGAAAGAGAAACCATTCACCTTGCAGGATGGTTATCTTCTCCACGGCAATAGGCTATGTGTTACCCGCTCCCTTTGTGAGAAAGTCATGTATGAATCACATGCCCCTCCCTATGCGGGACATAGAGGCATTGAATCTTCTCTCTGAGGAGTAGAAACGTACTTCTATTGTCCTACAATGAAAGTGGACATACAAGAGTATGTTTCAAAATGTTTAGTATGCCAAAAGACCAAGTATGATAGAGGGAAGCAACTTGGATTACTTCAGCCACATTGCCTATCCCAAATTCACCATGGGAGAGTATATCCATGGATTTCATCTTTGGATTACCCAAGTCTATCCATGGTAATACAAGAATATGGACAATAGTTGACAGGTTTAGCAAGCAAGCATACTTCATTCCTGTCAAAAAGACTATTAAGGCATGCCAAATGGTAACTCTCTTCGGCCTATCACCCACAAACATTTGGCCATGTGAGATAGCCAATCTTACAATACTCGATCTCTAAAGACTTATGTTACAGAAGTAGATCAATGCTCACAATGGGAAAAGTACTTACCTCTTGTAGAGTAGGTGTACAATAATACTGTCTATACTTCTACGGAAAAAGCACCTTTTGAAATCATAGAGGGAAGACCTAAAAGTCCCTTGCTACTTAAAGTACATGGGAAGATCTTCGCTGCCGATGAGTATATGACCTACAAGAATATTTCCAAAAGATTAAGGAGGATATATCCATCTGTCAACAGGCACAAAAGGGCCTTAACGTTTAAAAAAAGTGATTGGGTCTTACTTAAGTTTCCCAAGGCTTGATTAAAGCAAACGACTGGCAAAAATCCTATGGGCCATCAAAAGTATTATACTAAGCTAACAAAAAGATATTATGGTCCTTTTCAAATTTTGAAGCCAATCAATGAGATGGCTTATCAACTCAAAGTGCCCAACCATTGGCTCATACACAATGCTTTTCATGTGAGCCTACTTAAGCCCTACAAAGGAGAGCCACCAAGTGAACCAATTATTGAAGACCCTTCCAAAATCAAAGACCAAGAAGAGGTGCTACAACCCGGAGCTATCCTTCGGCATGAAGACGAGGTACTGCGACATGGTAAGATAATATGATAGTATCTTATTAAGTTCAAAAATTATTGTTTTGAAGATGCTAAATGGATGCAAGGAATATAACTTAAAGATAGTATCAACCTTGTCAATGCTTACAATGCTACATTAGAGTAAGAAAATGTATATATTTCTTTTAAATGACCAATGTTTTTGTCTTATAAGACTAGTTCTCTTTTTATTGTGCACAAATTAAGTAGTATGTATACTTAGAAGACTAGTTCTCTTTTGTCTTATAAGACTAGTTCTCTTTTTATTGTGCACAAATTAAGTAGTATGTATACTTAGAATCATGTTTGTGATGAGGACGTCTCTCAAACACCAAATAGAATTTGTCACTCTATTTGGAAGAATGAAATGGACTAAAGAGCAGACATGCTTGCAGCAACTACATCTCCCGAGCATGAAATAGATCAGTCATCCATCTTGGAATGATGTCGTAGGGTAAGGAATCCTCTACCCGCTAAGAAACATTGACTAATGACTAAAACTTTATCTCTTCTACCTCATAGTTGAGGACGACTATGATTTCAAGAGAGAGGTAATGTCATAAAATCTAATATCTAACCAACCCAAATGATTTTCTCATATTAAGCTGATCATTTAATGTGGGAGTATAGACACGAAAAAGGGTTAGAATATAGACATGTGCTTATGGATCTATCTCAACACGGGGCCAAGGTTAAAGGGGTCCAAATGAGAGATGATCTGTCAAAGAGCAAGGCTACCTAATGGAGCTTAAAGACCTTAGGATAGCTTCATTAAAGACATCCAATAGTTAGTGTTAAAAGCCGTTTGACCTTAGGCAATTGACCTTAGGCAAGCTAGGGCTGTTCTTGACGTGGGTACTCGGCCCAAGCTTGAGGTGCTTGTCGTGCTTTCTGACTAAGGTGCTTGAGGTGCTTACTGACTAAGGTGCTAAGGTGCTTTAGGGGCTTGAGGTATTCCAAAAAGTCAACATGATCCCTACTCATGAGGGGGACACACCCTCTTTGTAGGAGCTACAGAGAGATCACACACACCCTCACACAAGGCAAGCTTGGTACAAAGAAATCAAATAGGACACTTGTCAAGCTCCTCCTCATGTTGCTTTCATAGTGTGCCTAAAGCCTATTGGTTGGCCTCCCAAGGGGTCCAATGATAATTTAGTTAATTTAATCAATTGTGTATGCATTTATCAAGTCCTCTCTCTCAAAGGGGAAAGGGGAACACTTGTCCCAAGGCTACCCTTGTTGCTTGATATGCACTAAGCATGTGATTGGCCAAGCTTGAGGAGGTCCAATTAACTGCAAGCTAGTGCTAGAAGAGGGGGTCGACCAAAGCAAGGAGGGGGCTAGCTTGGGAGGTATACTCTCTCTCACACTCACACTCACTCACACTCTCTCTCTCTCTCTCTCTCTCTCTCTCTCTCTCTCTCTCTCTCTCATTGTGTGAATTGCAAAGTGCAAGAGCTCCATCTCTTTTTCCAAGCTTGTAGAAAAGTTGAGAGCCTACACCAACACTCTTGGCTATGGAATGCAAATTCAACCAAGAGCCATGCTCCAATGCTTAAGCTTGCCATCTTCTCCATCTTCATTACTATGCTATTATGTATGCTAAGTAAGAAGAGTAATAAGTGAGGAACTATTTTTTTCTCCTATGAATGTTTCTTCTTCCTCTTCCCTACCCTCATTCCCCACTAGCTCTCTCCACCTTTGAATCTGTTTGAGGCCTTGGAACTGAGGCTACGGATGGTTAATTCTCTTTACAAAGTCTATGTTATGCTCATGATGCATGAAGCTTTCCATCTTCATTGCATCACCTAGGTCACAAGGAACTCAAAGATTGTATTGTACCAAGTCTCTCTTGTTGGGAGAATCTTTAATACAAAAGCCTATTGGAGGGGGGACCGGCTCCACATAGATCCGGTCCTCAACTATTGTGTCAACTTCTCTAAACTCTCTCTTGCAAAAGTATTATTCATGCCAGGTTAATTAAGTACTATGGTTATGTTTCTAGTGCTGATTAAGTTTACCCTCAATGTTCTCAAAGTAGTCTCACAAAAAACTCATTATTATTCTCTTAATTCCGCTATTCTCAAAGTTCATAGGCCATTTGCATTGCATCAAACTTGGGAATGATGGCTCTATGTAGCTATTAAATACACTTATCTTAGGGGAACGCTCTAATGGATTTACTTGGCCATAACCAAGAAAAAAAGCTTCAATGACCTTGAATCAAGGGTGAACTAGAGAACACCCACCAGTTGGCCTTGGAAGGTTGAGTTCACCATTAGTGTGATGACTTTGACTGGAAATTTCAAAGCGACAAGGAAAGATATTTTGGGGTTAATGTTTTCGTAAGAGAAAAGTGAACGTTATCACCCCCTTGAGTTGGCATAAAAGAGGGGGTGTAGTCCTGTCTTGGTGTCAGTTTCAAGTGGGAGGGATATCAAGAACCGTGCTGTATCCATTTGGAGATGGTTCAACCAACGGTCCCTGGCATGGCCCTCACACAATCTGCATTGTGCAATGGATGGCCATAAACTTCCAAGTAGTTCCTCTCAGCATTATCTTTGACTGCTTCGTGAAGGCACTTTGATACCTTTCACCATCCTTTCTTTATCTCTGCGTCTTCACATGGCCATATTGTTTTAATCATATCCTTAGTCATTTCTGTATTGATATCTTTCCATTACATGTGGTTTGGATTTGCCCATTTGATAGTCGACGAGCAGTGTGTGTCGCTTGTTGTGCCGACATACCGTGTGCTAGAGATTTCATGCATTGAAATACATTAAGAGCCACTTGCTGTTGATCATCTGGCACCATTTGGGTACCACAAACTTTCTCTTCATCTGCCATAGTATCTTAGAGCTGTAATAGACAAATATTCAATATCTTTGACAAAAGTTTATTCTCATGATTCAACAGTGTCGAAGATGCCACAACATGCAGTGGTCTCATTCACTCCACAACATGTCATACCTTAGTTCAATCAAATCACAACTGATGCAAAAAAAAAATCACAATTGATTGAACCAAGTGAACCACAAAAAAATTGACTAAAGACAATTGATCCAATTGAACCACAAGACAATTGATCAAATTGAACTACAACACAATTGACTAGAGACATATAGATTCAAATATATTTCAAATGACTTAATGAGGTGAACCACCCCCAACCCAGATAATAAAATTCAATGCAAATACAATACCCAGAAAACAAGACAAATGTATAGTACAAAAATATTCAGGCCGAGTAAAAAGACGGTGCAAGTTCAACAAGCGATCATTGGACAGGATTATGGTTTTTCTTTAAATACTCTTTGAAAAAGATCAAAATATCTGATGCATTTCTTCTAGCTTCTCACTCTCTTAACTTCATCCAACGGTCTACTTTTATTTGAATAGGCCTCATGGAATCTTGGTCAGAGTGGTAAAATACTTTTTCTGGGAAATAAACTTGCCTAGTTGCACTCCAAAAGTCTATCAACATGTTCAATAGAAGTTCTAATGCATAAATGTCGCTTGCTTTTGTGAACGCACCTATGCACCATGGATCTTTTTTTTTTGGAGCAATCCTTGGTCGCTTTGCAATCTCTCCTTCCCTTGCTAATTGTGCCTCCAAAATCGCAAAGCTTGATTGAGCACTCAGATGCAAATAATTATTTGATACATGCTTGGCTAGCATTCTAAGCATCATGTCCCAATCAATGATGCCAACGTGGGGTTTATTTGTGCGAGTAAAGTCCAACATTATGTTGAAAGGGTGCAGGTCATTGTGTACTATACTAGTTGAGTGAGCAGCCGCAACGCCATCAATTAAAGCGTGTAAGATTTTTGGCATCTGCTCAATCACTGCTTTGATCCGTGTAGTCTCTATCTCTGGTAAGTGCTAATTTGCTAGTGGCAGTGACCACCAACCATGTTGTAGCATGTGCATGTAGCGTATAAACACTCAGTGGCAATGGCAAGCGGCACATCATGTCCCCCAATGTGCCCCCATTGTAGTATGGAAAGATTGTGATCCAGGGAGCCTCGATGGTAAAGCCAATGCATCTTAGAATGGAGGGGTGAAGTGTTTGCATTCCTTGCTCTGTCTGAAAGCTATCAAATTTTGCCTCACTCCCTCCCTTGTAGTATTTTCCTACATTGTGATGGGTTTTTTTAAAAGAAAGAGATGCCTTTAATGGTGTGTAATGTGCACACACCAAAAGAGCCTGCTCCAACCCTTGTACCTTCCACCAAGGCCTCAAGGGAAACTTTGATTAGATGAGTACACTTGACTTTTGACATTCAAAGCCGTGCGCATGATTGTGCCGATGCCGCTGGCATTTGATCGGCCAACATAGCCGCTTGCATATCTTGGTCCATTTTCAATCTCATTGGTAAGGAATCTTGGTCCTGAGATTTCACCCACTCCATCTTGACCTTTTGCTCCTCCCATAATTTGTCCGAGAGCTCTATTTTTGCCATATCGTAGGTGGGAGGGATATGTTCTTTTAAGTCTCGCAACAACAGACTTTCATATTGCCTAACACTGTCCTAACCTTGTGGTGTGGGTGGGGATCAAATTCTTGGATTCCTGTTGGAATCAGCAACTCATATTGTCCTTCACCTCACAGCCTACGCTCTATGTTCTCCCATATAGAGCTAGCGAGGTCTTTAATAAAGGCAACACTTTTACTAATTTGCTGTATGCGACCATTTGCACATGATGATATTGCCAAAATACATTCTTTTTGAATGACACGCATAATAATTTTCTTTTGATCTATCATCATTTTTGCATTGGACAATAAAAAACAACATATCAATACAATCTCATGGGTGCACTGACACTCTCACCCTAGTTCAGACAAACCATAATCATGACTTGAAGGCTTCAAAAAATGTGCACGATTATATTTATACACATTGAAAACCATTTTCACTTTAATATGTTTACTCATGTAAAATGCAAAAAAAGCAAGTAACTTTTAAGAAAACCATCTAGATCAAACAATACAGGTTAAAAACATGAAATATTTCAGCAATTGTTTGGAAACCGCAAGACATGAGTTCATATATTGCAAGTTGCACTCTCACACTAGTTCAAACAAACCATACCCTGACTTAAAGACTTCAAAGAATTGTGCAAGATTATATTCATTCAGGTTGATAATCATTTTGACTTTAAAATGTTATGTTTAATCGTATAAAATTCAATAAAAATAATTAACTCATGATCCAAATTTAATAAAATAGGTTAAAATCCAAAACATTTTAAAATATTCCAATACAACATAAGACGCGATTTTATATTTTGCACGTTATCACTTCAAAAGAAATTTCCAATAGAAGATATATACAAACCATTCATAAATTGCAAAGAACGTCTTGCTCTTTAAAAATAATAAAATGAATGTTTTACATGCAAAATGTGTGCATATACTTTTTTAAAGTGAAAGTATATTAGCTACTTGTAGACATAGAGAAATAACATAGTGTGAATATTACTTATGTAAATGTAGCATTTAAAATAACAACAATGATTGATGAATAAACCATTCTTTTAAATTTGATTAGATAGTATATATTTTCACAAGAACACTTAAAAACAAAAATTTAAACAAACATTTGTATATGAAATACTCTTCACGGCTGCGTTACCGACTAAGTATTTCATATACTTAAAAACTTAAAACAATGAACTGCACATGCACATACAAATTATATGGCATTTGTACGGCCGAGTTAACGACCTCAATGCCACATTTATGCAAAAACAAATGCTTCTAACAAAGGACACTCAATTAACCGCATTACCAATCGAATGTCGCCCACACACACACACACACACACACACACACACACACACACACACACACACACACACACACACACACACACACACACACACACACACACACACACACACACACACACACACACAGGTTGTGTGGTCACGTTCTCCATTTTGCTGCGTGCATTGTGACGTAGAGCACGCTCCCACACGACCCCCCTTCCTCTCTCTCTCTCTCTCTCTCTCTCTCTCTAAGTGGCTCAAGGAATAACTCCTACTAGGCCCGATCGGGGCTTCATATATATTATGTTGCGGGCTTGCTAGGCATTTGGGTTTTCTCGATGGGACTGTATGGAAAACACTGAATCCCGGCGAGCTTGCAGGGATAACTACATTGCCCGGCTGGCTTCTTGTGGGTTTCTAGGTTGTTGTCAATTGGCTTGTTTATGATCATGTTAAGTGTGATTATGTAAATATGTCAATAATACCTTGCGATCACATAATTTTTTTGGTAATTATGTAAATATTAAATCCCCCCCCCCCCAAACAAGAATGCTGGAAGGACCTTGTCCATCTATCCCGAAGGCTGATGAAATCCGTGCAACCTCGGCTAACCTGTCCCTGTCCATTTCCTTTGCACTATGTGCAATCTCTGCACCATCAAGACTAGAAACAAATGGATGTGACAAATCATGGGTTCTCAACACTGCAACCATCCCCGCATCCATTGTACCATGCTCTACCTATTTCAACATCATTATATCAACCTCTAGCATGAGCATGTCAAAGAACTCCATATAGCTCATCTCCATGGTAGGAGGCATCTTATCCTGAGAGGACCAATCCACTGTGTCTCGCTAGAGCATAGTGTGAGGTCTCCACCCCGCCGTATCAAACAACGGATCTGATGGTGAACCTGGTGGCCACTAGATCTATAGCGGAAGCAAACAAAGTGGTTCAGGGTTCAACTAGCGGACGATCTCTCATCACAAAGTGAGTTGAGTTCGAGCCTACTAGTAATGAGATCTAGCTCCACCTCGCAGGGGAAGCGTACTTAACCTATCTAGCGATCCTAAGACCCACCTTCCAAGAGGAGAGAAATCCCGAGTGCCTTTTTCCCCATGTTTCAGAGGCTCATACACTTGAGACTTCGCCGCTCTAGGGGCAATGAGTATTACTAGTATCGATTTAAACACTATGGGGACAGAGAGTTCCTGACCAATCGGGACCACCCTTCTCATAGGCATTGGCAACCTGAGCCAAGCCCCCACTTTCCACCCCCACACTCACACTTCCTTGTGTGTCCTAATTACTACCACAATGGTTGTTCAACATAAAAATTCCTTGATTAGATTCCGAATCACAATGTTCGTTAAGACAATCCTTCAATCAGTATTGCAAAGCGGCACCAAGACAGTGTTCTAGTAAAAATTCTACTCAAACTTATTCATTAAAATTCCAATGTTCTGGAGGTACAACATCCCCCTTCCAGCGAGAGTTTACTCCTCCCGTTGTCGCCTAGCTGTCCATACAACTAGGTATGTCCACCGCATAGAAAGCACGACATGGACATTCCCACCGCATAGAAAGAAAGACGTGGGTTCCCACAACATAGAAAGCAAGTCGTGGGTATCCACCGCATAGAAAGCAAGTCGTGGATTCAAGAGCCCTTAACCAGGAACTCTGCCCCCTGTGATCAGTAGGGGGATCATGACTAGTTCAACATTGGAAATAGAATGAACATGTCGAGCTAAATTTTCCCTAGCAGACATTCTTTCCTATTGCAAACAGTATATCCATCAATCATTTCTTTCCTACTTTAGATTTAATGTACAAGTGAATTCAAATGCCGAGGTTTCCGTCGGATTTCTCCAACATGTATGGGGATATGTTCTTTCCTAGCTAAACGTGTGCAATGTTAAATTAAACAACTGAATAAAATTGTGACCTACCTCTTCCATTTCTTCCTCAATGGCTCGTGAGATGGCCGGTGGTTGTTCGTCCATGGGAGCTTTTCCTTTCCCATTCCCGTTGCTCGTTCCCGCCTCACGGTCGTGGGCACCACCGAAGCGAGTTCTCTTAACCGGGGCCATTTTATACTCACTACTTTAAATGATAAACTTGAAGAAAAGAGCTAAAGTCTGAGAGCATCATAACAATCCAAATGGCAGATTAGAATCATTGAACAATCCTCCTTATGCAAGAGGGTTAGATTTTTCCTTCGAGACCTAGTAGTTTTATGGGTAATACTTTACTTGTCCTATGGGAATGGGCTGTAAAGTTAATCACTTGGCTTAGATGATTAATAATTTCAGAATTTTACTAATTAAATTACAAGAGAGATGAATTAAGCAAGTTCAATCACTTTCCTAGTGCACTTAGAAAGATGTAGAGTTACTGCATGCATAGGTGTTAGGAAATTCTCTTCTTAGTGGCCTAATGAAAGATTAATTTTTTCTTAATCACATCTTAATGTATGAGAAAATTGAATCTATCTTAGTTACACCAATATTGTGTGGTAAAAGAATGAATTTCATCAAATCTACATCATTACCGGCTTGTCAATTAATTACTATGCTACCTAGAAAGAGAAATCTCTCCTAATCATGCATTAATCATTGATTAAGAGTGATGAATGGCTGCATAAATTAGCTAATTGGATGATGATTATGTAATGGAGTATAGATATGTAAAATTAGAGAGTAGCCATTGGGAATTATAGCTAGGATTAAGCATAGTAGACGAGGAATTAGGAGAATAATGAAGAGAATTACAGAAGAGCAGAAATTAAACCATGATTACCGTGATTAGGGGCTGAGAATCCTCTCGATTTTCTAATCCAAATGAGTTCTCAAGACGAGAATTCGGCAGCACTTCCCTCCTTTGCTTCTCCTTCAAAAAACTGTGTGTACCGGCAACACCTCCCCAAGGTGTGTGTAGGTGTGTGTGTGTGTGTGAGCACACCTTTAAATAGGCTCCTCAAGGCTGAAAATCGATATGGGTTGCTATAAGCATCTGAGTGAGCACTCCCTCCTTGCATTGGCAAGTCTAGTTACCTATCCACCAAGTGTCCAATTGGCTAGTTTAACTGGCTCTCACACCCACTCTCTAGCATGGAAACTCTCCTACAACTCCCACAAGGCAAGAGGACGCCCCCTAGCTGCTAAAGCTGGCTCAGAGTGGCCTGGAACCTGCTCCCACACAGCCTCGAGCCCCAGTGCCTCCCCGCACAACTTTAGAAAAAATTGGTTTTAGGCTAAAACGACCCATACGAGTCAGAATTTAATGCCGTTGCTATACTAAGCTCTAACTAAGGCGTACTGGTCTGAGTACCTGCCATATTTAGCAGCCCCTCGGGGTCCGAAAATGCATTTTTTCAAATTCGGGGTACGGGTGCAGTTTTTGGAGACGGTCAAAACTGGACGGGTCGGGTGACCAAAAACTTACTATTTTTGGAAAATTTTTACAAAAATTATTTTAATTCACATTTCGAAGCTTTAAAACATCCTAAACCATCACGGCACTGTGAAGACAGAATTTGGAAAACTGCTAAAAATAGTAACTTTTTCCATTATGTTTATTTCATGGTACAAGGGTGCTCTTTTTGGTCGGGGTCAGAGACCTTACAACCTCCCCAACGTGAAAAATTTGAGATGTCCTCATCTCAAGAATGTGTTTGGGTAATCTTTTATGAGCATTGATTCGTACTCCCAAGTTGCATCTTCTTCAGGGTAATCCTTCCACTTTACTAGATGCTCCGTGATAGTTCGGTTGCGTAGCTTCCTTTCCCTTGTTTCATGTACGTAATCAGGTTGGAGCTCGAGAACTCCTTGTGCTAGCATGACTATCTGATCTGAGTCCAAGAATTGATCAGGATTAGGAATATAGGGTTTGAGTAAGCTGACGTGGAATACATCATGAACCTTCAAGTTTGTAGGTAACTTTAGCTTGTAGGCCTGGTCACTCACAACTTTAACGATCTCGAATGGTCCACAATACCTTGGGCTTAGCTTCTTATATCTGCCTAGTGATAAGTTGCTTTTCTCTGGTCGGACTCGCAGAAAAACCTTATCCCCTTCTTTGAAAGTTCTTTCCGAACGGTTCTTATCTGCATAGTGCTTCTATCTAATCTGAGCGGCTTGCATGTCTTGGCGAATAGCTCTAGTCTGAGCTTCCATATCTTCTAACATCTTCCTAGAGGCTTCTACCCTGATGGTTGGATCTGAGAATTTCAGTGGTGCTAAACAATCCTATCCATAAAGAGCTTTGAAGGGTGACATTCCAATGCTTCTGTGTTCGGAAGAATTATAAGCATACTCCACCAAAGGTAGATATTGTAACCACTTCTTTGGTTCTTGCGAACAATAGGCTCTGAGAATGTACTCGATGACTTGATTAACCCTTTCAGTTTGCCCATCTGTTTGCGGATGATAAGCTGTACTGAAGGCTAATTGTGACCCAATAGATTGGAAAAGAGAAGTCCAAAATTTTGATGTAAACTTGGCGTCTCTATCACTGACGATACGCTTGGGTAGACCATGTAGCCTAAAAATCTCCTTGATGAATACCCAGATAATATCTGAAGCAGTAAAGGTTGTCTTTACGGGTATTAGATGAGCCACTTTTGTGAGCATATCAACAACCACGAAAACAGAATCATAACCTCCTGTAGAAGGTAATCCTGTAACGAAGTCCATACTAATGCATTCCCATTTCATCTAGGGTATGTCAAGAGGTTGAAGTTGCCCTGGTAACTTGATTCTTTTGGCTTTTATCCGCTGACAAGAAAGACATTGCCTCACATAGCGAAGTATGTATCCTTTCATTACAGACTAAAAATAACTCCTTCTGACAGCATGAAGAGTCTTAACATAGCCTGGGTGTTCAGATGTAGGGCTATCGTGTGCTTCATACAGAATAGCCTTCTTTAAAGCTGGATCTCTGGGTACACAGAGTCTATGTCTGTAGTAAAGACATCCTCCCATAAGAGAGTAATCTTTAGCTTCAGGCATCTTATTCTGCTGGACTAATGATACTATACGTTGGTACTCTGGGTCTACCAAGGATGCTTCTTTGATTCTATCCCAGATAGGGTTATTTGGAATAGAGGTAGCTCCGAGAAAAGCTTTTTGGCTAAGACCATCTGCAACTGCATTTTCCTTCCCTGGTCTATACTTTATGTCAAGGTCATATTCTTGTAATAGCTCTATCCATCGCCGTTGTCGCATGTTGAGAATAGGTTGAGTAAAAATCCATTTTAAGCTCTTGTGGTCTGTCACTAGCTGAAAATTTCGTCCAAGAAGATAATGTCTCCATAACTTCAGCACATGTATAACTGCTGAAAGTTCCAGATCATGAGTAGGATAATTCTTCTCATGATCCCTCAGCTTTCGCGAAGTATACGCCACCACTCTTCCTTCTTGAGTAAGAACTCACCTAGAGAAAATTTGCCAGCATCGGTCGCTCCTTCAAATTCCTTACTAAAATATGGGAGCTTTAAAATAGGAGCTGAGACCAAGAATTCTTTTAGCTTAGCAAAGCTAGACTCGTGCTCGGTCTTCCATTCGATCCTCATTCCTTTCTTCAGGAGTTCCGTCAAAGGTGCAGCAATACGTGCAAAATCCTTGACAAAAATCTTGTACCATCCCGTTATCCCAAGAAATCCTCTTACTTCACTGACTGTGGATGGTTGAGGCCAATCAACGATATCCTTGACTTTGTCTGGGTCCACTGAGATCCCTTCGGCCGATATGACAAATCCAAGATAATTGACCTTTGGTGAGCAAAAGGTGCACTTGTTCTCTTTAGCTTAAAGTTGGTGTTCCCGAAGAAGACCAAGTACTTTGTGAACATGTTCTTCGTGATCTGCCTCGTTCTTAGAATAGATCAGAATGTCATCAAAGAAAACCAAGACAAAATCATCCAGGTAAGGTCTGAAAATATCCTACATAAGTCGATTGAAGCTTGCAAGAGCATTTGTTAGACCAGAAGACATTACTGTGAATTCGTAGTGTCCATACCTAGTGTTGAAAGCTGTCTTTGGAATATCTGATTCCTTGATCCTGATTTGGTAATATCCTGACCTTAGATCAATCTTTGTAAACATTTTGGCGCTGTGGAGCCTGTCCAAGAGTTCGTTGATCCTTGGAATTGGATACTTGTTCTTGACAGTTACCTGGTTTAGTCCACGGTAGTCTATGCATAGCCTTAAGGTTCCATCCTTCTTCTTATGAAAAAGAACTGGAGCACCCCAAGGAGAAGTACTGGGTCGAATGAATCCTTGTTCAATGAGTTGCCTAAGTTGTTCCTTGAGTTTGATGGCCTCTGGAAGTGACATTTTATAAGGTCTTTTTGAGATAGGTTCACATCCAGGGATAAACTCAATCTCATGATCTACCTCTCTATGTGGCGGAAGATTCGTAAGGTCTTCAGGGAATACATCATCATACTCCCTCAACCAGTTTGGTCAAAGTGAGGTATCTGATTGGTCCACCTTATTGAGCTTTACCGCATAAATTTGCTGCCCCTTTCTTAGTCCCTTCAAAAGTCTGCCGGCCTTAACTAGAGTAGCCCTAGGTCTCCCATTTTCCCCCTGGATTAAGGCTTCATTACCCAAGTTATCTGTAAAGGTAAAGTTCCCTTGTGCACAATGGATGTGGGCCTTATTTTTCTTTAGCCATTCCATCCCTAGTATCCCATCAAAGAATCCTAAGGGTAGGGTTCTAAATTGGGCATAAGTTGGGTGTCCCCCTAAATCAAAGTCGATTTTTCCTGCAGAATGTTGAGATACTACTTCCTTGCCGTTTGCTAACTCTACAACTAGCTTGCTTGTTGGATACTTATCTAGCTTTAGCTTCCTCATGCATCTGGGTGAAAGCAATGAAAGAGTACTACCACAATCTATAAGGAAGTTAACTTGTTCACCTCTGAGAGATCCTGACGTATGAATGACTGCGTATTGCTCGCAACCATTTGGGTTGTCAATTGCAGCATGCAGGGTTGCTCTCTCTACTGCTTCATCACCCACAGTTGGTTGTACCACTGCGGCATTCACTCTGGCGGTAGCTCCACGCCCTTGCCCTCTGATCATCCTTCCTTGTCCTCGTCTTCCATTAGGTTGGCCACGCCCATGGGCATTCAAAGGTATGGCATTGGCGCTGGTTGCCTGAGTGTTCCTGGGGCACTTGGATATGTATGTCCAAACTCGCCGCAACCATAGCATCGAACATCTAGGAACTCCATGGTTGTGGTGGTATCCACAATAGAACGCTGGTCATATGCTTGGTTGGCTGGTCTATTATTCCAAGTAGTTGTCCTTGCCCTCTTTGCCCAATGATTACTCCTATTTAGATTAACTTTTTGTACTTCAAGAGCTAGAGGTTTGGCCCTCAACAAGGCATCTCGTAGTGTTGTCGGTCTGAGAGCTTCCAATCGAGTATTCAAAGGGTCAATCAGCCCTTGGCAGAACCTCGCTACTTGTTGTTCCAAGGTCATCTTAGGAGCATATCTCCGAAGAGTGACAAACTTTGCATAATACTCTTCGACAGATGAAGTCAGCTTCTGCTGAAGTGAAAAGAATTCATTCATCTTCAAGGTTTTATAGGCAGGTGGTAAATAACGTCCCATTATTGCAGCTTTGATGTCTTCCTAGGATTGGGAAGATCCCTTAATATCCAAGTCCCTGCAATGTTTCTTCCACCATATCTTGGCATCGCCAGACAAGCGGAACATCGCAAGCATGGTCTGATTCACGGGTTGGGTTCCCGCACCTTCAAAGTAACCGTCCATTGCTTCCATCCGCACTTCCGCATCTCTCTCCACATTTGCCCCCTCGCCCTTAAAGAGTGGAGCCTGGGCCTGCTTAAGGAGGAGCTTCTTCTCTTGTGCTGCCGAGTAGAGAGCAACAGGCGGTGCCTACATGGGTTATACGAGATTCTTGATACCATTACTTGGATTTCATAAATAAAATTCAAGATACCACTTTATCAAGAGATAGAGATTTCAAAGACAAAAAGCACTTTATTGATGAAAATTTATTACAATCGAAACCCCTCAAGGTTTAGGATAACTGATGATCAATTTATTACATGGCTTTTGGATTGCGTATAAAATACGCCTAGGAGATTGTGTTCACATGATGCACTACTTTGTTCGTGAAGTAGTTTCTATACTCATCCTTGAGTGGATAATAAACTATGGTGTCAAGCCGGGATTCTTCTTTTGGTACTCCAAAAGTTCTGACTCTGTTTGCTGGGATTACATTGGTGACCTTCTCCAAAAGCCACTCGTTGAGGGTTTGATTGGTGTCATCAGAGACACTCAGGTCCAATCGAGTAGGAAGCAAGTAAAATATCTCCACCACCCTCAACTCTTCTCCCCAACGTATCTTCTTCAAACCGGTAGCCAGGCATCCTAGCTTCCAAGCGTTGATGTAGTAGATCCCTCCTGCAAGTGTCCAATCAAGTCCCCATCCTCTATCGATGCGAGTGGAGTGTGGCGTATGAGCCTTCATCAGTATCTCCATGACATCTCGCCTGAATTGGTAAACTGGGGATCCTCGAGCTTGTTCGTAAATAAGCTCAAACACTTGGAACTTTCGATATTCTAGCACGGGATCTTCCTGCAACACCAATGCAAGGAATTCGGATCAGCTACCTATATACTTTTAGTTCCTTTATAAATATTCAAATAATACGACTTTACTTCTCAGTCTCTAACCTAGGATCTGATACCAGGTGTGAGGTCCCCACCCCGCCGTATCAAACAGCGGATCTGATCGTGAACCTGGTGGCCACTAGATCTATAGCGGAAGCAAACAAAGTGGTTCAGGGTTCAACTAGCGGACGATCTCTCATCACAAAGTGAGTCGAGTTCGAGCCTACTAGTAATTAGATCTAGCTCCACCTCGCAGGGGAAGCGTACTTAACCTATCTAGCGATCCTAAGACCCACCTTCCAAGAGGAGAGAAATCCCGAGTGCCTTTTTCCCCATGTTTCGGAGGCACGTACACTTAAGACTTTGCCGCTCTAGGGGCAATGAGTATTACTAGTATCAATTTAAACACTATGGGGACAGAGAGTTCCCGACCAATCGGGACCGCCCTTCTCATAGGCATTGGCAACCTGAGCCAAGCCCCCACTTTCCACCCCCACACTCACATTTCCTTGTGTGTCCTAATTACTACCACAATGGTTGTTCAACATAAAAATTCCTTGATTAGATTCCGAATCACAATGTTCGTTAAGACAGTCCTTCAATCAGTATTGCAAAGCGGCACCAAGACAGTGTTCTAGTAAAAATTCTACTCAAACTTATTCATTAAAATTCCAATGTTCTGGAGGTACAACATCCCCCCTCCAACGAGAGTTTACTCCTCCCGTTGTCGCCTAGCTGTCCATACAACTAGGTATGTCCACCGCATAGAAAGCACGACATGGACATTCCCACCACATAGAAAGCAAGACGTGGGTTCCCACCGCATAGAAAGCAAGTCGTGGGTATCCACCGCATAGAAAGAAAGTCGTGGATTCAAGAGCCCTTAACCAGGAACTCTGCCCCCTGTGTGATCAGTAGGGGGATTAGGACTAGTTCAACATTGGAAATAGAATGAACATGTCGAGCTAAATTTTCCCTAGCAGACATTCTTTCCTATTGCAAACAGTATATCCATCAATCATTTTTTTCCTACTTTAGATTTAATGTACAAGTGAATTCAAATACCGAGGTTTCCGTCGGATTTCTCCAACATGTATGGGGATATGTTCTTTCCTAGCTAAACATGTGCAATGTTAAATTAAACAACTGAATAAAATTGTGACCTACCTCTTCCATTTCTTCATCAATGGCTCATGAGATGGACGGTGCTTGTTCGTCCATGGGAGCTTTTCCTTTCCCATTCTCGTTGCTCGTTCCCGCCTCACGGTCGTGGGCACCACCGAAGCGAGTTCTCTTAACCGGGGCCATTTTATACTCACTACTTTAAATGATAAACTTGAAGAAAAGAGCTAAAGTCCGAGAGCATCATAACAATCCAAATGGTAGATTAGAATCATTGAACAATCCTCCTTATGCAAGAGGGTTAGATTTTTCCTTCGAGACCTAGTAGTTTTATGGGTAATACTTTACTTGTCCTATGGGAATGGGCTGTAAAGTTAATCACTTGGCTTAGATGATTAAGAATTTCAGAATTTTACTAATTAAATTACAAGAGAGATGAATTAAGCAAGTTCAATCACTTTCCTAGTGCACTTAGAAAGATGTAGAGTTACCGCATGCATAGGTGTTAGGAAATTCTCTTCTTAGTGGCCTAATGAAGGATTAATTTTTCCTTAATCACATCTTAATATATGAGAAAATTGAATCTATATTAGTTACACCAATATTGTGTGGTAAAAGAATGAATTTCATCAAATCTACATCATTACCGGCTTGTTAATTAATTACTATGCTGCCTAGAAAGAGAAATCTCTCCTAATCATGCATTAATCATTGGTTAAGAGTGATGAATGGCTGCATAAATTAGCTAATTGGATGATGATTATGTAATGGAGTATAGATATGTAAAATTAGAAAGTAGCCATTGGGAATTATAGCTAGGATTAAGCATAGTAGACGAGGAATTAGGAGAATAACGAAGAGAATTACAGAAGAGCAGAAATTAAACCATGATTACCGTGATTAGGGGCTGAGAATCCTCTTGATTTTCTGATCCAAATGAGTTCTCAAGATGAGAATTCGGCAGCACTTCCCTCCTTTGCTTCTCCTTCAAAAAACTGTGTGTACTGGCAGCACCTCCCCAAGGTGTGTATAGGTGTGTGTGTGTGTGTGTGTGTGTGTGTACTGGGTGTGTGTGAGCATGTGTGTGTGTGTGTGAGCACACCTTTAAATAGGCTCCTCAAGGCTGAAAATCGATATGGGTTGCTATAAGCATCTGAGTGAGCACTCCCTCCTTGCATTGGCAAGTCTAGTTACCTATCCACCAAGTGTCTAGTTGGCTAGTTTAACTGGCTCTCACACCCACTCTCTAGCATGGAAACTCTCCTACAACTCCCACAAGGCAAGAGGGCGCCCCCTAGCTGCTAAAGCAAGCTCAGAGTGGCATGGAACCTGCTTCCACACAGCCTCGAGCCCCGGTGCCTCCCCGCACAACTTTAGAAAAAATTGGTTTTAGGCTAAAACGGCCCATACGAGTCGGAATTTAATGCCGTTGCTATACTAAGCTCTAACTAAGGCGTACTGGTCCGAGTACCTGCCATATTTAGCAGCCCCCCGGGGTCCGAAAATGCATTTTTTCAAATTCGGGGTACGGGTGCAGTTTTTGGAGACGGTCAAAATTGGACGGGTCGGGTGACCAAAAACTTACTATTTTTGGAAATTTTGTACAAAAATTATTTTAATTCACATTTCGAAGCTTTAAAACATCCTAAACATCATGGCACTGACAGAGTTTGGAAAACTGCTAAAAATAGTAACTTTTTCCATTATGTTTATTTCATGGTACAAGGGTGCTTTTTTTGGTCGGGGTCCGAGACCTTACACATAGCCTCTCTAACTTTGCATCTACAAACATGTTGTGCATTGCACTCTGGAGCTCATCCGCAAAAGTACATGTTTGCAGTCAGTGAAACTACATTGTCTCACACATGTGACTCACTCCTCTGCTCTTTGACTGGCAAAGCATCAAAATCTGGCAACACCATCGGTGACTGCTCTAGTCATGCACTCAAAGAGTTGTCCTACCCTAGATGTCCGTCCTTAGACTCTACATGCACAACGAGCGAAGTGTCACACTGCTTATCAACAAAGTGTACTCCCCTAGACTGCGAGCATCTACATGGCAACAAACTCATAGAGACTATGTCATCTTTGACACCAAGAGCATAGAGAAGAGTCAAACAAGCATCATGATGGACTTGTGCTATCACAAGTAAACCTCTCCTCATCAAGTAAGACTCATTGATCAACTAAACATGACACCGATGATCTTGGAGTTGTGTGATGGAGATGAAACTCCTACAAGCATCAGGCACAAACTAAATATCATGGAGCACAAGCATACCCCCACTGGCGAAACGCAAATGAATGTCACCCACACCATGAACACCATCTTGTCTTAGAGCTAAAAACGTGCTAAATCACTCCCTTCAAGGAGTAACATGGTGTAAAGCATTGATTTCTAGTTGCCAATCATGAGACAAAGTCCATGCATGCCTAGGTAAACCCATAGAAGTAGGAGTGTCTACCACACTCATACTCTCAGCAACATCTAATGTAATCCTTCGATGTCTCCAGCACCTAAAATGACACATCCTCATGTGCCCTAGTCAGCCACAATGCCAACAAACCATATGTTTATGCCTTTAAGATCTGCTTGATACACTAACATGTGTATCCAATGATAAAATGTCACTGCAAGATGCCATAAATGAGCACAATATGAGTCTATAGATCAGCCCACACAAAGTGTAAATGCATTATCCACAAGAGCATAACTGCTCAACACCATGAAAAATAAAACTAGCTAATTTGACACCTGCCACCAAAACTTTAGCAAACATCACATAAAGCACATAATCCTTTGCCAAAGCCAAGAACCAATCATGCATAATACATGATCATACACAATGAGAGTGCAAGAAAAATGACCATCTGTATAGGCACAAGCCAAAATGTGGCTAAAACAGCTCTCTAACACTTGTCATAAATTGCATAAAATCTGGCAAAAATCCAGTAGAATCTCCTTTGTAACTGGAGAAAAATGTCACTAGAGAACAAGGAGTTTAACAATGCCAAAACACTATGGCACAATACCAAACAGAGTGGCAAAAAATCCAAGAATCCCTTGATCGGAATCAATGAGCATAAAGCTCCCGCAATGTTAATACATGAGCTATACCTATTGTACAAGGCACTGCAAATCTGTGAGCTAATCACTTACACTTGGCTTGCCATGTCACCCTAACCGCCACTCCATCACCACCCTCAAGTTCCACCTTGCATGCCACCTCACTTTAGATGCCATGTCATCCACCACCTCACGTGCCACTTGTTCATGGTGCTTGCATGGCTTGCAATGTCACTCGCCACCTCACAAGCCACTAAGCATGCAAATCACCAACTTTCCAACTCACCATTTACGTTTTTTCCACCTGAAAATTCCATGTCACCATTTTGACATGTTATCACATGACATGGTAGAGGAGGAGGATCCTGCCCGCCACATGATCTTGCCACCTATGCAATCCAAGTCATGAATCATCCATACCACCCTGCCACATAGACAATCATGTCATCCATGATGACCACCTCAACATCCACATCATTGTTTTAACTTTAATTACAAATGATTAAAAAAGAAAGAAAATATAGCATAATAATTGAAGTCACTCAAAGTCATGAAGGTCTCAAAAGAGCATGATAGACATCACAAAGATCCCGTTTGCATAGTTCAAGATGTGGAGGCGATTGCTCTTGCGGATGAAAATTGACAAAAATCTTGAGAACGCAAGCAATTCTCTAGAGCAAGATTACATGCGGATTTGCCGCAAGAGCCCATTACTCTCCCTATGATCGAGGATTTTGGGGATGTTAAAGTGCATGTATTATCGTCTAAGGATGACACTTCATCTCTCCCTCTATTGCCTAGCTATTTGCCTTCTTCCCTTTCCTTGGTTTCTATACCATTGGCCTCAACATCTACAATCCCATTAGGAAAGGCGACACCCGTTGGCGAGCTCACACCTCCTACAGTGGATGCCTTTGGCAAGTCTCACATGGTATCTCCAAGCTTCGGAGCATTTCAATAGTCCATCAATGTAGTGTAGTTTCTTTTGAGTGGATCTCCCTCACTTGCTCTTGGAGTACCCTCTAGAGTTGGCATGGAGACATGTGTGCACCCTAATTTAGCTTTGGAGCCCGGTCCTTTGGCGATGGGATGCTTGCTTAGCATGTTTGGAACCAAATATTGTGCATGCATCATTGCTGAGACCTAATTCAATGACATCGATCTTCCCTCACATAGTTCGGTGCTTGAGCATTTGTTGCGATGCCCTTGTGTCATTGAGGTCCGCACAACTATCGAGATCCATTGTCCTAGGACCCGTGGGGCTACAACAGTAGTTGTAGATAGTGCCAAGTGCTCTTACATTGCACTATCTTGATGAGACTCCTTAGATGCACTTGCAGCTCATTACACCCACCACAATGGTGGTAGCTATATCCGTCACATGTATTTCTCGGGCCACTTCTCATGTGCTGTGTATTTGGTGGCCTACCTTACATGATGGATGCCTCAATAGACATTGAATTGATTTGGGACATAGTGAGGAGCTTTGGGTGAGCAATGGGCATACTCCACGATGCTCACACATTCTGAATTCACGCATGAGGGATCTCATAGGACAGTTTTGGGAGGAGAATTGCTGCACCTTGCGAGACTTCAAAAAGGTAGTTTGACATAGGATTGGCCCCAAGTGATACATAGAGCATGATGCTATGATTCTAGAGATTATAGAGAGTTAGCTCTTTCATGCATTCTAGGATGGCCACCCTCAGATCACCATTGGTCAACACTCCTTTGAGGCCTACAAGCCTTGGAACATGTGATTCATGCGCAAGAGAGGGACATGTTGTTGCAGATACCCTGTGCAATTTCATATGATGTATGTGTTCCATGCTCTTTCAGGGCATGCTACAAAGGTCCCGATGGGACAACGAGACTTCATCCACTCTTTGTTGTGTGAGTGTGGATGGGGCCTCCTACCATTAGATGTTGTGTGTGGAGGGCAAGTGTGCCCAATAGTGGGGATCGTTCACGACTTACACCTGTCCCGGCGATGGTGATGCGGTTGAGACAGCTACATGGTAGCAGTATGACTACCAGACAAACACTGGGCTTCGAGGTGGCACATCTTGTAGGTTGCAATTTACATCTCATAGTGCACCACACCTCTTCTTCATGTAGGCTTTTAGGTCCTGTGTGTATCCATATGTGTAGCATGCACATTGTGCAAAGTGGTAAGATTGTCAGTTTTGTGCTTACCTTGCCTCCTTTCCCATTAGCATTGTGATCTCTGTCATGGATTTTTCAGAGAACTACACATTTGCCCCACAACAGCAGATCCAGTCAGGAGATCCAATCTGAATATTACTTCTCTAAGCAAGTACAAATGATAATAGTTGGACAAATTTACATTCACTTTGATTTTTTAGCCGTATGATGTAAATGTGTTGTTTCATGTACTCTAACCTTTTCAAATTCTCTTGAAGGTGACGATATTTTTCCATATATCTTATCATCATGTAGAGATGGCAGTTGATGGAGTGGAGAGCTTTGAGGACTCATGGGTGATCATACACAAGTACCATTTCTACATTAGTGATGATCGCTCCACAATGCATAGTTTGTGAAGCATTGTTTCCAGTAGCATGATCTTTTCCTTTGTGAGCCTCACATCTCATACTCTTATTTCTATATTCGGTATGATGGTTGTGGTACAAAATTAAAAATCATACATTAGTCCTTTTGGTTGTACAGATGGCACCATAGCAGTGGTATACCTATCATTTGGAGCTTCTTTGAGTCATTGCATGGAAAGGGAGAGCAAGATGGTGCATGCGCTTGTGTGAAGCATGCTGTTTGTTGATATTAGCTTCGACAGGAGAGTGATCAATTTAGAGATGCTAGATAGATTGTGGAGTGGGGCTCACAACACATGGCATGTGACTCATCTCCAGTCAGTAGACACTCAATAAGGAGGTTCTTTTGGTGTGTGGATAGCTAGGATATTGATCTCACTAGCTCGTATTGTGACATTGTAGCAGGTACGCATCAGTTGCATAGCATTTGAAGCATTACAATCAGGGATCTCACCATCTTTACTAGGTGCAACTCATGCTTTTGCAATGTCTGCATACACAGAAAGTGGGAAGATTGCACCATGATAGAGTGGGCTGACAGGTGGACACTACAACCTCTTTCACCATCACAAGGTATGATGACATCGAGTAGCTCCATTGAGACTGAGATCATACAATTCTCAAATGATGCTGATACTCTCACAAATTACTTGGTAGAGGGAGATGATTTTGCAGTTGTTGTGAGGAGGGGAATATGGAGGGAGTTGACTACTATATTCTTAGATGCACCAAGGCAAAGTTGTGCTTCAAGAATCCAACGTGGATGATTATGGTGAGGCATATGATGCTGACAATATGGTTGTTTTAGGGCACTATTTTCAGAAGGTGCATGGACAAGGGCGTTACATCCATTTTGTATAGTATGAGTGGCCAAAGGTGGCCATACACTACTCCCATCTTATCCTTGCTATGAAGCTACAATTAGAGAGGATTATCAACAATAAGAAAGGGAGCACCCCTCACTGGCGTTTGGGATTGGATGATCATGAGAGCGTAATGGAGATAGTGCACAATAGAACAAAAGCTATAGATCTTACTGATGACACTAGCACTCATTTTGGAGATGACAATTGTGATGATGAGTGCTAGCAAAGACCCCTTCATTCATGCTATTTGTCATTCCAGCTTTTTTCCTCTCGGTTATTTCTATTTTTGTATACTTTGGTTAATGGATCTTCTATATTATGGTGTTGCACCTTCTCTTGTTCATTTGTGGTTCACTTCGTCTTGCACCTTCTCTTGGTAATTTGTGGTTCACTTCTAAATTTACCATTCATATGCTATTATTTAGGTTTAGCATTGATCTACTTTTATTAAAGGTTCACGGCCTTCCGTTTTTGTCTCGACTGTCATTAGCGGAATGAACACCAACTTGTTGTTGTTGAGCCCTTGGCGAGATTTTCAAGAAAAGTAACTTAATCTTCTATTCATAAAATCATCAAAAATTCATATAGGGGTCTACAAAAGTCCTTCCATGAGAAAATATAATAAAGGTTTCAACCATAGCTGTGATACACATCAGTTGACATGTTGTAAAATGATGGTGATTTATGATATGGATCTAAAAAATGATACACACAAGGAAACTCGGGGTATCTAATGAATTTTTTTTCCTAAAAGGTTGATCAAATGTGATAGTCAATAACAACTCGATTGGCAAGGGGATGACTGATGTCACTTTGTCATAAATCCATCAATTATGGATTGTGACTACATCAGGGGCCATGATGATCAATGGGGTTTCATAAAATTGAAAGTATCAAGTTAACTTTAAGTCTATAGCCCACTTGATTCAATGTAGGTCAATTTCCAAGTGTTCAAACTGACATGCTCAAATGGAAAAGGTTGATCCAAGAACCCAACGACTTCTATATGACCATGTATTTGGTGGATCAAGATTTATATGAGGTGATAAAATCTTGTCGAAAATACATAACTCTTTCTCTTGAAATTCAAAGATTGGTGATTGGCAAGTAGTGTCATACACTGCTCTAAAGACAGTTAATAAACAGTTGGTGTCCATAAATTTGTGCTACAAAACAAACAGAATAGCAATGTCAAACTATGTGTTCATGCATTCAATCCCAAGAATTGTGTAGACTATTGAGAAACCAAACTGTAAACCTAAAGCTCTGATACCAATTATGAGGTCCCCAACCCAAAACATTGGGACGACTTGATAGTTACCATTCCTTTATTTTCAATTGACGACACCCTACTCCAATTCCACAAAGCAAGGATATGAGCTACTAGTCTCCCACTTCCACACCGCACTCACGCATTCCTCTTGTTTAATTGTTACCACGTTGTTTTACACATTCAAATAGGGTTCCTTTATTAATTTCAAACACAGGTTCTTTCATACAGACCTTCAAACATCACCAAAATGATTCTTTCTTAAACATGGTTTAATGAGTATAGTGCTATATATATAAAAAAAGAATTAACCAATTTTCATATGAGTTTGCCGTTACCGGCGGACTTTCTCTGTCTAGCCAACATAACCTTTGCAAAGGATTCACTTATTTTCTAGTCGCAAAATGCACAAACTTTCCCAATCACTAACCGCAAGGGGACATCTCGCTAACCATAAGGCATCTTGCTAACCGCAAGGGACAAAAAGAGAGCTGATAACCTCAGCTTGTTCTCTGCTAATCGTGAAATAATCTCGCTAACCGCGAGTTCCATCTAGAAACAAGATATTCTTCTAAAAAACATTTCTTTAAGTGATTCCTCAAACATGATTTACCAACTCCTAATATCAACCAGTGACAATTTATCAAACAATAACCATTTATCAAACAATTCTTTCAACACTCTACAATATCATATGCTTGTTTTTTGTGATATAATCACGTTTCTTGGACGGTTTAAGGGAATTACTAGGCTTGACTTAGCGACTCAGCATGTATAACAATGCAGAATTATAAATTCACCTTACCAAATTAGATACACATTCGACTACCTCCCGTGTTGGACGTTGGGTAGCTTCAACTTCTTCCACAGCTAATGCCTCCACTTGAGTTACGATTGGAGTAGATGATACCTTCCTTTGTACTTTCTTTAGGGGTCCGTGATGTTTGGGCCAACTATGGGACTATGGCAGTAACCGGTGGAAAAGTACATACCAAATGGCTCTCCAATTCAACCTCGATGGGATTGAAAGGTTACTGATTAGCAAAGTTTTTGAAAAGAATGATAAGGCTTGGGTCTGCCTGGGTTTGAGTTCAAATTTAAGAGGAAAGCATGGCGTTGGCCCAAGGACACAGAGTTTTTGAAGCCTCGAACAAAAGAGTATACCACACAATTATGGCAATGCCGGATTGGTTCTCTCAGTTGAACAAGCAATGGGGCACGAATTGACCTGAATCAAGATGGGTGGCAGTCACTAAGAACATGTGGTGTCCACACTGGCCGCAAGATATGGCTGGGATGAAGATTTTGAACAAAGGGATTGGACCTAATAGATGCTCTCAATGCAAAACGGCTAGCAAAGGCATTTTCCATCTCTTCAAGGAAAATGCTCAATGATCAATGGCCTGGCGGGAAAGATTTGCAAATGGGTTTAAAGGACTTGGAAGATAGGCTTTTTTAAGAATGACCTTTTTCTAGGGGAAGGCACACAAGAGCCAAGCGCTACTTATTGCAACACAAATCGTCAAATTTTGCTTACTTCAAACAGGTCTCAAAGGCTAGAAACAATCGGGTTTTTGATAACGGATTGGAAACTGCCAGGTTCATAGAGATAATGCAAGAGAACAGGGGGAAAATCTTGGCCATTGGGAAATGGAAGATCTTTGAGGAATGGAATAGGATAATTGGCCTCGTATATCAAGGATAAGGGGACAGTTCGCTAGGGGTGGCTACCCAGATAGCCGATGTAAATATGGTCTCTTGGTGATGTCATGGCTCTACATGAGCATGGCAAGATTTTGTAGTTTTTTGGGATGATCAATATAATTCACTCACAATTGTGAGTTTTGCCCAAGAAAAAAAATCTAATCTTGATTTACTTCTCTAAGAATACTCTTTCTTTCCTAAAAATACTCATTTTCTAAAAACACTCTTTCTTTACTAAAAATATTCCTTTTTTCTTAAATTAGCCAAAAGTTTCTTTCTCTTTCTTAAGGTCAACTCTTATCTTCAATTATAGCTCCTAATCTTAACAACTTATTCTTCCTAAGTGAGTAAGGACCATAATTAATAGCTACAAAGTTTGATTTTTGATCTAATTGTTTTGTAAAACTCTCTAAGAATTAACAAAAATGAGAACCTCAAATACTTTTGCAAAGTAATTGTAATAGTTTTTCATTGAAAAATCTTGGGTATGTTACACTTTGACAAAGGAACATGGATCACGATCCATGTACCTTTGTGTCAGAATTCACTAAACTTTGCACACAGCTTCCCTAATCCTTGTCAAATGGTTTATATGTGATTTGGATCAATTTAAGTCATGCAAAAGTCAATCCTAGGTCTGTTACCCTTAGTCCACTAATCCTTGTCAAATGGTTTATATGTGATTTGGATCAATTTAAGTCATGCAAAAGTCAAAAATCCTAGGTCTGTTTGGTGGTTTTTGGACTTGAAGTACTTTTGTCCCCTTTTGACCCACTTCTTGAAGGTTTTTGGCTACCTTGTATTTCGATTTTTTGTTTGCAATGGTCTGTGCTACAAGTCTATATGGTTTGTATGGTATATATCCAAAAAATCAGAAAAGGTACCTTGCTTTTGGAAAAGTTTGTATGGTCTCTGTCAAAAAATAAAAAAGAAGTACATAGATCGTGATTTATGTTCCATCAAATCTCAACCCCAAATTTTTCTTGATGATTAATTTTAATTTTAGTAATCTACTCCACCAATTAGTTTTGGATTTATAAATCTTTTTGTCAATCAAAAGCAAATTTTGTGTCTACCTACGGTTTTTGACTAGCTATTGGTTTTTTGATGATTTGGTCACCTTTTGTGTAATTTTTGCTATGGTGCCCTTTGTAAAAGTTGTTCCAATTGTTTCCAGCTATCTACTGCTCAAATGGTCAAAAGATACATGGATTGCAATCCATGTTTGACAGCATTTTGGCATAAAAGTTGATTAGCATAATGCTTAAGCCCTGTAGAGGCCAATTCTTACCCCCTTTTTGGATCTCTTAAGTTAGAAAGTCCCAAATTTTGGCAAATTTCAAGATTTTTGTACCTTTTGTCCAATCTCTTGATTTTGAGTGTGTTTTTTGTGTCAATTTTTCTCCAAAATTGTCTATTTAGTGATTAGGTACCACCCTTAACCCATGATATCGATTTTTGTTCAAACAGTCATAGAGGTACATGAATCACGGTCCATGTTCTTCTATCAAATTGGATGAAACTTTCCAGATTGCTTCTCTTGGGTTTGGTTATCCCTTTTTCCAAAAAAAAAAAGAAGGGTTTTGATCAACTTTTAAGCTCTAACCATCAAATTGCCCAATTTTTAGAGTTATGGTCTAACTTGCCAAAATATGGTTTTCCATAGATGTTTACCCTGACTTTTCAGCCCAATTTGATGGTTGTAGTTGCTACTTAGTCTATTCCTAAGTGCTAAAGTAAATCTAGACTTGGTGCAGAAAGCCAAAAAATTGGTGATTGTGCCGCCTTGGACCAAGGAGACCGGAACGTATGGCAATGAAACTTTGCAGGGGTAGTGAAAGCACACTAATCCTTTCCCCTACAAAGTTTCATGCTCATCACAATCTTTCTCAATGGTCAAGGGTGGCACAATCACCAACTTTTGGCCATTGCACCCTTGGCGAGCCCAAAGCCAAAAAATTGACGATTGTGTTGTCTTGGACCAATGAGGGGGAATGGATGGCCACAAAAATTTATAGGGGCAAGGGAAGAACATTAATCCCCATCGCAACAAAATTTCATGCCCATTGCAATCGTTTTGATGGTCAAGGACGGCACAATCATCGATTTTTGGCTTTGGTCCCTTCAATGGATTCGATAAGTCATGATTGGTTAAGTCATATGATTGAGATTTTAGTGGATTGGATAAGTCATGACTTGCTAGATCTTGTGATTGCGTTTTATTGGATTGGATAAGTCATGACCGGTTAAGTCATGTGATTAATGGATTTGATAAGTCATGATTGGTTAAGTCATATGATTGAGCTTTTAGTGGATTGGATAAGTTTAAGTCTAGAAAATACCTTAGTGTTTTGAGTTATTATAAACATTGATATTAATATATGCGTACACTCAAGGGAACCCTCAAATCACTCCTATGTTGGAAAATGCTCAAAACGATGCTATTTATACAAAAATTCAAGAGAAGAAATTGTTGCTCAAACAAATGCAACCACCTTATTTTAAAGGAGAGGGTGCTGATATTGAGAAGGATATGGAAGTATGGATTGATGTTATGGATGATTACTTCTTGGCAACAAAAATTGCACTTGCAAACCAAGCAATGCTAGGGATATTTTGCCTCTCTCAGGTGAAGCAAAAATATGGTGAAAACAACATTGCCGTGACATCGGAGTATTGGATAACTCCTAGCGTTGGAGGGAGATTAAACAAACAGTCCAGGAAAGATACTTACCTGCTACCCATGAAGTGATAAACATGAATGAGTTCTTTAGCTTGAAAAAATACAGCTTATCCTTGAAAGAGTACTACTCAAAGTTTGTAAGGCTTAGATGTTACATACCGCCAATGACCATAGAGCAACATGTAGCTTGTTTTTGTCAAGGTTTAAGAGACCAATTAGCTCATGACTAGAATCCATGAAACCTACCACTGTGCAAGATGTCTTATTACGAGCAAAGCCCTTGATGAAGGAGCAAGGGATTAGAAGAAGAGTTGAATAGAAGCAGACTTCTAATGGTGCTAGACAACCAACACGGTTTTCCAATAATAATGGACAACCACAAAGAGCTTATGCCACTAATGCACAAAATCCTTCACGCTTGGATGTTTGATGCTTTGAATGTGGAGAGGTGGGACATTATCGGAATAGATGCCCAAGTCTAACTAATAAAGAAGCTGTAGCAACTAAAGTAGACCAAAGATACCGCCCTTTTCGACTTAACAATGAACAAGGTGGTGGATGAGGTAGAGGGTAAGGAAGAGTAGCCAGGGTCTTTGGAAGAGGTCAAGATAGGAATGCCCATGCACATGAAGCTATAGGAGAGCCTACACTTGGTGAAGAATAATTGAGAGCAACTATTCATGTAGCTATTTGACAACCCTGGAGCTCAAAGACAATATTTCGTTGATGGGGTTCTTGGGATGGATTGGTTGTGTAGAAATCAGGCTTGTATCCACTATGACCAAGGTAGTTTGAGCTTTAGAGATAGTCAGGCAAAACAAGTAGAAGTACAGGGGAAGAATGGGATTCCAAGGATTCAATTAGTTAAAGCAAACTGTCTACTCAAAGGTATGAGATGTGGACAACAAATATTTGTGGTCAAGCTGAATAAGCTCAATCCAAAATCAAGCGTTACAAAACCCTCTAGGCTTCATGAATATTTAGATGTCTTTCCTGAAGACCTCACCTCTCGTCCTCCAAACCAAGAAATTGACCATGAGATGGAGATTCTGTGAACATGTGTCAAGGAGACCTTACAAATTGGCGCTACCAAAAGCCGTTGAACTGAAGGAGCAACTTTGTCAACTCATAGAACAAGGATGTATTAGATCGAGTAAATCAAGTTGGGGAGGACCACTACCTCTTTCAAAAGAAGAAAGATCGGACTCTATAACTCTGCATTGACAACAGAGGACTAAACCAGGTAACAATTAGGAAAAACTACCCTATACCACGAATCAATGAATTGTTGGATAGGCTACATAGTTCCCAGGTCTTCTCAAAGATAGATCTAAGATCTAGTTATTATCAAATGAGAATAAGGGAATCAGATATTCCAAAAATACCTTTCAACACTCGTTATGGACATTTTGAGTTTATAATAATGCCATTTGATCTAATTAATGCTCCAGCTCGGTTCAATAGATTGATGTAGGATATTTTTAGGCCTTATCTAGAAAAATTTGTCCTTGTCTTCTTTGATTATATTCTAATCTACTCAAAGGATGAAGAGGAACATGAAGATCACCTAAGGAAGGTGCGGGATATACTTCAATTTACAAGCTATATGCAAAGATGAGCAAGTTGTTCATTCTTCTCTCCAATGATTGAGTATTTGGGATTTACTGTCTCCCATGAAGGAATATTAGTGGACCTTGCTAAATTTTGAGACATTTTTGAATGGCCTCAACCATCTAATGTAAGTGAGCTTATAAGATTCTTGGGAATCATAGGCTAGTATAGAATCTTCATAAAGAATTAGGCACTGATCACCTCACCTTTGATCAACCTTCTGAAGAAAGGAGTGAAGATAAGATGGAAACTATTACACCAAGAAAGGTTGGACCAACTTAAGCAATATGTGACTACAATATCGTGCCTAAAGCTACAAGATTTCAACCAGGCCTTTAAAGTTGTCATCACTGATGCTAATGGGATAGCAGTTGGAGAAGTATTAGTTCAAGAAGGCAGACCAATAGCTTTCACCTCACTTAAGCTTAAGATTCATGAAAAGAACTACCCAGCTCATGAGCTCAAAGTATTGGCAGAGATTCACGCTCTGAAGCTATGGAGACGCTACTTATTGGGAAGGAAGTTTTTGACATATAACTGACCATAAGAGCTTAAAATGGATCTTCACCCAAGAAACCTTGAATATGCAACACAATCGATGGGTATATATTTTGCAAGAGTTTTACTTTGACATTATATATCATCCTGGAAAGTAAAACATGGTTGTAGTTTTAATCAATCAAAGACCCTTTTTGAGCCTCATATGAGTTTCACTAGACACCAAGCAAATTTTTTTGAGCACAAACAAAATACCAACCGAGCCATATATCTAATCAAGAAAAATATTGATTTAAAAAAATGATTTGTCCACTTGTTTACAATAGGAAGATCGTGTATATAACACAATTTTGATTTATGCTCATACTGCCATTGAAGAGATGTTGCGAGATCATGACATGAAACCCAATTGTCAAGGTTGCTGTGGGGAGAGTAGAGATTACTCATACTAACTAATGTGCATGTTGCCGTTGAAGAGATTCTCTTGCATAATGACTTATAATCCATTTCTCTAGAGACAATAAAGATTGCAATATAGAATCTAGTTTGCAATAAAGTATATTTTAAAAATATTTTACTTCAATTTTTAGTGAAATATAAGCTAACAATAGAAAAGTACAACTTTGATCTCACTTTTATATTCTATGGATACACTTTGTTCTAACACTTAATGAAAGAAACGTGGACGTGACCTAAAACCTTGCAAGGTAATTTGTGTAAAATCATAGAGTTTTTATTAGTACAATATATTATATGAGAGATATAAATATTTATAATTTGATATGTCATCGTGTTTGAAATGCCCATAGATCCTAGAAAAGATTGTGACATTGAGATGTCTTGAAAACCTTGGAAGTAAATATATCCATATATTTTATTATGAAAAAAAAGATTTGGGCTAATCTAAATTTTTACAGATGCTAGAATTTGACAATTTTGACCACATTGTTGTATCCAGAATGCCCCAAAACCCTATAAAAGATTTCCCACATGCCTTGTTCTGACACCCAGAGAAGGAATTTTTGGCCACATGGTTGCATCTGGAATGGCCAAAAACCCTAGAAACGCAGGATTCTTGGAACAGTTTTGGGACCTTGGTTGTTCGGAATGGTCGACACAAGACTTGAGCAGTGTGCGGTTTCTAGATAAATATTTTAGGAGGGGATTAGATCCTTTTTAAGTCGAACATCTCTTACTTGGGTGATATATGAAACACATGGATGCTTCATTTTAAGTAGAGATTCTTTGGTTTTTAGCTCAAACTTATGTTTCCTATTCTTTTTTCTATATGTTTTCTTTTGCTAATTTCATGTAACGCTATAAAGACAAGGTTGTCTATTGGTGCTTCTAATATCATATTGTTTGTACAAATGAAGAATACATAGATTCTGAAAGTAATTCATCTTTCATCTTTTGTGTGGGCACATTGTGGGAATCTTGTGGTCAATAGCAATTTTGTGATGAATCTACTTCTTAACTTTTTTGTAGCAATAACGGAGTCTCTCATCTCTCTGGATGTTTTAACCATACTTTGTGTGATTGTCTTTATTTATTTTATGATGGTACACTATCAAAATTTTGGTCATCTTCGCTTGAAATTCTACTTTGCTCGCCTTTTTTTGCTCGAGCAATGGAAAGGCTCCCTCATATCTATATCCACAACAACCCGATTATTGAGAGGATTAAGGAAGTTGCATCATCTGATCCAGAGTATCACCTTGTTCAATCCAAAGAATCAAAGAATATACCTTCAATGCTACACTTCTCATGTGATGTACCTTATCTCTATTACAGAGATAGGTTATGTGTACCAAAGGATCCTAACTTAAAGAAGGCTATCTTATTCAAGGCCATGATAGCCCTACTTCAGGACACCCAGGGTATGCAAAGACTCTCAATGCCATGCGGAAAAGATTCTATTGAATTGGGAAAAAGCTTCTATTGGATTGAACAAAAGGCAAATGTGCTACGCTATGTTCGCCAATGCTTGCCATACCAAAGGATTAAAGCTAAGAGAGTTAAAATTTTTGATAAACTTCAACCACTTGAAATTTGCCAAATGAAGTGGATGTATAAGTATGGACTTTGCCATTAGATTACCTACTGTACAATGAGGATATAATTCACTTATGGTAGTTGTTGACCTACTCACAAAGGTTGCATAACTCATTCCAGTCAAGACAACCTTTACCGCCTCCCACATTGCACGACTATTTGTTAAAGAGATTTTCAGATTGTATGCTTTGCCCAAACAGATTGTAAGAGACCAAGATGTGAGGTTTAAATCAAAATTTTGGACCTCACTCTTCAAGGTAATTGGAATAGAATTAAACTTTAGTACTACGTACCGTCCTCAATCAGATGGACAAACAGAGTAAGTCAACCAAGTCATCAAAGACATCTCGAATCTTTAAGTTGGGAAAATTGTAACATACCCAAGATTTTTCAATAAAAAAGTATTTGAGATTCTCACTTTGTTAAGTCATAGAGAGTTTTAATGGAACAATTGGATCAAAAATTGAACTCCATGGCTATTGATTATGGTTGTTACTCACTTAGGAAGAATAAGCTGTTATGGTTACGAGCTATAATTGAAGATAAGAGTTGACCTTTAGAAAGAGGAAGAAACTTTTGGCTAAGTTTTAGGAAAGAAGTAGTATTTTTAGAAAAGAAAGAGTTTTTTAGAAAAGAAATATTATTTTTAGGAAATAAAGAGTATTCTTAGAGAAGTGAGTCAAGGTTAGAGCTTCTTTTCTTCTTAGACAAGCTTAAAATTATCGTCTCAAAATTGCGCATCAAGAAGTGTGCACAAAATAATAATAATAATTTTAATATAATTTTTTAAATAGCCACAAATGCAGCGAACTTTTTTCTTGCTTTTTGCTATTCTTAGCACTCTCTCTTGGCCTTGAGAGCCTATATAAAGACCCCTCTCCCCTCACTTCAAGACACACAAAGAAGATCTCATAAGAGGAAGCTCTTTTGCCTTGATGCTGGAGTTACATTCTCTCCCTCAAGCTCTTGCCCTCGATCCATCTCCATCTCCAGCTACAACTCCATCTCTACCACCATTGCACTATCCCTTGAACTTTATTACTCTCTTTTTATCTCTCGCTCTTCTCTATCCCGATACGATGGCCATGAAGTGAGCCAAACGAAGCTCCAAAGATGCTCTGCTGTTTGAACTCCAAAGAAGGTACAAAGGAAGGCATCATCTATTCAATCGTAACTCAAGCGGAGCCGTAACTGCAAAAGAAGTTGAAGCCACCCAACCTCCAACACGGGAGGTAGTCAAACGGGTTGCTAATCTGATAAGATGAATTTATGATTTACATTGTTATACATGCCAACTCGATAAGTCAAGCCTAGGAATTCCCTTAAACTGTCCCCAAAAATGTGATTATTTCATAAAAAACAAGCATATAAGTTTGTAGAGTACTGAAAGAATTGTTTGATAAATGGTTACTGTTTGATAAATTATCATTAGTTGATATTTGGAGTTAGTTAATCATGTTTGAGGAATCAGTTAAAAAAACTATTGCTGAAAGAATATCTTGTTTCCAAATGGAACTTGCGGTTAGCGAGATGATTTCGTGATTAGCGGAGAATAAGCTAAGGTTATTAGCTCTCTTTTTGTCCCTTGCGGTTAGCAGGATACCTTATAGTTAGCGAGATGTCCCCTTGCAATTAGCGATCGAAAGTTTGCGTATTTTGCGGTTAGCGAATAAGTAAAATTCCTTTGCAAAGGTTCTACTGGCTAGACAGAGAAAGTTTGCGGGTAGCGACAAACTCATATGAAAATTGATTAATTTTTTTTGTTGATATATAGGGTTGTTTCATTAGACCATGTATGAGAAATAATTGTTTTGGTGATGTTTGAAGGGCTATATGAAAGAACCTATGTTCAAAATTAATAAAGAAACCCTATTTGTATACGTAAAACAACATGTAGTAATTAAAGACAAGAGGAACGGATTAGTGCGATGTGGAGAGAGGGACACTAGTATCCCAAACGGAACTATGTCTACAGACGAGTGGACCTAATTAGTTGAGTACTTTTCACAATACTATTAAACAAAAGTCTCATATCTCATTTAGGATTTATGAATGGTGGCCGTGCCTTTTAAACATTGGAAAAAAAAGACGTTGTTTATACATCTTAATTATAACAATGAGATTTCATCGTAATGATATAGGAATTGGCTACCATTAATACTTTGATTTATCGACTTGGTTTGTGGTGTATGACCCTTACAACCACGATCACGATGGGTAGAGGTCTTCTTGTCTTTTGTTGCTCATATCCTTGCTTCCTGGAATCGGAGTAGGGTGTCAGCAATGGAACTTGAGATTAAAGGAAGGCTAACTATCAAGTTTCCCCAATCTTTCGGATTGAGGACACCACAATAGCCTTAGGTTTAAAGTTTGGTTTCTCAATAGTCTACACTATTCTTGGGGTTGAATGCATAAATACATAGCCTTACACTACTATTCTGTTTGTTTTATAGAACAAATTTATGGACAACAATTGTTAACTATATTTAAAGGAATGTATCACACTTCTTGCCAATCACCAATCTTTCGAATTCCGACAGAAAATGTTACGTATTCTTGATAATATTTTTGTACCTCTTATAAATCTTCATCCACCAAATACATGGTTATATACAAGTCATTGGGTTCTTGGATCAACCTTTGCCATTCGAGCACGTCACATTGAACACTTTGTGTGAGGTTCCCAACCTGTAAGATTGGGGGCAACTTGATAGTTAGCCTTCTTTATTCTCTAGTTTCATTTGAAGACACTCTACTCCATTTCCCGACCACAAGCTAGGTTGATAAATCAAAGGATTCTAAGGGAAGCTAATTTCTACATCATAAAGATAAAATCTCATTGAAATACTTAGGATCTATAAACAACACCTTTTTCCCCATGTTTAAGAGGCACATCCACCATTCATAAATCCTAAATGTGATATAAGACTTATGCTTAACTAACTAATAGTCTTGTGAAAAGTACTCGACTAATCGAGTCCACCCGTTCGTAGACATAGCTTTGTTTGGATATGAATCTCTCACTTTCTACACCGCACTTACACATTCTTCTTGTTTTTTAATTACTAACAGATTGTTTTTCATATAAAAATAGTGCTTCTTTATTAATTTCGGGCACAGGTTCTTTCATAGAGCCCTTCAAACATCACCAAAACAATTCAAACAAGGCTTTATGAAGATAGTCCTATATTTCAACAAAACAAAGAAATTTTCAATTTCTTATGAGTTTACCCTTTCCTGCGGACTTTCCTCTGTCTAACAAACAAAGAATTTTCAAAGAATTTACTTATTTTCTATATGCAATTTGTGCATACCTTTCCAATTGCTAACCGCAGGTGACATCTTGCTAATTGCGAGGCACCTTGCTAACCACAAGGAATAAAAGATATTCCTTCAACAATTAATCTCTTTAAGTGATTCTTGAGACATGAACCAACTCTTACTATCAAACATTAACAAGTTATCAAACAATAACAATCTATCACGCAATAATAATTTATCAAACAGTGAGAATTTATTAAACAGATCTTTCACTATTCTACAAAATTAATTGTTTGCTTCTTGTGATTGGATGGTTTAAGGGCAATTTCTAAACTTGACTTACCAGGCCAGCATGTATAGCGATGTAGCATTATAAAATTGTCTTACCAAATTAGCAACGTATTCGACTACCTTCCATGTTGAAGGTTGGGCGGCTTCAACTTCTTCCGTAATTGATACCTCCATTTGAGCTATGATTGGAGTAGTTGATACCTTCCTTTGCATCTTCCTTAGAGAATGACAAGAGCGTCCTTGGAGCTTTGTGTCACTTGCTTTGGGGCCATTATATCATGATAGAGAAGAGGACATCCTTGCTTGTCGAGAAGATACAAAGTAGAGTTATGACATCCTTGCTTGCTGAGAAGAGAGAGAGAGAGAGAGAGAGAGAGAGAGAGAGAGAGAGAGAGAGAGAGAGAGAGAGAGAGAGAGAGAGAGAGAGAGAGTCCTAGGGAAAACACGATGGTGGTAGAGATGGAGTTGGAGATGGAGATGGGCTGAGGGTGAGAGGTTGAGGGAGAGAAGGTACCTCCGGAATCAAGGCAAGAGAGCTTTCACTTCTGAGAGCGTCTCTGTGTCTACTGAATGTGAGGGAAGAGGGGCCTTTATATAGGCTATCATGGCAAAAAACAAGAGCTAAGAATAGTGAAAAGTAGAGAGAAAAGTTTGCACGCGTTTGTGGTTTCTACTTTTTTCACGCACACAACCTGATCTTGATTTGGAGAAGCTTGAAAAAGAAGAAAAGAAGCTCTAATCTTGACTTACTTCTCTAAAAATACTCTTTCTTTGCTGAAAACACTCCTTATTTTCTAAAAGCACTCTTTATTTTTTTCTAAAAATACTCATTCTTTAAAAAAAATACTCATTCTCTTTTTAAACTTAGCCAAAAGTTTCTCTTTCTTTCTTAAGGGTCAAGTCTTATCTTCAAGTATAGCTCATAACCTTAGCAAGTTATGCTTCCTAAGTGAGTAAGGGCTATAAGTAATAATTTTGGAGTCCAATTTTTTATCTGATTGGTTTGTTAAAACTCTCTATGACGTAACAAAAATAAGAACCTCAAATACTTTTGCAAAATAACTGAAATAGTTTTTATCGATAGATCTTGGGTATGTTATACTTGGAAATTGACATACAAACAAGTGGGCTTTATAAAGACTTGAAGCTGACTTGATACTTTCAATTTTGTGAAGCCCCATTGACCATCATGGCCCTTGATGGAGTCACAATCCATAATCAATGGATTTATGACAAAGTGACATTAGTTATCCCTGCCAATTGAGTTGTTATTGATAATCACATTTGATTGATCTTTAAGGAAAAAATTCATTGGCTACCTCAAGCTTGCTCGTGTGTATCATTTTTTAGATCCATATCATAAGCCATTAGAATTTTATGACATGTCAGTTGATGTATATCACACTTATGGTTGAAACCTCTATTATATTTTCTCATGGAGGCATTTTTGTAGACCCCTATATGAAATTTTGTTGATTTTATGAATAAAAGATTAAGTTTCTTTTCTTCACAAATATTTGTTTGACTGGTTAAGTCATGTGATTGAGTTTTAGTGGATTGGATAAGTTATGATTGGTTAAGTCATGTGATTGAGTTTTAATGGGCTGGATAAGTTATGATTGGTTAAGTCATACAATTAAGCTTTTAGTGGACTGGATAACTCTAGGTCTAGAAAATACCTTAGTGTTTTGAGTTATTATAAACATTGATATTAATATATGCGTACACTCAAGGGAGCCCTCACATCACTCCTATATTGGAAAACATTTAGAACGATGCTATTTATACAAAAATTTAGGAGAAGAAACTGTTTCTCAAACAAATGCAACCACCTTCTTTTAAAACTAGTTTGATACCAAACATGACACTTTCAGTGTCCTTTTCTAACAAATTTAGATTAAATGCTACTTGTACCACAAAAAGTATTTAAGAAAACCCTCTTGATATGCGTAAATATGTTAGCTAGAGGGTCTTTTAAAAATATAACCTTGCATTTTAGAAGATATCATGATCAAGAACTATACTCATCAAGTGGATCCACCGTAAGGTTGCAATTGATGATTTGAAAAACCTGACTTTATAAGCTAAAGGAAAAATGAAGATACCTTGTAGAAAATTTTACATGACTTTTCCACAGATGTGCTATACATAATTGCAAGTTTCATGTGCAAAAGATCTCTTTGAGAGTATATAAAAGAATGGAAATTTCTACGTGTTTGAGATGGCCATTTCAAGCTTATCCTTGTATACAAAGAAAAATATGTTTTTAATGTATTTGTGAGTTTTGAAAGTAATACATTGGTTACTCTCTCCAGTGAGGACTCAAGATGGCAGATAGAAGTGCTTTGGTAAGCAACAATTATTGGATCATTTCAAAAATTCAAAACTACGCATGAGAAAACATTGATATTCTAATTCTTGAGACATAAGCATTCAAAACCTCAAATAACTTCAAAATTTTCACATGGATCAACTAAATGTGTCAAAGTACGTGGTACGGACACAATTGGGGTATCTAAAACCTCAAATAACTTCAAAATTTCCACATAGACCAACTAAATGTGCTTTAGTACATGGTATAGACACAATTGGGGCATCTAAAACCTTGGTTTCAATGTTATTATGGAGAACTCAATATTTGTAAGAGTTATTTCACAATAAATAAATCAAGACAAAGGTCAAGCAATGAGATTTAACTGACTTAGGAAGAAATTTTTTTTTGTAGTTTCTTGGTTTTAACATATAAAGTCATTTCTAGTTGTCAAACTAGACTACACTAGCCCCAATCCCATGAGAGGACCTTTGGAAGTCCAAAACTATGCTCTTAGTGACCATATTCTCAAGTATGACATTATGTCTATAAATTGTAAGTGTCTTGGAAACTAGTCCTTGAAGGGAATTCCACTGTTTTGTAGCACTAAGTACTAACACTTTGATTTTACAAACATAAAAAAGGTCATTTTTACAAAAATATGAAAGAATTTTATGATTTTTTTGACAAAATAGCTTGAAAATTTACTAAAACTTACAACTTAGCACTTACCATAATTCTCTCCATAGGGCTTGTATTTTGACATGCAGAAAAATCCAATGTTTTCTTTCCCTAATAAGCAACCTATGGTAGAAGCAAGGTGTAAAAGACTTCTTTCTAACTTGACAAATAAATTACTAGATTTTTATAGAAAAAAAGAACACTTTAGTGTCTCTTGACACTCAAGTGTCCAATTACAAGGCTAATGTTAAAGGAGAGGGTGTTGATATTGAGAAGGATGTGGAAGTATGGATTGATGTTATGGATGATTACTTCTTGGCAGCAAAAACTGCACTTGCAAACCAAGCGATACTATGGATGTTTTGCCTCTCTCAGGTGAAGAAAAATTATGGGAGTATTGTAGAACTCCTAGAGTTGGAGGAAGATTAAACAAGTAGTGAAGGAAAGATACTTACCTCTTGCCCATGAAGCAATGAAGATGAATGCGTTCTTTAGCTTGAAACAATACATCTTGTCCTTGGAAGAGTACTACTGAAAGTTTTTAATGCTTAGACGTTACACACCACCAATGACCATAGAGCAACTGGTAGCCCATTTCTGTCAAGGTTTAAGAGAACCAATTAGCTCACAACTAGAATCCATGAAACCTACACTGTACAAGATGCCTTACTACGAGCTAAGCCCTTGATGAAAGAGCAAGGGATTAGAAGGAGAGTTGAACATAATTAAAGTTTTAATGGTGCTAGAAAACCAACACAATTTCTAAATGATAATGGACAACCACAAAGATCTATGCGGCTAATGCACAAAATCCTTCATGCTTGGATGTTCAGTGTCATGCTTCAAATGTGGAGAGTTGGGACATTATCATAATAGATGCCCACATCTAACTAATAGAGCAGGTGTAGCAAGTGAAGCAGACTAGAGACATTGCCCTTTTGGACATAATGGTGGACAAGGTAGAGGAAAGGAAGAGGAGCCAGGGCCTTTGGAAGAGGTCAAGGTAGGAATGCCCATGTACATGCCATTGTAGGAGAGCTTACCCTTGGTGAAGAAGAAGAGAGAGAAACTATTTATACAGCTTTTGACAACCCTGAAGCTCAAAGACAATTTTATATTATTCAAACACTAGCGGCCACCCATCAAGGTAAATCTTTTAATCTCCTCATCGATTGTGGCACTACTCATTCTTTTCTATCTTCAAAATGCTTGTGAAACTTGAACTTGAATAAAAAACAAGCTAAACCCATGAAAGTAAAATTGGAAAATGGGAAATCGTGGTATCATGACATTCTATGGGAACCCTTGATTTTGAACTAGGAGGGCACCCTACTTTAAGATATCAGCGAGAACATTTTTTAAACCTTTCACATGTTCATAGGTGTCGTCCCACTGAGCAAACCTTGATGCCCATCGGAGTAGACACTTACCTTCAATGCAATTTTAGAATTTAGAAATCCAAGGACTTTACTTAGAATCATGTGAAGAATGAAACTTATTCCTAATAAGAAGAGCCAAAATTTCTTGATGCTATGTTTTGCTGCAAGGATTTCTCGGCAGAAAAATAATTTTGTTCTACCTTTAGAGAAGTACCGCTAGCAAATTTGCATAACATTAAAATTTTGTATGGTCGTTCTTTGGAGAGAACAACTCCCCATGCTTCAAGAGAAGTATCTGTATAAAGAATGAGTTGTCCATTGCCAAGCAACTTGGGGGGGGGGGGGGGGGGGGGGGGGGGGGTCACTATAAGAAAAAAAATGCTTATCACGTGGGTTCAACTATAGGGATTATTTTATTCTATATTTTTTCACATTTTCAAAAGGAAAAAGGTGTTTCAAAAATCATCTTGAAAGAAAAATCTACAAGAAAAGGGTCCCTTTTATTGGTGAAAAATTCACAACCAAGGATTTTATAAAGAGTCCTTGAACGCATGGAATATATAGGTTTTACATATAGTGACCCCACCCCCCAAGATCCACACATATACAAAGTCTTTGATGAGACTGACTTGGATCCATTGCCATAGATAACAAATCTTGGTTCAAGATACTGTTGGATCATTGTTTTTGGAAATAAGGCTTTCTTTGCAAAGCTTCCTCCTACACCTGTATCTACTAAGGCATCAATTTCCACTGCCTGGAACCCCTTTGGTTTTAGAAAAAGTCCCACAATAGGGATTCTGAAATTGTTTTCATTGACAATTTTACATTCATTGGCCATTTGTAACTTTGTGGATTCTTCATTGGCTGGTTGAATCTTTTGCTACTTGAACAGAGTTGTTAATTCGTTGAGGCTTTGCACATATTTGTTGGTAAAAATTGGTTGCCTATTGTTGGCATAGTTGTACTTGATGTAGTTGATGATAATGTTGAGGTTATGAGTTGGTTTCCTGTTGTTGCTAGTATTTCTCTTATTTCACCCCCATAGAGAGTGAAGAGTGTGCTCTTTAACCTTGAGATCTGCTTCCCATCGCAACAATGCTTCTTGTTTTACAAGAAGTTCTTTACGTTGCTTAAGCTCTTTCTCCTTTTGAAGGAAGTGATTACAGGAGAATGAGGATGTCTGTTGGGAAGTAGAGAGAAGATATGTGGGATATTTCCTTTCTTCCTGATCAAAATTGGAGGAAGAGGAAGAAGGTTCTCTACCTACTGGTAGTTCAATTACTGATCTGGACTTTAGTTTCTCACTTACCAAATGATTCATGAATTTGGTATCAAAGAGAGGTTTACTATCTTTGATATCTTTCATCTTCATTTTATTGGCTAAGGCTAGTGTTTGGCGGCTAAGTCAACAATGGCCAAACGGACCAGTAAAAGTTGCTATTTACTATTTTTAGTAAATGCTAACGAGGCCAGATGATGCGGATGCGAAGTAAAGATGAAGATGAAGCAAATACAAGCAACAGATGTAGAGAAGAGTTGGAATTGATGACTATCTATGGAGTTACGGTCACAATTGACGGTCACTTAAATTTTAGGATTTTTCATCAAATGACCGCAAATGCGGGTTGTAATTATGTTTTGGGCTCATTAAGAGTTCCAAGTTGTAAACATTGAGCTATATTTAGATCCTAGGCAGTGCAGATAGCAGATTAAGTGAGTTTGGCCATTTGGGTGCCCGGGCACTTCTAAAAAGCCTAGAGAGTATATAACTCAAAACACACAATGTGAAAGGGGATTCTTACTCACTTGAGATAAGCTTTGTGAAGAAGGAGATGTCTATGGAGTTCTTGAGCTTTCTACGCGCCTGCATGGACGATTCGGCCTCATGCCAATAGCTAAACTCTAACCTCTTCTCTCTCATTTGCTCATGGTGTAATCAATGCTTGATTAATCAAAGATTAGTGGCTGATTTGTTGATTAATCTCTCTCTTTTTCATATCTCCCTCTTGCTTAAGCATGCTACTAAGTGTGTGTAGGTTTGTGTAGAGTGTTGGTGCCCGGTATGGTCATTCTATGCTATTCTATGCTCATTGTGTGCTTGATTAGAGTTGGATTAGTGATTGATTAGAGAGTAGTGTGTGATTAAGCTTGTGTGTGAGAGATTAGGCCGAATGGTAGAGTAAGTAGTGTGCTCACTCCTCGTAGCAACATCATACCCTCTCCGTAGCTTTCTTTGTGTGTAGGTTTCACCTTCCAATCCTCCATTTGGCACGCACAAGCCACTTGTGTGTTTCCATGCCCTAGCCGGATCCTACTCCTCGGATTGACATTATGTTGATGTCGTGCCTATGCTAGGATGACGTCCCAACATTGGCGCCGCTGCCGGGGAGCGATTGCCTAAGCTAGAGGTGCCATTGGTGTGATTAGGAGACACTAATTTCCCTATTTTTTTGTTAATTTTGTTAGTTTTTAGATTAGGTGTGTGATTAATTGAGTGGCTTTTAGTGTGATTAGTGCTTGGGTTAGCATTGATTATGCTTAGAAAATCACAAAACAACCCACACACATCATTAGTTCTTGATTTTGATCACTAATATTGACCATCAAATTCACTAATTTTCAATAATTTTTCCTAACTTTGATGCTAATTTCCCGTTGATTGATAAGTGTTTTTTGTGCTACACACAAGTAGAAAGTGAGTTGGGTGTATGGACAACATGCCTATGTGATCCACACACTCATATCCTACTCCATTTGTGCGCAAATCGTAGTCGAAATCACCTATTAATCACTAATTTTCACTAATTACATTCACTAATTATTTGGGCATTTTGCAAATTTCTGATTTGGATTGATTATTTGATGCATGTCCATGATGATTATGTGTTTACATTCATGCTAAACGATGCTACACATTGATATTTTTGTTGATTGTGTGTAGGTGATTTTACGGGATCGACACACACACACACACACACACACACACACACACACACACACACACACGTGTGTTGGGCACTAATCAAGTGCTTAATCTCTGAGTTTGTGGCTAATTAAGGTGCTGAAATTAATGCTAATTCTTTGATTTTATGTGCAGGTTTGGTTCATGAACCATGTGCATTCATAAAATGCAAAACTAGGTGCGGTTTATGCCCGCTTGTGTGTAGGCGGAAGTGCCTAATTTGGGGCAATTTGGGGCTGTTTTGGAGTCCAATTTGCTTATGAGAAGCATGTGATTGCTTATGGTTGTCAATGAGTTATGGTTATGCTTTTCTAATTCCGTTGTAATGCCGAAATGCTGTCGAAATTCGGTCAAATTTGGTTATGTATGCTTATGTGCATGAATTGAAGTAGAAAGCGTGTTAATGATTGATTAAACTTGAGATTTGGATGCTCGAATTGATGTTTAATTGATGCAAAATGCTGTTTTGAGTGCGATTAGTTATCGTGCAAGAGAGGGTGATTTTTGTGTTTATTTATGCGCAGTTTCGAGACGATTTGTGTGCTTAAAGAATGATGTTTTGTGCATAAGTGATCAATTTCGGTGTTTTGATCGCTTGATTGTGAATGTTTAAGTCGGTGGGCTGATCTAGAATTTTTGGGAATTTTCACGTAATTTTTGGTAATTTTTTTGCTAATTTTTACTCAAATGTGCTAATTATGCTAAGAAAATTGATAAACCGCTTAATTCGGGTGAATTGTGCAGTGCTGGGGCAATTTTTTTTTTGTTTTTGAGCGTTTTGCGTGCTATTTATTTTATTTTTACATTTTTAGGTTTTTTGTTTGATAAGATTTGATTTTTTAAATTATATTTGTGTATTTTATTATTTTTCTATGTTTTTTTTTCTATTTTTGTTTGTGTTTTGTGTTTTTCTTTTTTTAGAATTATTTTTGTGTTTTTTTGGTATTTTCTTTATTTATTATATTTTAATTATGATTTTTAGTAATTTTGTGCATGATTTGATTTTTTGTGTGTTTTTTAAAGAATTATTTATGTTTTTTATTTATTGTTTGTGTTCATTTTTGTATTTTTGTAAGTGTTTTTTGATTATTTGTGTATTTTATTAATTTGTTTTGTGAGCCTTTTTGAATTTTTGAATGATTTTTGGAATTTTTAATGTAATATATGTACTTTTGTGTGTTTTGTATTTATTTTTTGATTTATGTGTGTTTTTTAACTTATTTGTGTGAATTTTATTATTATTTTTGGTTTTTTAATCCAAAAAAAATAAAATTTACATGTCTCACCTCTCTCGCTGCGTGGACGAAGCAGGCCGCCCGGCTTTAGTCTCGCCGTGATTCACGCGGCCCTGACCTACCCTTCTACGCAATTACTGCTGGCAGAGACATCCTACGTACGCTCTGCACCCGCGTAGCTGTCCTACGCGTTTCTGCCTCGAGTCCTCCTACGTGCGCATGCTCCTGACCTACCCTTCTACGCAATTACTGCTGGCAGAGACATCCTACGTACGCTCTGCACCCGCGTAGCTGTCCTATGCGTTTCTGCCTCGAGTCCTCCTACGTGCGCATGCTCCTGGCCTAGTCATCCTATGCGTTGCTGCCCCAGGCCCTGCCCCAGGCCCAAGACTTCCTACGCCCTCAGCACACAACACTCTCTCTCTAGCAGCCCAAGTCGGCCCCAAACCCATGTGCATCCCACCCCACTTCTGATAACGCACATACACACACACCGTAGCTCCCGCCGAGTCTCGCCTTGGCTCACAAAAAGACACACGCCCTTGATCCCCCTAATCTCGCTGCAGGTCTGCCTGTCATAAACCCACACACACCACACATTTCTCTCTCTCTCTCTCTCTCTCTCTCTCTCTCTCTCTCTCTCTCTCTCTCTCTCTCTCTCTCTCTCTCTCTCTCTCTCTCTCTCTCTCTCTCGCTTTCCCTTGCCCGCCTGCAGCGCACTTCCCTGGTCCCGCCTTGCCTGCAGGTCAACGCATCTTGCTTGGCTGCTGACGCTGACCCCACACACACACACACACACATAGGTTTTTTGGATAACGCCAAACCAGGCCTCAATGCTACTTGCAAGTTGCGGCGACTTGCCTCAACAATCTGGCAGTGTTAAACTTCTCTCCCAGACCCCACGCACATCCCTGATTCTCTACCTCCAGACCTCGCACGTGCCATGCTGCCTCATCTTCATATGGGTCCATCAACTGCAAACTCGCTGAGCCCACATCTCTTGCTTGTTGACCCCACCCGCTGAATTTCCCATGATCCCTTTGCTTCGGAATCCTAGCTGGCTCTCGCCCGAGGCTCATCACCCTCTCGAGTCCCGAGCCCAACAATAGGCAGTCTTTTGTAATCCATTGATTGTAGTATGCCAGATTTAGTCTTTTGTAATCCATTGATTGTAGTATGCCAGATTTTCTCTTGCTGCTACACAACAATTGCTGCTAGTTATCAAATCGCGACATTGGCCTCACGACGCTACTTGCCTCATCAATCCTTGCGTCTCACCTAAGTCACTCTCTCTCTCTCACGTGCAGGTTGCCGACGTGCCATGGCATTAATAATAATAATAAAAAATTAATGACAACAAAAATGAATAAATAAAAGAATAACGAGGTTTGTTCCTACCTCCGCTTTCACCATAGCTAGCACTCACACACACGCTCATGAGCTCACCCACATACCCTACCCCTCAACTCATTTTTAGTTCTCTTAACTCAAGAGACATGAGATACAAAGAGAACAAAATCACTAAAATTTTATGAAGACTCATAAAAAGGGTTCGCATCCCTCTAACACTTCACGATGCCCAAAGATGACGTATACTACAATGTTCAAAGCTAAAAATGATCAAGACAATACCTTTAGTCCTGTGATTGATTTTTAGCATTGACGATTGAGTTGTTTGAGGCCAAAGAGGGATCCGCATGACGACATATTTTTAGCGATAAGAGAGTCGTTGTGCATGGATGCCTTGATTCTATATTGCTTTGTATGTCAAAATATGATGCATGACAATGTGTGAAGCACATACATTCAATCTTTGTGCGATGAGTGCTCAGGTTCAAGGAGTTACATAAATTTGCCAAATGTGATAGATTTTAGTGCCTGGCTTGATGGAAATTCTCATTTGCACTAAAATGGCAAGCTCTATTGGACATGCATATGAACTTCATGAGAGAGTTGCACTAGATGATGAGTGGTGATTGCTTGATCGAAACTTTGTGCTTAAACTTAACATTGCTTGTACATTTTAATGCTCGACTTGAATGAACAATCATTGGAAAGCATTAGAATTGAACTTGTTTTAATGGCCAAGAGAGAGCATTAAAACTTTTGGGGTTGTCGATGATCATACATTTTTAGTGCTTGTGATGAATTTACAAATGCTTTCATGGACTAACAATTGTGCATTTTTTGAAGGGAAATTGGCCAATCATGATTCAACATCAGGTTGTGATTAACCAATAAAGAGAGTTCAAAATTTGCTTCATCCTAAACTCTCTCTTCCTTTTAACATGTATGCCAAAAATGCTAAAGTGAGCATGATTTTGGGAAAATGGTCAATAAATAGCATTAAATTGAGGGTTGCTATTGACCATAATATGGTGCTATGAATTAAAATTTGGATTTGGCATTGCTAGATACATTTGGAATTTCTTGATACATTTTAGTGCTACATACGGCAACTAGACCTACGCCTAATGATGATGTGGTAATACATCTGGGAAAAAGCAGCTGCAGTGAATGGTAATGACCTTAAGGAGGCTGGAAATTGAGCATTGCCAGGCAGAACTTTCCGTGCAAGTCATCAAAGGAGAAAATTGAAGCTGAAAAATTGAGTGTGCCAGGGATAAGAGTAATAGTGAAGCCGGAAAAGCAAAAGTTGCGGATAGATACACTTCAGAAGTCAGAGAGTGTGCTGTCAATAGGCAAATTGAGGTCGATTTAGTTCAGGACAAAAGTGCTTTGCTAATCTACAATTTTGCAGATAAAGAGAAAATTTCATCACTCAATCAACTGGAATCGAGGTATCACAAAGGCGAGTAGTCGTTGCAGTAAAGTGGTAAGTATCTTGCCAACTAGTGCTACAACTATACAGGTAAATCAGATCGTCGAGATCACAGTTAGGCCTAGGAGAGAGCTTTGAATTAGGAAAACCACTAGTCACCCGTGGGAGAGGATAGAAAAAGGAAATACAAGTGCTCAGCAAGTCAGTAACAGGGTTGAAAGAAAAAAATGGAGCAGCAGATGCAGCAGACACAGTCAATGGCAACATCGGCAAATCAAAGCAGTTATGATGCAGCTTCAAGCTCATTAATAACAAGAAAATCAGTTGGCATCAGGTTGGAATTAATAGGTCATTTCAAAGACTTTCCATGCTACATGGACGATGCAGACAATCACTATCTAAAGTCCAAGCAAAATGCTTTGAAAAGCCCGACAATACAGGTTTTGGAAGTAGATGAAGCTACCAACATGGCTAATTCACAAAAGAATCTAATGGAAGATTGTTTAGGATCGGTGTACATGAAGCTCAAACCAGGTAGTGAGTTGGACATAATTAAATTGCACAGGCAAGATCTTCCAGAGGTTAGCAGTTGTTGAGTCACTGTGCACTTGATAAAGTCAAATTACAAGGACAAAAACTGTAGCAGTCTCTATAAAGATATGGAGGGTAGATGGTACAAAGCAGAATTACCTCAACAAGCGACAGGAGAGCCAGATCAATGCTTCATAGCTCATGAAGATGGTTCAAAGTTGGGTTACAAATACATGTCGACAAGTGGTAATATTTACCGCTTGATAATGAGCTTACCTTTAGCTTCTAATGCAGATACAGTGGTAGCTCAGAACAGAGAAATCACTCAAGAGACGGGGCCTACTATAATCAATCTGCCAAAAAATGAAGACACGGTTAGCAGGAAGGAATTCCTTGAAGCCATGTGTAAACGACAATTGCCTTCAACCACTTCAGAAGTCAACAAGCAACCTGAACCAATAGCCCTTCATTGGATCCACGAGACGAGATGGAAAGATCCAATTTATGTAGATTCTGATGGACAAAGATGGGTTCAAGTCACGCGGGTAAGGACATTTAGCGAGTCAGTTCCTAGGACACTATGGGCAACGCGCATTGGGGACAGGAGCTATGATATAGATGGAAGATGCTATGAATTAGATCTTATTGCATATATATTCTTGAAAAGAGTTGCAGCTTTCATCTTGTCATCTTCAACTCCACAAGACCAAATTGAGCAACGGACACATGACGAAATGATATCCAACCAAGTAAATATTGGTCACACTGCCACTATTGCACAAAGTCAATCACTAGAAGATAGGGAAGTGCACTTTAAAAGCTCTAGGCTTCCACTGACACATGATCAGACTTTGAATTTTTATGAGCACAATTCAAGTCCTTTCATTACACAGATGAGTGCCACAACACAACATTCACAGGTATCGAACACTACACATGCACCACAAAATGTACCAACACAAACAAATGTACAATCAATGGAAGAATCAGCTATTGAGTTAGCACGACTTCACAAAAAGCTAGCTCAATCAGCTGAGCTAGATGACAAAGCTAGAATATCAACATCTGGCATAAGGAAGATGCCTCTTACAGATAGGGAACACTCTCGGATGGGGGGAGTCCAATCTCCACCTCACTTACTGCAATCAGGACAACCCTATCAACTGCAAACAACAAAAGAGAGTCACAATACTCTCTTACAAATCAGCGAACAATAGAAGCCAAATACAGGATCGAAGGGACAACAGAGTCCTAAGACTATACAGAAGCCACAGATAAAGGATCACATGTTCATAACAGACATAGAATTAAAGTTGGTCACAGAAGCAGGGGCTGAAACGACCATCTACCAGGGTTACAATGGAAGCTATTACAAGCTTCTTGAGAATGCCACAATCGAAAAAGATAAGGGCAATCAGTCAAAGCCAGCGTCAGTGTTGGTTTTTAAGTATCTACATGTCATGTTGATGACATATTTGATCAAAGATACTATGGGCAACGAATACCAACAATATTATGGACAGATACCTCGACCAGGTATAGAACAAATAGGAATAGATGTGTATTGCTACGGATGTGGCATTAATCATCTTATACCCAATTTCCTAGTAAAGATGTACTTAGATATGATGAAGCAGCAAAACCAAGACAGTATCAGACTGCAAGCAGCAAAATCATTAAATCAGACGTCTCGAAAGTCACCAGAAAGAAAGCATATCTTGTCAAAGGATACCAGAGACAAACTCATGACTAAAATATTGGAGGTCAAAGGCATCAATGATATTTCGATTGAAAATCAAGCTGCCAAAAAAGATCAGCTACAAAAGATGGTCTCAAATAGCTTGGAATTTCTCAAGCCTGAAGTCGAAAGATCCGAAAAACATGTAGCGGATGATCCAATGTCAGAGGAAGTGGATGAAGAAATTATCTGTGACCTAGAACCAGAGTGGGTACGGGCAGTCAAGGACTTGCCACTGAAGATTTCGACAAGCAAAAATGTGGAATCAAAGATTCTACATAATAATGCTAATAGCACAGATAGTTCAGCGCTAATGAATGTACATCAGAATTCAACGGAAGTAGAGATCAAGTCTCAAAGCCAAGAAATAGACATCTCAATGTGTTCAACGGCAGACTTGAGTCAAAAGGCAGAGGTAGTCATAAAGTCAGATCCTAATAATGTCTCGCCAATGGAAGATGCCACAGAACCAAAGGTGACACAAATCACAATTAACTTGAACAATCAGAAGCAAATGGTGCATCAAGCACATGAAGCCTATCAAAAGACTTACAAACAGATCAATAAAGAGCAATGTGAACCAAAGGCCACGGTAAGCATTGCATCTAGAGAAAAGAGTCAACATACTTCTGTCCAGCTGGCAGAGGAAATTGAAGACTTAAATAGATTGTCAAAAATAGAGGCACAAAGGACTGTTCAAGTCAGTTTAGATGCAGAACTCACCAAAGCATGCCATCCACAAGCAAAGAAGTCCAACAAGGAAGTCACAAATGCAACTAAACAATCAACGCGAACAGGTGTGGATTCAACATCCTAGGGAAAGATAGACCAACAATCTAGACTAAAGTATAAGAAGGTCTTTCAGCCAAAATACCCAACCAGGAATAAACAAAAACACAAGCAGCACATCAAAACCTATGTTGCGGCCAATGACATCAATGTCGAAGATCGAGTTTGGGTAAATGATCCTAGTCCAAACAATTCAGGTAAACAAATGGGATGGATTGCCTCCCAGTACAGCTTAAAAGAGCAAGGCTACTACAGTGGTCAACCAAATGTTTGGTTACCTAAACCAAAGATATCAGGCTATACAGTAGCAAGTGTCTTCAAACCAAAACAACAAACAGGTAAATCAAGATCAGTTTCAACTCACAAACGGAGACCAAACAACAGGGCTAGAAACAGGTTCAAAAACGATTCGCAATCTAGAAGGCCTACATATCTTCAAGGGAATTTACCAACCGTGATTCCCAAAAAAGGCAAGGAACAGATACAATTGAATACAAAAGTACATACAAAAATATTTGTGCCATCAAATATAATTAAAAAGCAGGGATATTACAAAGGACAAAAACAAATCTGGCTACCCAAGGCACCAAGACCAGATTTTACACAACTTGAAGATAATTACAGCTACAAACACCGACAAATCAAGGATATGGGTCCAAAAAGTCAGTATGTCGTTTGTAAAAACAAGCCAACAACAAATAGCAGATACAAATGGGTGCCAAAGCAGACAAACGTGTAGAAGAATATTGAAGCCAGCTCCCACTTCCAACAAAATGAAACTCGCCAATCTTCTCAGATAATGGACCAAAAGTTAAAACAAGCAATTTTGACAACCAAGGTCACCTAGGTATGGCAGAAAAAACCTACTTTGCCAATATGGTCCTCTAATAACCCTCTTTTTGAGGATCTGAGCTCTAAATGTCTAGATATATACTTTGCCGAGAGTTCAAGACAGTAGTCAAGCCGAGAAAATGTCAAGTGTCGGGCAACTAAGCTGATAAATGAGCAAAACGTTAGACCTAAGCTTCAAGTCCTAATATTTTTCTGTGGTCTATGAGTCTAGCTAATTAGGTTACAGCTCAAGCTGGAAGAGTTGAGCGTAATTATATCAAGTCGCTCATTCTGAATAGGTGAGCATAGTCAATGTATTAATTTAATCATGGTGGCACGGCGAAGTGTTCAAACCAAAACACACACGCACTTGTGCACATTAGGAGAGTACAAACCATTGCATCAAACGCCCTTCTCAAGAGTAGTGAAAGCTAGTAAAGTGAATTTAATTTACTTTTTTTAGCTGCATTAACTCTGAGGAGCACCCATCTATACTCTTCTCTCGCACATCATAATCTTACCCATGCATAAATCTGTGCAAGCATATATAATGTCCCATAATTGGACATTTGCATTACGCACTCTTTATTGTTCCACCCATGCACTCACCTTGCAGGTACACGCAACGACAAAGCAACTTCAGACTCAAGGCAGATCATCAACCCTTTTCAAGGGACAAAAGGCTTAAACAATTCACTTTCACATTATTTATATAAGCCCACTAAATTCAATCCCTAAACACCCATCATTGTATATTCCCATAATAAAATCACATACCTTTGGGCACTTTTTCCCATGAGGTTTTTCCCCATTGGTAATCCAAGGTTTCCAGACCCTAAAGCACTATACATAGCCTTTTATTTTTCTTTATTCCCATAATAAATCAAGCCAATTGCTTTTACTTGAACCCCAATGCCTAATCTCATATTCACCAACAAGTCAACCCAACAGCTTACAGCTCTTCAGAACAACATTCACCACCAATTTCAAATCTCTCCAGTGCAAGCCAACCAGGCAGTGCACGAGGACGTGCACTGAAATCGGATGGGGGGAGTGTTTGGCGGCTAAGTCAACAATGGCCAAACGGACCAGTAAAAGATGCTATTTACTATTTTTAGTAAATGTTAACGAGGCCAGATGATGCGGATGCGAAGTAAAGATGAAGATGAAGCAAATACAAGCAATAGATTCAGAGAAGAGTTGGAATTGATGACTATCTATGGAGTTACGGTCACAATTGACGGTCACTTAAGTTTTAGGATTTTCCGTCAAATGACCGCAAATGCAGGTTGTAATTATTTTTTGGGCTCATCAAGAGTTCCAAGTTGTAAACATTGAGCTATATTTAGATCCTAGGCAGTGCAGATAGCAGATTAAGTGAGTTTGGCCATTTGGGTGCCCGGGCACTTCTAAAAAGCCTAGAGAGTATATAACTCAAAACACACAATGTGAAAGGGGATTCTTACTCACTTGAGATAAGCTTTGTGAAGAAGGAGATGGCTATGGAGTTCTTGAGCTTTCTACGCGCGTGCATGGACGATTCGGCCTCATGCCAATAGCTAAAATCTAACCTCTTCTCTCTCATTTGCTCATGGTGTAATCAATGCTTGATTAATCAAAGATTAGTGGCTTGTATTCCATAGCCAAGAGTGTTGGTGTAGGCTCTCAAATTCTCTACTAGCTTGCTTGGAGAAGGCGATGGAGCTCTTGCGCTTTGCATTTCACACAATGAGTGTGTGTGTGTGTGTGTGTGTGTGTGTGTGGGAGAGAGTATATCCTGCAAGCATGCCCCCTCCTTGCTTGGGTTGACCCCCTCTTCTAGCTCTAGATGAAAGCTCATTGGCCTTTCCAAGCCTAGCCAATCACAAGCTAGGTGTATATCAAGAAACAAGGGTAGCCATGGGACAAGCATCCCCCTTTCCCCTTTTAGAGAGAGGACTTGATAAATGCAAAAAAAGTAATTAAATTAACTAAATTATCATTGGACCTCTCTAGGGATCAACCAATAGGCTTTGGACTCCTTGAGGGCAACCTAGCTAGGGGCTTGACATGTGTCCTACTTGCCTCTTGAGGAAGGGGTTCCCTTTGGGAGAGAGAGAGATCAAGAAACTACCCCCCCTACCTGCATGGCTTGCCGCCTCCTTGTAGGGATAATTGCCGACTTTTGTGACACCTCAAGCCCCTCAACCTTGGGCCCGGTTCTTACCACAAGCTTGGCCCTTAAGCCCCTCAATCTTGGCCTGGGTTCCCACCTCAAGTACAACCCTAGCATCTCAAGCATGACAAGCACCTCAAGCATCTCAGTCATCAAGCACCTCAAGCACCTTAGTCATCAGGCACGACAAGCACCTCAAGCTTGGGTCGGGTTCCCACTTCAAGCACACCCCTAGCTTGCCTAAGGTCAAAGGACTTTTTAACACTAACCATTGGAGGTCTTTAATGAAGCTAACCGCCGTTAGGTATTTAAGCTCCATTGGCTAGCCTTGCTCTTTGACTGCTCATCTCTCATTTGGACCCCTTTACCATTGGCCCCATGTTGAGATAGACCCATAAGCACATGTCTATATTCTAACCCTTGTTTCTGTTTATTCTCCCACATTAAATGATCAATTTAATATGAGAAAATCATTTGGGTTGGTTAGATATTAGATTTTATGACAACAAAAATCCCAAATAGAAGAGATCTTGTTGATTTGTGCTTCATGAAAATCTTGTTGCACTAGGGTTGATTGATCCTATCGATGTCCTATGAATTCCTTGTATATGCATTTGATTGGGCAAGAAGAGGAGATCTATTTTCTTGAGGCCTTAAAATTGAATTTTTTATCTAATCAGGAAGGAGTTCCCACCATCTTTTAGGAATTCCTGTGAAATTATTGATAGCAGCTTCAACTGATGTTTGCTACCTCATTCTTTTAGGAATGAGGTCCCCCATCTTTTTGGAATTCCTATGAAATTATTGATAGAAGCTTCAACTGATGTCTGCTACCTCATTCTACCAAAAAGAATTTTTTGGTAGATGCAATTGTGCATGTATTCAAGCACCAAGATGATATCTTTCTCGCCAAACTTATTTATACCTTGCACAAATTGAGAACCTGGAGGTGCTTTGGTTGAGCTAGTTGATGCTTCTTCCATTGGCTCATCTTTCTCCTTGTGTAAAGGACCTTGAGGTTCTTCATCTATACATGGATCATTATCAACTTCATCAGAGGTGGAGATGGATGTCACTGAGAATTCATTCTACTTGGTGGCCATTACAAACTGATTCTTCATAAAAGTAATCAATTTTTTTCAAGTCTCCATTATAGAATGCATACCATTCTTTGATTCATGCTCTGGTTTCTTCATTTTTCATATCCCATCTTCGTCCATCTGAGTTTTCTTCCCAAGAATAATCAATTGATGCAAATGATACACCCGTTGGGACTTTGGAGGCAGCTTTGCCTGTGTTATCGATAAGTTTATTGCAATTTTTATAACAATGAGAAATTGTATATAGATCTCTTGTGTTTTTTATGAGTTTATTAAGACGAGAAATTGTATGTAAATCTCTCCCCTCTTCAAACTCAAAAAAAGGCAAGATGTTTTGCATCTTGTTCAAAAGTTGCTCCGTGGCTTCCTAATCTTCTCACCCTAGTTCTTTGTCATAAGAGCTACATAGAAAGTCATCAAATTTGATAACATTGAAAAGTATAGGAATTATGTAGAGGATGAAAGAATTAAATCATCATGCACAAAAGAATGAAGAGCTTCAATCAAATATTGAATTTGCTTTTGCAAGCTTGTTAGTCTTTGAGGAGACTCAGAAACTAAATTTTGGAATTCAATCAATTTGCCTTTCAAGGAAATTCAATTCTACATTTTGACAATTACTTTGAAGCACTCCATATTTAGGTTTTGTTTGATCAGGTATTGTAATGTAAGGAGAAATGAAGATTCTAGTATCTTTAGAGTTAAAAAAATATTTTCCCTTAATCATACAAAACTAAATACTATATATAGAGGATGATGTGGAAGTGTTTTCTATGAGTCTTATGTCTACAAAAAAAATTCTCATTAGACTTAAAGGTTTCTAAGTGCTAAAAGTATTTTTTCCTTGATGTGCTAGGTTTAGCTAAAGACTTTTGCACAAAAGAAGATGCAACTGGCTTCTTTGAAGAAATCATATATTTACAAGAGTCTAAGTTATCCATACTAAGAGCTCTATTTACTAATTTTGATTTTAGAGTAGGCTGTATATCCACCACACAATGTTTTGGTGATTTATCCTCTAAGCAAGCAATATGATCACATTTTAACATCTATGAATGATCATTGGAGCACGTAATTATATATTTCCCTTTATGATCTTTCCCTTATGGCAAGTTTACCTTCATACATTGTTGACAAACCAAAATTTATTGGTCTTCTTAAAATAGAAAAAGCAATTTCTACATTAGGAGCTAGGTGTATGAAAGATTAGGTGTACCTAGTTTTGGCAGTTAGGTGTAAAGGGTGAGATTCAAGGTGTTCAACACATTTGTCTACACCTTGTATGCTAGCATGGCCAACTAGAACTGGGATGCTATAATATACCCTTAGAGAATTAAAAATGCCAATTTTTTTATATTTGATAAAATTTTGACCGTAACATGTACATTAAGGACAATCCAAAAGCTGCATGGAAGGAAAATGGACCCCACAATTGTTTTCTTATGGACTCTTGCACTATAAACTAAAATATATATCAAATACATGAAAGTAAAATTTCATGCCTATACACTTGATCGAGTTTTAAATGATGGGTCGGCTTCTTCTATAGGTATTGAGAAGTGTGCAAGGGAGCTAGTCACTTTAGATACCGATCTTCTTACTTGAATATGAGTCAAGAGGTAGGAATTTACTATAGGTTATTACACTGCAATTTTATGGGAGTTTATGCAGGATTTTTTAGAGGACTTGTCTCTGTGGCTATAATCTCAAAGCAACGGGACGAAAACCATTTGATCATGTGACAACATGACCACACTACCTTGCAACCTTGCCTTCAATGTAGATCTGAGTTGGATGGTAGTGAAACAATTAGGTAGATTGTATTAAAGATTTAGGCTTTGCAACTAAGCAAAAAGCTTTTGATAGTTGAGCTACATATGAATTCAGAACTTCAGTAAAACGCCAATGAAGAACTAGGATCTAATACCAAAATATGCACATAAGGGCAAGAGGCAAGCAAAAGGTATGTATAATCGAAAACAAACATGTAATACAAAGCGTGTGAAGTGGATCGCTATAGAGGGGTAGGACTTAACTTGAGAGTAAAGCTTGGTACAAGGGGTAAGAATTAACTTGAGAGTAAAGCTTTGGACAAAGGATAGGCTTAGCTTGAGAGGAAATTATTACCCAAACTTGAACTGAAGATAAGCTCAAAAGATGATTTACAATGAGGTGTTGCCTTTTTTATGTAGAGGAGCACCTTGGCTTGAGAGGCAAGCTAACACCTTGATGGACAAGGTAGTGGATGTCATTTTACAAGAGTGGGTATCACCTTACACTAGTGGGCGTCACTCTCCAAGGTGGTTTATTGCTTTACAAAGTGGATACATCAAACGGTAGTGGTAGGTGGAAAATCTTATTGAACAAAACACGCAGTTTTCTAGTCACTAAATGATAGCACATCCATGTGGCATATGACATAAGTGATTATGCCACTTATAAGGTTCTTCTTGCTTATCGAAGCATTGATGTTATATGTATGTATATATATATATGTGTGTGTGTGTGTATGTGTATGTATATATATGTATATATATATGTATGTATGTATGTATATATATATATATATATATATATATATATATATATATATATATATATATATATGTGTGTATGTATATATCTATATATATATATCTGTATATATATAGATAGATAGACACACACACACACACACACACACACTAGTATACTGGTCATAAGTTAACCCCCCCCCCCCATGGTGGCATAATAAAGATACCGTTTTTGCCATGCCATTGGAAACCGACATGTAAGGGGACTTTACCCCCGCTTAACCAAAGCGTGAAGAATCAAGTGAAATCATCACATGGGGTAGGCGGCCCCTATCCACTCTCTATCGCCTTCCCCATGCAATGGTGCCTACAGGCTCGCACAGTTGAGGGCGTCCGATTGCATTCAATCTGCTGGCTCTGGGAGCGTGCATGCCATCCTATATAAACTGAGGTGAGGGCATACTCTGGCCCTCACTTAGCCCTGGAGTAGGTCTTTTTTCTGCTCATTTTTTGCCACTGTCTGAACTTGCTAAAATGGAGCTTGCAGCTCAAGTAACACATGTACCTTAATGCAAAGCTTCGGTTTTTGTTTGAGTGTTGTTGCAGTACTATGCATGGTTGGTGAAGAAAGAAGCTGTCTGAGTTATACACTGTGTATTTTTCTTAAACATAGAGACAAACGTTTGAGCCATATGGCTTAGCATTTGAGCAAAATAATGGGTTTTTTGAAGGGAATGCCTACATGTAATCTAGGGGTCGGCTCTGTAAAAAGCCGCTGCATAATTTTAATTGTTACACCTGGGCATTTTTGTGGGCCTTGGGACTGCTTGTGCATAAAGAGCAACTGTTTTTGGGCCTCTTTTGTTGACTGTACCAATGGGGAGAACACCTGAGTGAATGGTGTTAGCTGTACAGATGGCTATATTGGCATTTTCTACCGCTTTGGGACTTTACCTGCGTTTTGTAGTAAGGTACCTGGTTATAGGTTTTGTATTAGGGAACACCTTCATGAGCTGGTTGTCGTTACAGGTGGTTATATTGGCTCTGTTTTTTAGCCACTGCAGCACTTTACCTTTGCAGGCATAAAAGTGGTTGAACACTTGGTTTGGAAATAGTGGTATGTGTTGACATTAGCCTAAGTAAATGTGTATGTGTATATCTCTGTGTATGTGTGTATATATGTTGGTTTGGATTGATAACTTGGCTGTTCTCAATGGATGCTACACCTAGGCACTGATATAGTTTGGTCCTATTAACTTTTTATGCATAAAAAGTGACTATTGTTCGTCAACTATATTAATGGAGGCAATACCTGCACAACTTGGTTTTGGCTGAGGACTTTTTTGACTCTGTTATAGCCGTTGCAGGACCTTGCAATTGCAGGATTTACTGGTCTATCATTGGGAAAAGGAGATATTCATTTGGCAACTTACGTTGTTGCATTGTATGGAAAAAATTGATTGAAAATTGGCCGGACACTACCTTTCTTTGTTTAAAGGGATGCCAATAGCTCGTATAATGAAATCATGGGTCTTCAATTTTTTTTTTTGAAGGTAAGTATGTAAACAGCTGCTTTGGGTTCCTGGCATAATAACCGAGCTACTGTTCTTAAACCTCTTGGGACACTACTATTCCTAAAAAGTTGCTAATGATTTATGGATATCTTGGGATAATGAAGGTAAGTATATGGCGGGTTTTTTTCGGCTTTGGCATAGTGTGAAAGTTATTGCTCTAAAAAATAAGGTTCCACATTAAGGAAAAGGAGTCTTACTGCTCTACTAACCGGTTATACTGGTATCTTATTGGTTAATTAAAAAAACAAGGTAGTCATCACCCTCATTTGATACCTCTGGTTGACAAAAAGTAAGTCGGATTTCACATCCCTTTGTCCAAAGGGGTACCTTTGATACCATGGGTTTACTAATTCTGAAGGTAAGTATATGGTTACATAGCTACTGAGCTATGGCTCTCAAAATAGTTTGACTCTTAATGGACTTCACCATCTAGAAAGTAGACTGTAACACTCATTTGTGAAGTAATAAGAAAAAGATTGCTAAACATACCAGTTCTAATGAATAATCTAGCTTGTCTAAAGTAACTAAAACCTATAAGATGGACATGGATAACAACTGATATGGTCCATTGATACCTGTAAAACACATCCAAGGCTAACTGAATTGTTGTCTTGTGTGGATGGATGCAGGTAAGGACTCTATCTTATCTTGGAGGGTTTTCTTTTCTTTGGCAAGCAACCTTACTTTAATGAAGTACTCACTGAGGAACGGGGAAATTCTTTTACTACTGATCTTACTGAAAGAGGATCTCTTTCCTACAATCATTGTACCTAAATAATTCAGATACTTAGTTATTTTTGTACATATCAGTTCATTATTCCTTGGCCAACTGTCTTTTGAATGTAAAAATTCAATTATTTCTTATTAGTTAAGATTTAAACAGCTACACACACATCCTATACATAAGGTTTTTCCTTTTCGGGGGAAACCGGGATGCTAGCCTAGGAAATTATCTTAGGAATGGAGCTCTAATTTGGACCCACATTCTGTAATTCCTTCATTGGTAGACTGTTGTTAGGTGGCCCCTTTTAGACTCTTTTGCTAGTTCCCTGCTCATGGCTACCATAGTCTTTGACTTTTCTGGTTGAAGGTTTGCAGGACCAAGTATACATTACAATATAGACACTTTGCTAATTTTTATGTCACCTCTGTTTCAGGATTGCTCACGCTATAGAATGACAGCTCGCATGAGTACTTATCACAACCCTGAGAATCATGCAAAGAATCTTGATCAGATTAAGCTTTACCTTAAAGACCATACACCAAAGAATGCCTTGGCTACTAGAACTAGACCTTTCCTTGCTAGGAAAGCCAAATTATGTATTACATACTATGGCAAGAAAAAGTAAACCTGACCTCACTATTTTTGCAGACTCTTGCTCTATCTCAAGGATTGGAAGTAACCTCGGCGTCCCTCTCTGTGGCCTCCTCTCTTGTCCTCAGATGTATTAGCAGCTTGGATGCTTCACAGCTTATTTATGATTCGGCTCTTGTCTCGGATAAAAAACTATCTGTCTTGCATATGTTGTCATTTAATGACTGGGTAAAAATTCTGGCTACACTGGACAAAGACTCCCTAGAAGGTGTTAATTTGTTGTCCCAATATATTGCCCAACTTCCAGTCCTTGCTTCACAATACTAGCAAGAGCTTGCCTTGTTCTCCTCATTTGGAGCTGAGCTGTCAAACTTCCTTAGAAAACTTTGTGGGCTTAACCCCTCGTTTGTCTGCACTCCAAATACCCCCTCCATCCCTCCAACTGGTGGCATATTCTGTCGAGATAGTGCAGCTCTAGAAGTAGTAAAAGAATTTCAAAATAATCTTTGCTCCCTCAATGATGTTAACCTCCTTGAGATGGTACCAAAAATCTCTAAAGTTTTTCCTATCTTACCAATAAGACAAATAGAAATTGAATCTCTCGGAGTTGAACATCAACTGTGGGTTCTGCCAAACAAAGCCTTCCTGGCTCCTATTCTTAGTGAAACCTGGGTGTACTTGGCCAACCTTCCTGCCTCAACCGTAGAAGACTGTAAACTCAAGATTCTTAAAGGTGGACAGTTCTTGGACAAAGAGAACTGATTAAAGCACCCTTTAACCTTCATCTCATCGACCACTCCAAATGCCCATCAAATGCTGGATTGTACATACGTACTAAGGGTAGCATGGAATTTGCTAAAAGTAACCCAGATTTCTACACAGAGTCCATCTGGAATATCTTCCGCCCCTATGTGAAATGTGCTTGCAGATTTCTTGACCCCAAAGATACCTGTGAATCAAGCATCATGTGGTTTGATCATGCAATATGGTTTATCCTCAACCATCTAGATTTGTTATTCCCAGAGAAACCGGTCGACTTTCATCTATCCCTCATCTGCTCATGGCTAGGTGGACAAGCTAAGCAAATTGTGATTGCACAAATTGCCTTTAATGTCTTCCGTGGTCTTATGCATGATATTTTGAAACAGCTTAAAGCATTCAATTTGTCTCATTCTGTAGGAATTTTGAAAGAATTGGTAACCATGTTTGTACTCAGGACCTCAGCATTATCGATAATGTCACAATATGTAAGTTATTGGCCAAAGGGCTCAATCACATACCTAACTATCCAAAAAACCCTTACCTTGCCCTATCAGCTTTACTTATCTACCTCATTGACCTTGTCAGTGCTCTCAAACTGGAGATGATAGTCCTATCGGAATTAAAGGAATTAGTGAAGGAAGGCTTCCTTCATAAAATTTCTCTACTTCCTAGGAAGTGGCTTTCTTCTGATAGCTCTTGGCTTACACCTCAACTAGCTCTTGATTTTCAACTAATCTCAGATAAATGGTTTGTGGTCGGGCTTGACAAAAGCTCCAACTGTCCTACTATTATGTGCAAATACCTTGCTTGGAAAGCAACTCGGGATCAAGTATCAGGTAAAGAATTTTGTCATACTAACAATACGCCACAAAATATCTCTAACAAGATCTCTAAACATTTAGGACAACTTGGATACTCAACTAGTAACACCAGGTTACCAGTACTATTTCCTACATATAAATTCCACAAACATAAATTCAGATGGATATCTGATGCCTCTAACTGTATCTTCACAGATATCACCAAAGATATTACTCTTTGCCTTGATATTATTCTCACAGAATTTGAGCTCATTTGTGCAGAGAAGCAGAGAATCTGCAAGGATTTCCTAAATATCCAATATAATCCCTTCTGGTTAACAAAAAACGCTACAGAAGTCACACTTAACCTTCCTCAACATATCTTCCACATCTTAACAGCTGATATTACACAATGCTACGAAAACATTCCACTTAATGGAGATCTCGGCCTTAAGACTGTTTTAGCCAAGGTTATTAATTTATCCTTTACCAATGCTAAAAAGAGAAAGTATCGTTTTATCTCCCTATCCAAGAAACCTAGATGGATTCAAGCATCTCACTCCTTACACCCTCTACACTTCAATGAAACAAAACTTTGCTCCTATTATTACCCAAACTTGAACTGAAGATAAGCTCAAAAGATGATTTACAATGAGGTGTTGCCTTTTTTATGTAGAGGAGCACCTTGGATTGAGAGGCAAGCTAACACCTTGATGGACAAGGTAGTGGATGTCATTTTACAAGAGTGGGTATCACCTTACACTAGTGGGCGTCACTCTCCAAGGTGGTTTATTGCTTTACATAGTGGATACATCAAACGGTAGTGGTAGGTGGAAAATCTTATTGAACAAAACACGCAGTTTTCTAGTCACTAAATGATAGCACATCCATGTGGAATATGACATAAGTGATTATGTCACTTATAAGGTTCTTCTTGCTTATCGAAGCATTGATGTTATATGTATGTATGCATAGATAGATATGTGTGTGTGTGTGTGTGTGTGTGTGTGTGTGTGTGTGTGTGTGTGTGTGTGTATAGATGTATGTATATATCTATATATATATCTATAGATAGATAGATACACACACACACACACACACACATCTATGTGTGTGTGCATACACGTGTGCCAGGGTGAGAGGAGTGCTTGGGCCATGTGGAAAAAGCTCCCCCCACACGACATAAGCTCTCTCTTCTCTAGCATGACTTCACTTCTCCCTTTTACAGCAGTTTGATTGTATTGACGTGTACAATTATGATCTCCCTATTAATGATACTGCATTGCTAGCCATTGCTCAAAACTATCTTGTACCACCATTGCTAGCTCTATTCCTACAAATTTTGTTGTTGGCCTTTGCTAACGAGGTGATTTTGGTGATGGCTAGGTAGACTTGGATTAATAATAGCATGAGCAAGGTCACATTTTCTAAGTGGCTAGTGTTGTTACTTCCCAATGTGGCATATTCTGGGTGGATACAATTAGAACAGGTAGCCTAGTGTGATGCCCTTGATGCAATAAGCAATTAAGTTGCTACTGTGTAATTTGCTCAAGCTTGAGTAAAATGTGCTCCATTGCTCTCAAGCCTTAGTATTCTAATTTTTTTTTAATGACATGGTCATTATTGTGCAAGTTTTTTATCAAGAAGTTATTTGTACACAATGACATGGTTTGCAAAATATGTTGTTTACTTGTGAAAAATATTATTATATAGCATCACTTGATTTGCAATTTGTATTTTTTCAACATTAAGCAAGGACTAGCCCATAAGTTGCAAGTTTAAATCACAATTAATTGATATGAGTGCATGTGTAAAAACCTCATCATGAAGTAGCTATATTGTGATGCAGGCAACACTTGTCATCAATAATTTTACTTCTAAGAGGCTATTGCCAGTGAATCAAAAGCAACACTATTGGTAGAGTCTTGAAGCCAAGATTTTGACAATTGTACTTTGATGGGTGGGCTCTATTAAGGGTTCACATAGGATCACCTAAGATGTAAGCCTTGATGTAAGTCAAAGAAGGTGTTAGACAAAAAGCTCAACAACGGTACTAATTATGGGTATATTACATATCAAACCATCCACTTCTTTTCTTCATGCAATGATTTAGTACCACCTCGAACTCTACTTGTTGGTAGTAGTTAACCTCACCAATGCGTATGGTAGTGGCCTTCCCCTAGGTGCTGTATGAGATGCATTGGTTGAACGCCTTGCAACTTATAATGCAATTTCAGCTCAATACACAAGGTAAATTAACTACCTTGCTTAATGTCTATGTTAAACATGCTTCGCCAATCATTACATATAGATCTACCTTGGCATTATCCTACCATATGATTGGTGCATTTACAATGTAGTAACAAAAAGTAGAGTGCATGTTGTCAAAAAGATGGAATCACCCCACGATGTCATGTAGAAATGCATTAGAGGCATATATGCATAGGCAAGTTGAGCCTAGGCTCACTTTTGTGGATAGTTGCCTATGCCTCCAAAGCGTATGCAACCAATGGGCGATGAACGTTTAAGTCGGCTCAAGAGGGTCTAGCTACATTGTGCACCAAATAATCAAAAAGTTGTTTTCATGGCAAACATTGTGGATAGCATCCCCATCAATTTGCATTGACATCATCATCTTTGCCATGGATCACTGAGATCACTTGGGATTTTAGCTCACTTTCACAACAGCAAACAGTCCTCACCACATACAATAAATACTCATGCATCCTCATTTTCTTGCCTTGGAGATCTTCCTCAGCAGCTACCTCTCCCTATGTGTGTGCGTGTGTGCGCTAATTCTCAATTAAACTTTTCATAATTTTTTAAAAAATATTGTTTTTTATTTTTAATCGCAACATTTTTATGTTCTCACCGTTAATTTATAATATTCTAATTTTGGCAAATTTTGCAAAGAGGCCTCACTCCACATCTAATGAAAGTAGCCTAGGTTTATGCTCTACGTGGATATTAATGAGAGCAGCTATAAGCATGAATTCAACATAGGCTATTTTGGCAAATTTTGGAGAGAGTCATTCATAGGATTCTAATTGAGAATGTCACCTATTGGACTACATTGGCATTGCATGTGATGCTCAAAAGGGGCAAGGTCATGATGGTAGGCTATTTTAGTGGGCATCATTGACATTATATCATTGAAAATAAGCAAGGAGGACCAAATTTTCAAGTAATAATTTCACTTGAGGAGCTTGAAAGTAGCCATTGAGGCATGTTTGCAAATTGGAGTCCAAGCTTATGCCCTTTAGTTCAAACAAAATTGGAAGCACAAGGCCAAGTACGGTGTATTTTACAAAAGCCTTTTCTTTCTATGAAATTCCTATTCAAAGTTAAATAAATTCTTTGTTATTCCTACCATAGGCAGCACCACCGTTGAAGGTGGTGAGAGTCCCATCTATACTATATATTAAGGAGACTGTTTTTTCAGTGCCACGTGTCAAAGTTTGTTGCATCCGGTGAGTTCTGGTTTATATGAGTGAGGGGGAGAGAGAGAGAGAGAGAGGCGGCCGAAGGCCGCCGGCCGCACTAGTTTGTTATAATATAACAAAAAAAGGGGTGCCTTTGCAATGTGGCAAAATCTCCCTCCACATGACAAAAACTCTCTCTTCTCCAACATGAGTGCATTGCTCTCTGTCGCATTGGTCTGAATGCACCACATATAGATAGGGTTCCCTATTAATGACACTGCATTGCGCTAGCCACTTCTCAAGACTATCCTCTACCACCATCATTGGCTCTACTTCCAAAATTTTTGATGTTGGCCTTTGCCAACGATGTGACTGTGCTAATAGCTAGATAGACATGCAATAACAACAACAAGGGAAGGGTCACATCTCCTAGGCGACTAGTGTCCTTACTTCCCAATGTGGCATACTCTGGGTGAAAAAAATAGAGGCAAGCAGTATAGTGTGGTGCCCTCGATGCAACAAGAAACTAGTCACTACTGTTGTTGTGGTCGCAATGGCCAATGTTGGCCCGAAGGTGGCATAGAGCATGCACCCTATCTAATATGCTCAAGCTTGAGTATAATGTGGTCCCTTGCACTCAAGCCTTAGTATTTTACAAAATTGACATGGATTGAAAAATTTGTTATTTGTGCAAACTATGATTTTATGGTGTTACTTAATTTTATAGTCAAGAAGTTAATTTTACACAATGACATGGATTGCAAATTTTTTTTATTTGTGCAAACTATGATTTTATGGTGTTACTTGATTTGTGGTTTGTAGTTTATGTTCAACAATGGGAAAGGACTAGCCCATAAGTTGCAAGTTTAAATTGCAATTGAATGATATGGGTGCATGAGTAGCTATTATTGTGATGGAGGCAGTCATCAAGTCATCAGTTAATTTACGGCTACGAGGCTATTTCCAATGAATCAAAACCAACACTATTTGTAGAGTTTTGAGGCCAAGGTTGTGACACTTATACTTTGGTGGAAGGGCTCTTTTAATAAGCGTTCACATAGAATCACCTAAAATGCAAGTCTCAATGTAAGTCTACAAAGAAGATGTTAGAAAAGAAGCACAATAATGTACCAATTATATTTCAAACCATCCACTTCTTTCCTTCCTGCAAGGCTTTAGTACCACCTTCAAATTCAACTATTTCTATAAGTAAACCTCACTAATCTGTATGGTAGTGGCCTTACCCTAGGTATTGTGTCAAATGCATTGGTTGAATGCCTTGCATTTTGTAATGCAAGCTCAACTCACTACACAAGGTAAATCATCTACCCTTGTTAAATGTCTTTGCTAAACATGCTTCACCAATACTAAGTACAAATCTACTTTGCATTATCCTACTATATAATTGGTGCATCTAGAATGTAGTGACAAAAATAGAGTGCATGTTGTCAAAAAAATGGAATCACTACATTGTCATGTAGAAATGCATTAGAGGCATACACATAGATATGCCCAGAGTGGGCTCTCTTTTTGACAATAGTTGCCTATGCCTTCAAAGGGGATGCATCCAATGGGTGATGAAGGTAGAAGATGGCCCACGGGGGTCTACTCTACATTCTGCACCGATTAGAAAAAATATGGTTTTCATGGAAACCATTGTGGGTAGCATCCATGAATTTCATTAATGTGATCACAAACATGTGAACATGTTAATAGCATTGAGTGATCACTTTAAAAACACGTGATTACGCTAAATGTTCACGTGACCTTCCTATTAACCTGCAAAAACCACATTTTTGCCATATACTAGTGATCTTGCCATGAAAAGATAATAGCATGATGGGCTTTTGATGGATTATCAGGTCACCATATATTGACTTAAATGTGATTATGTGAATATGATAATAACATATGGTAATCACCAAAACATTCCATGTGATTATATGATTATCAAATCCTTAGTAGCATCACCATCACCTCACATTGACAACATCATCTTTGCCATGGATTAGTGAGATCACTTGAATCCTCTCTCTTCCTCTCAAGATCTTCTTCAACAGTTCTCTCTCTCTCTCTCTCTCTCTCTCTCTCTCTCTCTCTCTCTCTCTCTCTCTCTATATATATATATATATATATATATATATATATTAGTTTTGGCAAATATTGAAAAGAGGACTCACTCTACATCTGATGAAAGTAGCCTATGTTTATGCTCTACGTGGATATTGATGAGACCGGGCTATGAGCAAGAATTGAACATAGGCTGTTTTGGCAAGGTTTGGAGAGATTCTAATCAAGAATGTCACCTATTTCACAACATTGATGTTCCCTGAAATGCACAAAATGTGCAAGGTCATGACGGTAGGCAATATTTGTGCACATCATTGACATTCTATCACAAAAAATAAGCAAGGTGGATTTAATTTTCATAGGAGCTTTGAAAGTAGCCCCCATTGAGTCTTGTTTGCAAATTGATGTCCAAGCCTATGCCGTTTAGCTCAAAAAAAATTGGAAGCAGAGGCCAAATATGGTGTATTTTATAAAAGCCCTTTTTCCCCCCTATGAACTTCTTATTCAAAGTTAAATAACTTCTTTGTTATTGCTGCCATTGGCAGCACTTCCGTCTAAGGTGGTGGGAGTCCCACTCATTATAATATAACAACGGGAGTATTGCCTTGGCCTCATGGAAAAACCTCTGTGTGCATGAATAGCACACTCTCTTCTCCAATGTGACTACACTACTCTCTCTCACAATGGTCTGAATGCACCATGTACAACTAGGGTTTTTTTATTAGTGATAGTGCATTGCTAGCCACTACTCATGCCTATCCTCTACCACCATTGTTGGCTCTAATTCCACAAATTTTGTTGATGACAAGGATTTTATATTCACATAGTCACGTGTTTTTTTTCTTGTGATCACATTGTTAATTACCAAATTTCTCTTTATAAAATGACCTAGGTACCTTACATACTAAGGCTACCATAGGTTAAACCAAAAATAGAGTTCAATGGGTCAAATGGCTTTGTATTTACAATTTGGAAATGCAAAGCAAGGCTCACGGAAATGGTACATCAAGTTTGTTAAGTACATTTAGTCACAAGGCTACATACGGAGCCAAGAGGATCAGTGCTTGTACACAAAGAGGTTGAATGATGGTTCCCTCATCATTCAAATTTTGTACGTGGATGATATGCTCATAGCCGGGAAGTCAAAAGATGAGATTACACTTCTCAACGATGCCTTAAGCAAGCAGTTTGCTAAGAAAGATTTGGGTGGTGCACATCACTTTCTTGGTATGCGTCTCAAGAGAGATTGCAAACGTGGTATACTTGAACTTTCACAAGAAGAGTATATTCAAAAGGTCTTGCAAGGTTTTAATATGCAAGGGGGGAAAGCATTGAGTACCCCAATGGCAGCATACATGATTTTCCCAAATTGGATGCTCAAAAGGCAGAGATGGCAAAGGTGCTGTATTGTTTAACAGTTGTTGGCAATCTCATGTTCACCATGGTTAGCACACGGACAGACATTGCATATGCAGTGGGAGTGGTCAACAATTTTATGGAAAATCCAAGTGGTGAAGCACACCTTGAGATATGTCAAGGGCTTAGCTAGCAAGGGCTTACCCTTTTAGAACAATGATTCATCCATAGTTGGATACACTGATTCATATTATGTAATGGAATTGGCCTATTAACTTGAGAGTAGCGAAAATAAGAGAGAGTACTTTTGTGAATTACTTTGTGAGCATAGCGGGTGAACATAATTGATGGTAGCAACATAAGCATAGCATTTAGTTAACTTGGCATGAACAATACTTTTGCGCGAGAGAGAATTTAGAGAACATGAAAACAATTGAGGACCGGATTTATGTGAAGTTGGTCCCCCCTCCAATAGGCATTTGTGTTATGATTTCTCCCATCAAGAGAGACTTGTTACAATAAAATCTTTGTGTTCCTTGTGACCTAGGTGATGCAATGAATATGGAAAGCTTCATGCATCACGAGCATAACATAAACTTTGAGGAAAGCATTGAGTATCCCAAGCCTCAGTCCCAAGACCTCAATCACCTTCGAATGTGGACAGAGCTAGCAGGGAATAAGGGTAGGGAAGAGGAAGAATTTTTTTTTCATAATAGCATAGTAATGAAGATGGAGAAAATGGAAAGCTTAAACAATGAATCATGGCTCTTGGTTGGATTTTCACTCCATAGCCAAGAGTGTTGATGTAGGCTCTCAACCTCTCTACTCGCTTGGAGAAGGAGAGGGAGCTCTTGCACTTTGCACTTCACACAATGAGAGTTTGTGTAAGTGTGCGTGGGAGTATACCCCCTAAGCAAGCCCCTAGCTTCCTTGGTTGACCCCCCCTTGTAGCTCATGCTTGAAGCTCATTGGACCCCTCCAGGCCTAGCCAATCACAAGCAGGAGGTAGATCAAGTAACAAGGGTAGCCTTGGGACAAGTGTTCCCCTTTCCCCTTTGAGAGAGAGGACTTGATAAATGTAAAAAGAATCAATTAAATCTTCTAATTTATCATTGGACCCCTTGGGAGGCCAACCAATAAGCTTTAGGCACACCATGAGGGCAACATGAGGAGGAAATTGACAAGTGTCCCTTTTGCTTTCTTTGTACCAAGCATGCCTTGTGTGAGTATGTGAGTGTGCGTGTGTTCTCTCTCATCCCCCCTCTTGTAGGGCTCGCCCCCTCCTTGTAGGGATTAGCTTTGACTTTTGTGCCACCTCAAGTCCCTCAACTTTGGGTCTAGTTATCACCACAAGCTCGACCCTTAAGCCCCTCAATCTTGGACTGGGTTCTCACCTCAAGTACAACCCTAGCATCTCAAGCATGAAAAGCACCTCAAGCATCTCAATCATCAAGCACCTCAATAATCTCAATCATCAAGCACCTCAATCATCTCAAGAATCTTAGTCATCAGGCACCTCAAGCACCTTAGTCATCAAGCACGAAAAGCACCTCAAGCACCTTAATCTTGGGCCAGGTTCCCACCTCAAGCTCAGCCCTAGCTTACCCAAGGTCAAAGGACTTTTACACTAATTATTGGAGGTCTTCAATGAAGCTAACCCTAAGGTCTTATGCTCCATTGGTTAGCCTTGATCTTTGATAGACTATCTCTCATTTGGGCCCCTTTACCATTGGCCCCGTGTTGAGATAGATCTATAAGCACAGGTCTGTATCTTAACCCTTGTTCCCGTTTATTCTCCCACATTAAATGATCAATTTAATATGAGAAAATCATTTGGATTGGTTAGATATTAGATTTATGACATTACCTCTCTCTTGAAATCATACTCGTCCTTGACTATATGAGGTAGAAGAGATAAAGCCTTAGTCATTAGTCAATCTTACTTAGCGGGTAGAGGATCCCTTTTTACCCTACAACATCTTTCCAAGATGGATGACTAATCCATTTGGTGCTTGGGAGACATAGCTGCCGCAAGCATGTCTGCTCTTTAGTCTATTTCATTCTCCCAAAGTAGAGTGGAAAATTCTACTTGGTGTTTGAGAGACTTTGTCATCACAAACATGATTCTAAGCATGCATACTATTTAAATTTGTGCACAATTATAAAGAGAACTAGTCTTATAAGACAAACACATGGGTCATTTAATAGAAATTTGTACATTTGCTTACTTTAATGTAGCATTGTAAGCATTGACAAGGTTCATACTATTCTTAAGTTGTATTCCTTGTATCCATCTAGCATCTTTAAAAGGATGAATTTTGAACTTAATAAGATACCGTGGATAATCTTACCATGTCGTAGTACCTTGTCTTCATGATAGCTTCAGGTTGTAGCACCTCTTCTTGGTCTTCAGCTTCTGGAGGATCTTCGATAATTGGTTCACTTGGTGGCTCTCCTTTGTAGGGCTTGATTAGGTTCACATGAAAAGCATTGTGTATGAGCCAATGGTTGGGCAACTTGAGTTGGTAGGTTGTCTCATTGATAGGCTTCAAAATTTGGAAAGAACCATAGTATCTTTTTGCTACTCATTTGTTTGTCGGAAAGCTTGGTTTGAGTCATGAGATACTTGAGACTCTGGTGGTCGGCTCGTAGAATAAATGGAGTCCCCAATACATAGTTCTTCCATGTGTTTAGGGCATGTAGAACAACTAGGAGTTCTTTGTCATAAATGCCCAAGACTCATTCATTGGTATTGAGCCTTTGGCTCTCATATGCTATGTCATGCCCTTCTTGAAGCAAAATTGCTCCAAGGCAATCACCACAAGCATCACATTGGACCTCAAATGGCTTTGAGAGATCCGGAAGCATGAGGACTGTTGGGAGGTAAGCTTTTTTTTTAGCTTATCAAAAGAATTTTGCTCCTTAGCAGTCCATACATACTTAACGTTCTTCTTAGTTAACTCATGTAGTGGTCCTGCTATTTGAGATATTTTGCTATGAAGCATCTATAGTATGTGCACATACCAATAAAGCTTCTTAGCTCATGCAAATTCCTTGGATTAGGTCATGCTTTTATTACCTCTAGCTTTGATGGATCCATATGGATACCATCTTGAGAGATAATATGACCTAGGTATTGAATCTCTTGAAGGAAAAATTCACTTTTCTTTTGGTTGAGAAAAAGCTTGTTCTCCCTTAATGCTTGAAAAATCACTTGGAGATGTTGCTTATGTTCCTCCAAAGACTTGGAGTAGATGATGACATCATCAAAGAACACTCCAGTGAATTTGCGATAGGGTCTAAAATGTTTCGCCATTAGATAATTGAATGTAGCTGATGCATTAGTCAAGCCAAAAGGCATGGCTAGATATTCATAAAGACCAAATGTTGTGCAAAACGTGGTCTTTAGGATATCTTCATCCACTATCCTTATTTGATGATAGCCACTTTTAAGGTCAGACCTACTGAAGTAGGTAGAGCCTTGTAGCTTATCAAATAGACCTTCTACTTGAGGCACGGGAAATTTGTTTTTGATATTGATATGGTTTAGTGCTCGATAGTCCACACACATACGGTATGTACCATCTTTCTTTTGCACTAAAAGGAGTGGAGAACAAAAGGGAGAGGAACTAGGCCTCACCGTCCCTTTGTCTACCAATTCTTGTACTTGCCTCATGATCTCCTCTTGTTGAGCTTGTGAGACTTGATAAGGAGGCTTGTTAGGTGGTGAGCTTCTTGAAAGGAGCTCAATGCGATGGTCATCATCCCCTCGTTTTGGAGGTAAGTCCATAGGGATATCATCGATGAACACATCTTGGAATCCTTTTAGAAAATTAGACAAGTCTAACTCTTCTTGATTCCTACCATTTACATTTGATGAAACATTAGGATCTTTTAGAGACTCTTTGACAAAAATAATGTACACAGAAATTGAGCTCTTCATTGATTTATCAAAAAGCAAGAGGATTTATGAGTGGAATAATGCAACCACGCTCACTAGCATCTATATACATGTTCTTTACCCTATAGATGAAGTAGATTCTCCTTTCAGGGAACTTCATATTGGCAGCCATGCAATCAAACCATGGCGCCCCTAGGAGAGCATCCTAATGTTGGAGAGGAGAGATGAAAAATTCTTCTTTGTCGACATAGCTTTGGACATGAAGCCTCAACTTCCCAATCAAGCGAGTAACAGAGGCTTGATATCCCTTGACCGTTGTGTCAGCCCATTACCATATCTCCCATCTCAAAATCTTGAATGCCAAACTTGGTGGCCAACTCCGCTGATATGAAGTTGTGAGTAGATCTAGGGTCAAACAAGATGAAATATAGGAAAGTGATGATCCTTTGCAATGGACATCCTCTTTTGGAGCTTCGATGGTGGAAGCCCTAGGAGTCTCATTGCGAGCATTCTTCTTGGGGAAAGAACAATAGCCATGTCCTTGCTCCCCATACTTGAAACACTTATGGTTCTTGTGAAAAGCTTCAAGCTCTTCAGGAGAGAGTTTGTTTTTGCCTTTGTAAACTCCCTTCTCCTTGGAAGAGTTGTTATTGTTGTTGTTGGAAGTGCCTTGGGAAGAATTTTGAGCATTGGTTTTCCCCTTTGCAGCATTTTTGTCTTTATTTTCCATGGGCTTGACATTCCATCTAGCCCCTCGATGGAAATTGATGCGTGAAGCAACCATGGTGTGATGGATTACTTCGATGATAGAACCAGGCCGTTGAGAGTTGATGTAATTGGCCATCTCTTTAGGTAATCTCACACAAAATTGCTGCTTTTGCTTGGCAAAGTCTATCTTTTGAAAGACAGTAGGCTTGAGATGTAAATCCCAAAACTTGTCTACATACTTGTGGATAGACTCATGAGAGAGAAGCTTCAAGCTATGCCATTTGGTAATCACTTTGTCCTTTGCATCGCTTGCAAGGATTTGCTTCATGATGCAAACTCGTAGAGTTTTCCATGTCTTTGGGGCTTTGTCGTTGCCACGAAGGCTAGCCCACAATTGACGAGCTGATTTTAGGAAGTGCATAGCTACATGGTGTATCTTGGAGGAATCTGTGAAGCCCTCGTCTCCAAAGGCCGCATCAAATTGCTGGATGAAGGCCAAAACTTTGTTGATAGCACCAAAGGTGCCATCATAGGTGAGAAAAGAGATACTCTTTCCTCCCTCCTTGAACTTCTTTAGCTTTTGTGACCTTCTCCATGCAGGGTATGATTTGCGATGTCCTCCTATATTCTCTAGGAGAATAGCCATAGCTTTCGTTGGAAGAGAAGGAAGGTGAAGAAGAAGGAGAAGAGGGTGACCTCTTTCCTGCCCTTTTCTCCCTTTGTTTCCTTTCTTCTCTTTCGTAGTGAGAGGAGAAGGACTGTGTATTGATCTTTTCCTCTTGGGAGGAGTGGGCGATCGTCTAGACCGTTGTCTTCATGGAGCCACATCTTCAAAGGAACTTAAAGTTTCATTGCGTTCTTGCTCTTTGGATTCCTCCTCTCATATGGGAGAGAGTCTCCTTTTGGGGTCTCTTCAAGATTATTAACAGTATTAGTCTATTAACTTGAGAGTAGCATAAACTAGACAAAGTACTGCAAGAGAGAGAATTTAGAGAACATGACAACAGTTGAGGACCAGATTTATGTGGAGCCGGTCCCCCCTCCAATAGGCATTTGTATTATGATTTCTCCCATCAAGAGAGACTTGTTACAATACAATCTTTGTGTTCCTTGTGACCTAGGTGATGCAATGAAGATGGAAAGCTTCATGCATCACGAGCATAACATAAACTTTGAGGAAAGCATTAACTATCCCAAGCCTCAGTCCCAAGACCGCAAACACCTTTGAAGGTGGAGAGAGCTAGCAGGGAATGAGGGTACGAAAGAGGAAGACGAAACATTCATAGGAGAAATAATTAGTTCCTCACTTATCATCACTCTTCTTGCTAGCATACATAATAGCATAGTAATGAAGTTGGAGAAAATGGCAAGCTTAAGCATTGAAGCATGGCTCTTGGTTGGATTTGCACTCCTTAGCCAAGAGTGTTGGTGTAGGCTCTCAACCTCTCTACTTGCTTGGAGAAGGAGAGGGAGCTCTTGAACTTTGCACTCACAATGAGAGTTTGTGTGAGTGTGTGTGGGAGAGTATACCCCCTAATCAAGCCCCTAGCTTACTTAGTCGACCCCCCCTTGTAGCTCACGCTTGAAGCTCATTGGACCCCTCCAGGCCTAGCCAATCACAAGCAGGAGGTAAATCAAGTAACAAGGGTAGCATTGGGACAAGTGTCCCCCTTTCCCCTTTGAGAGAGAGGACTTGATAAATGTAAAAACAATTAATTAAATCTTCTAATTTATCATTGGACCCCTTGGGAGGCCAACCAATAGGTTTCAGGCACACCATGAGGGCAACATGAGGAGGAACTTGACAAGTGTCTCTTTTGCTTTCTTTGTACCAAGCATGCCTTGTGTGAGTGTGTGTGTGTGTGTGTGCTCTCTCATCCCCCCTCTTGTAGGGCTTGCCCCCTCCTTGTAGGGATTAGCTTTGAATTTTGTGCCACCTCAAGCTCCTCAACCTTGGGCGTAGTTCTAACCACAAGCTTGGCCCTTAAGCCCCTCAAGCTTGGGCTGGGTTCTCACCTCAAGTACAGCCCTAGCATCTCAAGCATGAAAAGCACATCAAGCATCTCAATCATCAAGCACCTCAAGCATCTCAAGCATCTCCGTCATCAGGCATCTCAAGCACCTCAGTCATCAAGCATGAAAAGCACCTCAAGCACCTTAAGCTTGGTATGGTTCCCACTTCAAGCTCAGCCCTAGCTTACCTAAGGTCAAAGGACTTTTACACTAATTATTTAACGTCTTTAATGAAGCTAACCCTAAGGTCTTATGCCCCATTTGTTATCCTTGCTCTTTGATAGACCATCTCTCATTTGGGCCCCTTTACCATTGGCCCCGTGTTGGATAGATCTATAAGCATATGTCTATATCTTAACCCTTGTTCCCGTTTATTCTCCCACATTAAATGATCAGTCTAATATGAGAAAATCATTTGGGTTGGTTAGATATTAGATTTTATGATAGATTATGTGGGTTGTTTGGACACTAGGCGATCCGCATCTGGCTACGTTTTCTTGTTTGTTGGAGCAGCAGTTTCTTGGAGATCATGTATTTAGAATTGCACTTCATCTTCCATCACTGAGGCAGAGTATGTTGCAGCTTCTAGTTCTAGTAAGGAAGCTGTGTGGTTATCTTGTCTAGTGATAGATTTTGGTATACACCAGACTCCAATGCTACATCGTGACTGTCAGAGTGCACTTGCGTTAGCAAAGAACCCCGTGTTTCACTCCAAATCGAAACACAGAGAGGTAGGGTATCATGTGGGACATGATATTTTGGCCAGCAAACACATTGAGTTAGTCAAAGTTCACATGGATGAAAACCCAGCGGATGCTCTAACAAAGAGCTTAGCCTTAGAGCGGTTCACACATTGCATAGAGATGATGGGCGTAGGGTGACGCTAGGGTCATGCTTCACGTTTTGTACATTTGTACATATTAGCCTCTACATTCTTGAGCCACTTGGGTCACGTTGGCCTTCAAGTGGGAGATTGTTGGGTTTCAGGCCCCGTGGTCAGATTGAGTCCGGGCGCCCATCCATTATATTGTTGCTTATAATGAGTAATAAGGAGAATGAGACTTTTCGTCTCACAAGCTCCACCAAACAACATGTCTCCTCTCATCTCCTTCCCCCCTTCTCTTCATCCCTTCCCTTGCACTCACCGAATCTAGCCCATCAATCCTAACGCTACTCCTTGCTTGCTCATGGCATCGAAGATCCACCGACTGCACCATTACGATAGGCTCGGAGAGAGTTATGCAACAACGCCAAGCATTCCACGTGAAATGGAGCACACATGCTAACACATCTACGAGCTATTTGTGGTCGCAAGTGTATCAAATGATGTATGTTTTCTGCGTGCAAGTAGTCGTTAGAATCGTGGTGACATAAGTTACACATATGTACTCATAGGTTTCAGTTTTGGGCTATTTTAAAATTTTGCTTTGTCGTCAAATGTGTTTGCAGCAGATGGGGTTTGGAATGAGGATCTTGAGTGTAGAGGCTTTGGGACAGGTGTATCCTAGTGAGGGGATGGTGTTCCTTAAGTTTCGTATGATTATGGTATGATTTGGTGAGCTTCCTTCCGTTTGTGTGTATGTGGGTTGGGTGGTGTAGTTCAAATGAGTGAGATTCTTCAAATGAGTGAGATTCTTCAATTTTGCTTTGTCGTCAAATGTGTTTGCAGCAGATGGGGTTTGGAGTGAGGATCTTGAGTGTAGAGGCTTTGGGACAGGTGTATCCTAGTGAGGGGATGGTGTTCCTTAAGTTTCGTACGATTATGGTATGATTTGGTGAGCTTCCTTCCGTTTGTGTGTATGTGGGTTGGGTGGTGTAGTTCAAATGAGTGAGATTCTTCAAATGAGTGAGATTCTTCATTTTGATTTAGTTGGCATATGTGTGGGATGGTCTCAGCTTGACAAGCTATAGAGTTGCTCCATGCGTCTATCGTGTCATTTGTGTCCTTGATTGACGTTATGTTGATCTAGGTAGTGTTTCATGCACTCTATAGGTGGTGTGATTCGCTCTTGCAACATTAGCGCCGTTGCCGGGGACACAAGGACTTAAGTAGGTAATCCTACTAACATTCATGTGATGGTTGCTTGATTTAGTTTCGACTAAAGAGAGCATTTTTATTAAGTGGATCCGAAAGAGGATATTCCGAGATCAAGTGGACAGCCAGGAAGTGTATGTCTTGCCGAGGGTCTATGACTAGATAGTTTTAGTTAGGATTTGTAGTGTTAATTGTAGATTAGAGTAGTTGTTGGTGGTCGAGTGATTTGTGAGGTGATAAAAGTGTTTGCTAGTCTGTGTGTGGCGATAAAACATTTTTCTATTCATAATTACAAAACCCCATATGATGAATAGGAGTAACTTTAGATAAGTGATTTGATTTTGATCTAGAGCTATTCATCACTGATTTATTTGTTGAAGTGCTTGTTTGCATTTAAAATCACAAAAAAAGTTTGATTTTGAGGGTAAAAATGCAATAAACAGGTTTTTGTTGACAATTTTTTCATGACTGATTGATGTTGTGCATATAAGAGGGCATTTGCAAGAGTTCTGTAAAGAAAAACCAAAATTCTGCAAACTTGGATATCGTACGTGCATGATGTCTCAAGAGGCACCTAGAAACTTTGACAAATCTGACCGCACCAGATGTTCAAAAGGGGTGTTTTACCATAGGACACCTTGAAACTAGAATTTTATTTACTTGGTGCCTAAAACACAAAAGCCGAGAGACAAAAGACTAAAAATTGGAAATTGCCTTGTTTGAGCTTGAAAAGGTACAAAAACTCTTGAAAGGGCTTAAAATCTAGTAAGCAAACCATAAGACAAGATTAGGCTTGGCCAGAGCTACAAATTCACTAGTAGTCATCATACGTGTATGAAGATTCCTGGGCCAATTTTTGAACAAAACTGACCGTTAGTCATTATAGGGTGCTTTGATACATTGTTTTGAGCATCCTCACCAAATTTGAATCATTTTGGACACATATCTTGAGAAAAGTGTGATTTTACACTTCTTGGAAGGTGACAAGTAAAATTTGTATTTTGAGAGCCATTTTGAGCTTTAAACTTTGCTGTGATCATATATTCTTGTTGCTTATGATAAAGGGGACCTAAGGTAAAGACAATTCCAAAATCTAAGCACATAGACATCATACATGTATGATGTCTCAAGTCAAGATCTGAAAGTCCAATTGCACTTATGACGACACAAGTGATTTAAGATTGCTTGCAAATTTTCATCTCATTTGGACACATATCTTTGAGTTTAAAAAGAATTTTGCAATTCAAAGAAGCTAAAATTGAAAAATAGTGGCTTTGTGCATTTTTGACATCCATTTTTTTTTTTTGAGCACATATTCTTGTTGTATTCTTCAAGGTGCACCTTTGGTAGAAATAGAAGTGAAATCTGAGCCAAAAGATATCATACACATATGAAGACTTTTAGGCCAGATCTGGGTCAAATCAGACATATGAGTAAACCCTAGTTTCCTAAAGCATAAAAGAAGTCCTAGCCAAAATTTCATTGCATTTGGAGCACATTTGGGCTAAAAAGTGTCAAAAGACAAAAATTGGCAAGGTTCATGCTTGTATTGACCATAACTTGCGCAAAAAGTGTTGAAATTGAATTTTGAAAGTTGATGTGAGTTACTTGAGTGATAAAGAGTCTTTCGGATAAAATTCACTTCATTTTACCACAAAAGACATCATACACATAGGATGTATCGAGCCCCAAATTAGAGGACAAAACTTACATCTGAGCTTACAAAAGTGTTTGCCATAACAAAATAGGCCTAGAGACCAAGTTTCATTCAATTTGAATCACTTTTGGTTTAGCTAACCTCCCAGGGAAGTTGCAAGCAACCAAACAGAAAAAGGAGTGATAGATCTGACTAAAGGTGTTAGAATTACATCAAGAAGAGTTTACAATTAAATGTTTAGAGCAATTTTGAGTTAGGAGACATCATATGCATATGAAGACTCTAGGCACATGTTGAGGCCACACAGAAACTTTGACTAGTCAAAGAACTTTCTTTTGACCCTATTAGGTCTCCCCAATCTCGAAAAAATAAAAATTCTTTCAAAACATATTAAGTATGGAGTGAAGGGCGAGTTTAGGAAATGAAAAGGCAAATGGAGGTGGAAAGCCAAAAGACATATATAGGTGGAAAGTCAAAAGGCGTATGAAAGTGGAAAGTCAAAAGACCTTTTGTGTCCATATAAGGAGGTGTTCTACTTCACTTTGTATATTTGTGTTTCTCTTCTCCTTTACTTCTTCTTTTAGCGTTTTCTTTTCTTTAAAGTATCCTCTCTCTCTCTCTCTCTCTCTCTCTCTCTCTCTCTCTCTCTCTCTCTCTCCCCATACAATGTTGTATCCGTCCTTCTCACGTCCCGTCGATTTTGTTGCAAATGTACGTGCTTCAACATTGCCAATTGTTTGCTGTGTGCTATAAACTAGTGCATTGTTTTTGTTGTTATTGAGGGAATCTTTGAATTAGGAATACCTTTTAATTGTTTTGAAGCCATGAAGACCCTATAATTCCAAATATCATTCCAAAACAAAATCCAGACACCTATAAGTGGAGCAAAGCATGTATCCAGTGTTGAAACTCTAAAATCACCAGAATTGACCTACAATAAGACTGAATGCGATAGAAGATTGTTTTGGCCATAACTTGAGCTCTCGATATGGATTCAGAAACTTTTTTTTATCAAATCGAAGCTTAGGAGTAGCTCTACAACGTTTAGTGTAACCCTTGAACAAAAATCAAAGACTCTTTGAGTCATTCATTGTTGATCGATGTTTAAAAAAACATAATTTAAGGCCTTAAAATGCATTTGGAAGTTAGGAGCGTCTAAAAGTGACAATTTGACAGAATTGTGATGAAACGATCGCGATTTTGGACATAGTTTTGACTTTTTCCTAACCAAAGCACTTGAATAGATTGGAATAAGACTACTTATAGCAAGCTAGAGTTGTTAAGCCCAAAAATCATGTCTACTTTAGATTCAAACTCAACCTATACACGCTCCGAGATCCCAACGAAAGAGGAGCATCAGCCCATAATGGATCTTCCAAACTTGCAGTTGATAAAGACCAATTTTGTTGAGAGAGTTTAGATGACAGATCATGAGAGTGAAGGACTGTATAGATACATTGACGGTATGAGGTCAACCTTTATAGGTGCTCAGAGCCATACCCAAAAGAGCTGACATATTACAAACTCTTATATGTCTATACATACGGAGTCGCCTATCAATGGAGATCTATAGTTGTTGACAAGTATGGACGAGAATATAGAGGTATAGAAAGCACCAATCCACATACTGCATTAGAAATAGGTGGATATTTAGTCAATGTAGGACCATAGATACCTCCACCAAACATGAGAATTCCTATGAGAATTCCAAAAAGGGAGCCACCTGGATTCCCTCCTAGAGTGATAACGAGAGATGAAAAAATCACAGAGATGGCAGACATGCCTCCTCAAGTGAATCTCCCTAATGGACCAATCTCCAACAAAATGACCAATCCCTTTGAAGAAGACCAATATACAATCAGGCATCAATTGGACCAGACAAGGAGAGTGGAAAAGCCAATCTATCCACCAATGAACAACGTGGGACCAAATACACCGCAGTCATTGTAGTTGGGTTACATCAAGATGCCATACCAAGATCATATATCAATAGAGATGGTTATCCGATCATCCCAAGACCAAGTGCACCACCACTATTCCCATCATATCCATATTCGAGTGAAGGTCCAGGACCAACCTTTATAGACCGACTATAACAAGGTTACATTATGTAGAAATTTTGATTGATCACTTAGAGTTTTGCTTTCGTAATGACTTTTGAGAAGACTCTCTCTAAGCTTTAGAGAGTCTATCAGGGTCTCCAAGTTGGTTGAAAACTGTGAGAGCTTTTGGTCCACTTATACATGTCTAGCAAGCAAGGACTTTCCTTAATTAACTCCACAACTTCTCAAGCAAGTCTCCAAAATTTTCCAGGTGCCTTGAGCTATCAAATCTATCCTTACTGGTCCATATATCTTTCCCCAGTACCTACCCAGCTGGCAGCTTGAAACTATAACTTCGCTGACTTTGGTTACAATTTCCTACTTCAACTAGAAACTCGCCCATTAGATAAATCTATGTTGTGCCATGTGATTTACTATCTTCTAGACCATGTGATATAACATATGTCAAAGTTTTTAATTATTTACTTTATTAAAGTAGCCGTGAAAACTTTTGGAAGTGATTCAAGGGTCAGTTTCAACTTGAATCAGTTTCAATTCGAATTTAATTAATAAAATTCTTGTTGAACTAAAGATGTGCTTAAGATTCCAAAAATACATATTGTAACTATTTTTAAGGGTTTACTAATTTGTATATCCAGTATTCTCAATTTAAGTCTATAACACGTCTTCTTTATTCCAAATAAGTGAAAATATTACAATTAATAACTCAAAATCACAGAGCACACAATCTTAAAATTATTATAGTACTAAAGGAATACACACACACAATGTCTTTGCAGATAATTTGCGACTTCAAGCTTTTGACAACATTACAACATCACGCTTTTGACAGCATTGCGATGTTGCACTTTTGACAACATTGTAACATATATACACATATATAATGCTGGCACAAAAACAATACAATGGGGGCCCTAATATGAATATACTCTCTTTAATATAAAAGACTAAATGTAACCATCACGACATCATGGAACAACTCCATAGAAGAATAACCATCTCAATGACAAATGATCAGTACGAACAATTTATAATTATCATAGAAACACATCATGGCATCATAGAAAAACTCCATAAAATAATAATCATCTCAATAACAAATAATCATAAAAAATCATCATAAGTAAAACCGTAAATCTTTGACGTTTATAGTTGAAAAATAGACCAAATTGTCAACTTTGACGAATCATCAAAATTTTAACTCTACAATATTTAGAGGCAAAGATAAAATAAATCATTAAACCATAACGATTTGTCATCAATTACTAACAAATCATCAAAGTGGTAATGTTTTGATATCTGCAATCAAAAAATAAAGCAAACCATCAAAACATAACTCTTTGATAGACCATAATCATTGACATTTGTAGAGCCAAAAAATAATATGATCGAATTTTCAAATTATAATGCTTCAATATCGACTGAAGATGATAAAATAAATCATCAAAGTAGTAGACTTTGATATTTATAGCCAAAAAAATAATCAAAACTTAACTATTTGATGCATCATGAAAATCATAAAATGCTGATAATTATATATAAAGAATAAAAAGGGGACGATTTAAGCATAATTATTTGACATTGATTATAACATATCCATCATTTTTCAATAAAAGTGTGTCATTTAATTTGCAAATATTTAAGGTTTGCATTTTATTAAGTCAAAGAGCATTCTAGTGGAATGATCGGATTGAAAATCGAACTCTAGAACTACTAGTTATGACCTTTATTCACTTGAAAACAATAGGTTGATAGGAAACTTAAGTCTCAAGATTGTATCTAAAGATAAGAGTTGACCTTTTAGAAAAGAGAGCAATTTTAGGAAAGGAAGAGTATTTTTAGAAAAGAAAGAGGAGGGAGTTAAGTTTAGAGTTCTTGTTTTGGAAGCCAAGCTTCTTTTAAAATTGGAGAACCGAAATTGCGCATCGGAATCCGCGTCCGAGGAAAAAAAATAAAAAATTTTAAAAAATTATTTTTTTAACAGTCGCGAACGTACATGAACTTATTTTTCTTTGCTTCCCTCTATTCTTAGCTGGCCAATGGCCTTGAGAGCCTATATAAAGACCCCTCTCTCGTCACTTTGAAGACACACTCTCAGAAGCGGAAGCTCTCTTGCGTTGACGTCGGAGTTACCTTCTCTCCCTTAACCTCTCTCCCTGAAGCTCTCTCCCTCAAGCTCTTACCTTCAAGCCATCTCCATCTCCAACTCTTTCTCTACCATCATCGTGTTGCCCTTTGGATTCTTGAGTTCTCTTTCTCTCTTTCCCTCTTCTCTACTTCGATAGGATGGCCTTGAAATGAGTGACTCGAAGCTCCAAGCACGCTCATGTCACTCCACCTCCAAGAAAGGTGCAAAGGAAGGCTTCAACTATAGCTCAAGCGGAGGTACCGGCTATGGAAGAAGTGGAAGCTAATTGACCTCAATTACGAGAAGTAACCAATCATTTCGCTAATCCGGTAAGACAAATTTATAATTTTGCATTGATTATTCATGTTGACCTGGTAAGTCAAGCATAGGGAACTCCTTAAATCGTCCAAGAAACGTGATTCTATCATAAGAAACAAGCATACGTTTTCATAGATTAGTGAAAGAACTGTTTGATAAATTATCACTACTTGTTAAATTGTTATTGCTTGATAAATTGTTATTGTGTGATAAGTTGATACTGGTTGATATAGGAGTTAGTTGATCATGTTTGAAGATCAATTAAAGAGAAGAATTATTGAAAGAATATCTTTTGTGCCTCACGGATAGCGAGATGATTTCACGATTAGCGGAGATTAAGCTGAGGTTATTGGCTCTCTTTTGTTCCTCGCGGTTAGTGGGATGCCTCGCGGGTAGCGGGATGCTTGGCAGTTAGCAAGATGCCTCGCGGTTAGCCGGATGCTCGCGTGTAGCGGGATGCCTGGCGATTAGCAAGATGCCTCGCGGTTAGCGAGATGCCTCACGGTTAGCGAAATGGGAAGGTTACGTAATTGGTGGTTAGCGAATAAATCCATGTTGGTTAGACATAGAAAGTCCGCGGGTAACAGCAACCCATGAGAAATTGAAAAAAAGTTATTTTTGTTGAATTATAGGGCTATCTTCATTAGGCCTTGTTTGAATTGTTTTGATATTGTTTGAAGGGATGTATAAAAGAATCTGTGTCTCGAATTAATTAAAGAACAGTGTGGTAGTAATTAGAAAACAAGATAAAAAGTGTGAGTGTGAGGTGGAAAGTGGGGGATTGGCTCAGGTTGCTAGTCAAGGATGGGTGGTCTCGATTAATCGAGAAACTCTCCATTCCCTCATATAAAGAGAAGCAAAATTAGAGACTCATTGTGCCAAGAGTCGAGAAGTCCCAAATATACGTACCCTTGAAATTAGCTGTGGACCGATTAGTCGGGTGCTTTTTACAAAATTATTAGTTAGTTTACACTATGTCTCATATCATATTTATGGTTTATGGATGGCGGCCGTGCCTCTTAAACGTGAGGAAAAATGCGTTGTTTATGGATTCTAAATATGTCAATGGGGTTTGATCTTTATGTTACGAAACAACTTTCATTAGAATCCTTGATTTATCGACGGCCTGTGGCGTATGACCCTTATGATTCTTCTCTTCTGTTGCTCGTATCTCTGCTTCGTGGAAACGGAGTAGGGTGTCGTCAAACGGAACTTCAAAATAAGGGAAGGCCGCCCCCATCTAATTCTGTGGGTTGGGGACCTCACATCGATCATCGGATATAAAACAAATTATCAAAATTATAATTTTTCAATAACTACAATCATTACACTTTAATGAATCATCAAAACCATAACCTTTTAATTTTTATGATTGATGCAAATTTCTTTCTTCAAATAAAACATCATACATCAAATCTATGTGTAAAATATGATACAATAGATATAGATAATATCATACAACTCTTAGTAAATTCAATAAAAGAATATTTGATTTTATTTTAATATGAAATCATACATAATCGTATAAAACAAAACAGAAAGATCTATTGTGGTTTAGTTTTTTTTTTTAATTTTACACATGCATCAAATTGCATGTGATAAAGAATAAATATAGGAATCAATTTATTTTTTATATTTTTATGTGCAAATCTAATTAAATATGATATAAATTCAATATAAATAACTCTTAATCTAATTTTTTATACACAAAGCAAGTTACATATCATGCATGGAAAAATTTGAAGATTTATAACAAAAAAGGTCAACAAATATGAATTTAAAAATATGATAACTCTTATCTTTTGATCATTTTGCTTCAAAACGTATAGAAAATAATTAGAAAAAATTACCAAAATATCCCTCTAATTTGTGGAAATTCCCAAGATACTTCTCAAATTTCAAAAATTTCCAAAATACCCCCAATATTTTATCATAAATTCCCAAAATACTTTGGTTTTGAGATTAAATTTATAAGAAGATTGATTGTTTATCAATACAAGATGCTAAAAGTAGAATATGACTTGGTAATAAAGGTTTTGGAGTGAATTGCTTTATTATTTGTAGACATAGTTGCCTTTTTTTGCGAGGTAATTTGTGACAAAATACATGCTAAGCCCTCAAAAATGGGTCTCAATTGTCAAAAAGGAATAAAGATTAGAAAATCTTGAACAATCCAACCAGAATAGATACAAGGGTATTTTGGGAATTTTTAAAATTTGAAGGGTATTTTGGGAGTTTTTACAAATTAGAGGAGTATTTCGATATTTTTTCCAAATAATTATCAATTTGTTATAGATTACATAATTTGATGAATTTATCATGATGAACAACTTTGAAACGCCCCAAAACCTTAAGCACAACTCTTCAAATACTAAACTTGGAGTTTCAAACAAAAGTTATGACTCTTTTTTGTTGTGCTAAATTGTAGATTTTTCCTGTGCACGCTGCACGAAATTGATGTAAAAGCCAAAAATGCTCTATTTTTGTGAAGAAAAAGCAAAGATGCTTTGACACCATTTTAAGAAGATAAAAAAAGAGAAGAATGGAGAGATGAGACATGCAAACTGCAACCCCAAAGTGTGTAAAATACTCACAAAGGATGTATATATATATAAACTCCCTTGTTAATTTTTCACGACTGCATGGAGTTGCCAAGACGTCAACTATTGCCCCTGTGTGTACCAATCAAGGAACAAGGTAGATCTCAATAAATTTCAACAATCACCCCATGCTACACTTAATAATGGTGCTCCAATCAAGCACTTTTAAGAACGTATAAGTGCTACGCTTGGGCTCTATTGCCTCAACCTATGCCTATACTCAATAATGTTTGAATCTCTACTCAAAACCAGTGTGACTATTTCTCTTTTGAAGTGGCTTTTCTCCCCTTATAGCTCTCTAGCTACAAACTTGCTATTTCTTTCTTGAAGAGTGGTTTCTTTTTTTTCCTACAACTCTCTAGCTACAAGCTACTAGAGTCCGGTCGGTAGGCCGATATAAGACGAAGATGAGCATGTTCCTTCCATACGCGATCTCCCTAAATTAACAATAGAAGAGTACATGCTAAAATAGTTACAAGGTTTTACACTCAAAAGGTACGGATTATTTTGTAAAATAGCCCCTTTCTATGAAGGCTAATGCTAACCAATGTTAGAAAAAAACCGGGGTACATTGTATTTTTACCAGCTTAAATAAAAAAATCTAGGTTAGATTTTGAGCTTGCCTTGAAGAAAACTGGCAAATTTACACAAGTTTCAATGTAAATACAGGCAAAAGCTTCAAATTTTGACCCAAAAACCAGTAGAATTTCAAGTTTGCCCTTATTTTCTTCGGTTAAGAAAAATGTATTTTTCTAGCCCCGATGCTAACCCTAACCCTTCCGAATTTTTAAATTCTTTTTTGGGTTAGTATGCAGCCGACTTGAACCATGCATGCGAATAAAGATTGAAGCACCCCATTTACAACCCATGCAATCTATTTGAGACGATTGAGTGCGCTAGGATGGCAAGAAGATCTTCAGCGTTTCTCGTCCTCCTCCTCACCTTCGCAGCACAAACACTCTGCACGGTCTCAGCAGGTTCTCTCTCTCTCTCTCTCTCTCTCTCTCTCTCTCTCAAAAACAAACACACACACACACACATTGAAAATGCACGTTGCAATCCTTTGTCAATGAAAACGCACATATAAGCAAGCCTATGCTGATGCCGGCGCTCTCTCTCTCTCTCTCTCTCTCTCTCTCAAACACACACACACATACACACGAAGATTTAAACATTTCCTCTTGTAGGAAACTGAGTCTTTTTCATTGTTTTTCATACAATACATAACATCATGAGCTTCTGCTCGAGAGGCACCGCATACCTAGCTAGGTACGATTGGGGTCAGGGGACCACCGGCCCCCCCCACCGGGCCGGCGATCCCCTGCCCCCAATCGTACCTACCTAGGTATGCAGTGCCTCCCTCACAGAAGCTAATGATGTTGAGGTAAGTCACAATGTGGGAATTATTGTTGAAAACGCACTTAGCAATCTTTTGTGAATGAACCCTGTTTTACTGCACACACACACATGCAGAGTTTTAGCCACCATTTTTACCCCTTTTGCTTGCCATCTTAAAGACTCTACCCACGTTCTCTTTTACTTGTATGCAGGTAACTATTTGGTAGGCATCAACTATAATGGGCCTGCCAATTTCACCTCGCTTCCCCCATCAAAAGCTGTGGCTCTCATTAAATCTCTGGGAGTACGCCGCGTCCGCCTTGCTGATGCCGATGCGCATGTATTGGCTGCGTTAGCCAAGTCAGGGTTGGATGTGGTGATTGTGGTTCCGGATGAAGACATTCCCGCCCTTGCGGCGAGCGAAAACAATGCAATCGAATGGATCCAAAAGAATGTCATTGCCTTCTTTCCTGAGACACACATCACTGCCCTCAATGTTGGGGACAATATTTTCGACGATCAGCATCTGAAATCGCTCTGGGTACACCTTCTGCCTGCAATGACCAATCTACAAACTGCCCTTCGCCAGCAGGACCTCACAAATCTCATCAAAGTGACAACATCATTCTCCATGGATGTCTTCTCTGTCACCTTTCCGCCCACGGCGGGCACCTTCCGGGCCGACATTGCCAAAATATTCATTGCACCCATCCTCGACTTCCTAACACAAACCAAAACCCCTTTGTACCTCAATGTCTATCCCTACCTGGATTTTCAAAAGGATCCCAATCACATCCCCCTTTCCTTTGCCCTTTTCAATTCTCCAGGCATACCCACCTGGCTTGACAACAATCTGTCCTACTACAACCTTCTCGATGCGCAGCTTGATGCAGCGGCATTCGCCATGGAAGGATTGGGATATTCTAATATTGACATTGTGATTAGCGCGACGGGGTGGCCAACAGCAGGGGGGCCGGGTGCGAGCATGACGAATGCTTTCAAGTACAATCAAGGGTTAGTGAACAAGGTAGTGGAGAGTCCCCGTGTGGGGACACCGCATCGGCCGAAGAAGGCAGTGCCAGCATTCATAAATGCGTTGGTGGATGACAGTAAGTCAGGGTTGAAGTGGGGGGTGTTTAGTGCAGATGGGAGCATGGCATATCCCCTCCAAGTATGGCAATGGAAAGGCGCATGTTCACCAGCACAGAGTCCAGGAATGGGGCCAGCAATGGGCCCAGTTCCAGCAAAGAGTCATGGGGTTTCCAAAGGCGCTGGCGACTCTACCGTGGCCCCTGCTGCCTCTCCAGATTATAGCAGCGATTCTAGCGATGCCCCTCATGCAGATGACAACTCTGCCCCAGCCCCTAGTGTCCATGGAGACTATGGCCTTGGCTTTGAGTCTCCTGCTCCCGGCCCATCATCTCCCGCTGCTGGCACGCACCCTCTTTTGCCTCGTTGCGTTTTGCTCATGCTCCTCGCAGCTCTATGGCTTGCCTAAGAGTCCACTCACTTCCATTAGCCACATTTTGTAACTTTTTCCAACCGTGCTATGATTTTTGGCTTTCTAGCACAAGCCTTAGTGAAGAGGGGTTTTGGCCTCTTAAAACAAGCTTCAATGAAGAAGGAGAGAGAGGGATACACTTCACTTAGCATGTGGAGCATTGAAATCTTCTTTGGTTATTCTACTATGCAAATGGTCCGTTCATTTAGTTTAGGAGGTTCATATGGTTCTTTCTCATGTTTTTGTTCTAGAATGCCAATGTGACCCTTTCACTTTGCTCTGCTTTAGAATGTGTCTAAGTCTCTGCCTTGCTTATAGCATGATTACATACCCATGCACATAAGCTTTGCGCTAAGTTAAAACTACTTCATGAGATTTTAACTGCCAACAAAGCCTCACTTGTTCTAGTAAGGCTTGTGGTAAACATTAGTTTGGTAACGTAACAGGACATAAAGGTATCCTTTCAAAGTTTTGGAAAGAAATAAAATACTCCTATCATATGTATGTGTTTGTAGACGTCCTTAATTTGGCTCATATATAACACCACACTTTATGAGAGAAAAATAAGAAACACTCCCAACTCTTCATGTAAGGTCATGAGGAGCTCTCCAAGCAAAAGGAGTACTGCTCAATTTGATAAAAAACAACATATTTGATAGGTGAACCCTATTTTAAACAAGGCACAAAAATCTCTAGGCAATGAGCCTATTTTTTTGATTAACGTCAATAAGTTCTTGACCAAAGTCTATGGGTGTTTTAGGCCTAAATTTTTTATTTTGAATATAGAATTAAGTACAAAAAAGTGCTTTTTTTTGCATTTTGCTGACCTATCCTTGACATTTTTATGTGTACACCTATGATTACCTTTATAAATGCTTCCACTTTACACACTTTGGTCCTTTACTTTCATATTCAAGCACAGAAAGGATCAAAAACATCAAAACATGTCTTCCTAGGACAATTTGAAACACACCCATAAAGTATAAAAATTGCACGAATGGAAAAATTGGCGTCCACATTGTGGCCTTCTGTAAGAAAAATAAATCTATCAAGTTGATGCCAACTTGAAATTGTATGCTTATATTTGGACCTAATCTTGAAATTAATCTTTATCACTCATAACTATGTAGCTCAATACCAAGGATAACATTTCAAGGATTGTCTACTTTGGTTCTCGGATGATGTTGTTGTCTCAATTGTTGATTTTGCCGAGAATTACGCCTTCAAGGAGCAAAATGAAATTCAACCAATGCATTGGCACTCTAGTCAGGTAATCATTTTTGTACACAACGTACTACCGCAAGGCAGGGAAGGTAATCAAAACAATCCACTTCTTTATATCAAATGACAAGGTGCATGACACATTGTCTGTGTAACATTGCTTCATGCTACATCGTGACTGGTTACAACAAGAGGGTGTCACTCCTATGAAACATTGGGTGTGGTCCAATGGTGTGGCCTCACAGTTCAAGGGAGCCAAGCCTCTCTATTTTGCTGCAAGATATAGTGGATTCATATCTATTGGGATGAGCTGGTTCTTCTTTGGAACAGGGAATGGCAAGAGCAAGCATGATGGTACAAGAGCAGTTTTGAAAAGAAACTTGACCCATGAGTAGCTAAAACCGCAGGTAGCTATTTGAGGTGTGTAGTAGATGTGGTTGCTTATTGCCAAGTCAACCTGTCGTAGGGAGCATCTGCATCATATACTTCAAAAGAACGGGAATGTGCCTGTGTGTTCTAGGAGGTTAAAGAGGGGAACGTGAACGGGGAAGTCAAGTGGAATTGTGCCACTGTGGCAAGATCTCGCTCTCTGCATGCTTTCCATGGTCACAACCCACATGATCCAAATGCCCTTGCAATAAGAAACCTAGCATGCTTCTATGATGCATGCATTCACGAAAGGTGGAATTGTTGCATCAATAAAGCTTATGTGCAGGCTTGGGATTATCATATTCTACTGCCATTACCTGATGAGATTTTGGTGGATTCTGAGACAACAAATGAATTTCCGACAAAGGAAGTCGTTGGCTATGATGGGTTCACATACAAAGGTCATCATGATGTGTTGAATAGAATTGTATGTGTTGGCGAAAATTTTGTTGTAAATCCAAATGCTTCATCCAATGCCAAGGATGTATCAAAATACCTATGGAGCACATCCCAAGGAGAAGGCACGTGTACACAATCACCCCAAAAATCTATTAAGAAATTTGTAATAGCATGCATGCCCTTTAGCTTTTGAGTTGTAACCATTGTAACCACTGGATTTTCAATATATCTTGCTGCAAATAATGTAGTTTTATCATAAAGTTGGTTCTGTGTCTCTTGTGTGGACTATGTATACATGGCTTTGGTGTTTATAACAACCAGTAATTGGGTATGCTAACTAGCATAACTGAGTATGCTAACTAGCATAATTGGGTATAATAACTAGGTTAACTGGGTATGCTGGCCACCATAGCCACTATGCTAACTAGCATAAATAGCATGTATACTAGCTAGCATACAAAATAGCATTTATGTTAACCAGGCATAAGCATGTATGCTAAATAGCATAAGTGGGTATGTTAACTAAACAGGGTATGCTAGCCACCATACCCCCAAACTAGCATATAGACTCTCCTAACTAGCATACAAACTCTACTAGCTAGCATAATTATATAGCATAGTTATCATATATGTTGACTAGCATACATAGAAGCATGTCTATTGATTGGCATAATCGGGTATACGGGTGAAAGCATGAATAGGTGGAAAGCTATATATGTGATATAATTAAATAGCATAGCATGACATTGGGGGTGTGGTCATTGGTGCCATATTTCAGACGTCCAAATTTATATTCTAAAAAATGTTATACTAAAAAATTCAGCCTTCACACACCCACTTTGTTTCATGAGTAGTTGGCAGTTTCAAACACCGTGCCCCCCGACCCCCCCACCTCTCTCTCTCTCTCTCTCTCTCTCTCTCTCTCTCTCTCTCTCTCTCTCTCTCTCTCTCTCTCTCTCTCTCTCTCTCTCTCTCTCTCTCTCTCTCTCTCTCATGCGCGCGTGCTCAAGGTCTATTGTGCTTAGAGCTTCTACTGTGCAAGCTTGGTTGCTTAAAGGACGATTGCAATAACCGCCCTCTTCTCTTCGAGGTATGTCTCTCCCATTGAACATGTACACTCTCTACTGCTTGAGCACGCGCGCCCCACCTGGGATCATTTAGCTACATTAAGCTGCATTTGGAGCTGCATGAGTGCCACACCTTGCTCATTTGCAACAAGAGGCGAGCTCCGAAGGTAATTTGCTAGTCCACAAGCTGCATGCAATCTTGGGGCAAATCCCATAGCACATCACCTTGAATGCCCTGCTTACAAGAGCAGGCCCATGAAGTTCTTGTTTCTTTTTAGCAGGGATGATAAGCGAGGGCACACCACGTCTCATGAGTTCATTGGATGATGTGCAGGTATATCACTTGAGACTGCATCATGGCACCTTCCTCAAAGCATCCGATTCAAGCAAGCAGCAGTCTAGTTAGGAACATTGAACCACCTCTGCATACGAAGTTTTGTCGTATTGCCGAGGAATTTCATATGGAGCGTGGATTGCCATTGGAGGGAGTTGATCCGCGTAGCTTGACAGGAAACAATGACATCTCTGAGGAGGACTGGGAAGCTATCTTTATATGCCTAAAGCCTGTTCCGGGTAGCCAAAAGAAAGTGAAGGCATACCATGCTCGGTCGGAGTTCTTACAAAAGCTTGTGTGGAGACACTGGGATGTCTACCAGGAGGCCCCCTTCATGTATGAAGTAGGGACTCAATTTGCAAAGGCCTTTGCATTGGAAAACTACAGTGAATCTGGCAAACATCAAATTTCTTGGGCTATCTTTGCAGAGAGGGCAATGAGAGCCTCAGAAGAAAGACACAACTTGCAAAACAAGATCAAGCGGTGGGAAGAGCAGATGAGTGGTAGAGGGAGAGGTTCAAAAACCACTGCTACCTCTACCAGATCATCATTGAAAACAGAAGGTACGTCTGTACCATTGTCAAGCGTGCCTACAGGAGGATGCCTGGTACAATTGGCAGAGGAGGATAGCAGGACACTTGCAGAAATGAAGAATATTGCAGAGGGCAGATTGCAAGACTATAAGTCAAGACTTGAGGGTGCAAAGAAGCAGGTAGAGGATCAAGTCAGAGAATTGCATAGGGCTGAGGGTGCTCAAAGCTCAAACACTTTGGCCATAAAGTTGCAAACGGAGATTGATTGCGTGCAAGACCCTGTAGCTCAACAACGCCTGATTGATTTGATTGGACAGTTCTCGAGTACTACTAGAGAGAACGTTGCTGAATTAGAAGCCAATGTGGCTAAAGCAAAGGTGCATACCCTCCTACATGTGCTTCACTTTTTTTTGGAGTATGTGGTTCACTTCCATGTGGTTATGTGGTTAGAGTGTTATGGATTGTATGGTTATGTACTGTATGAGCATATTCTATTTCTGCTATGTGCTATATGGCCACAACATAGCCATCATCTTCATGGAGTGGGTGGTTATATGCTATGTGCTATGTGCTATATGGTCACAACATAGCCATCATCTTCATGGAGTGGGTGGTTATATGCTATGTGTGGTTATGTGCTATGTGCTTTATAGTTCAATCTAGGTGCAGCATGTTCACAATAGTACCCTCATCTATTTGGAATTTCTGTGATTCTATGCTATGTGCTTTGTGTGGTTATGTGCTATGTGATACATAGCACAATGGACATGTGTAATATGTGCTATATAGCATACCTGTATGCTATATGCTCACAGTATAGCCCTAAAGTGTGTGTTAAATATTGATATGTGCTACATAGCACAATCTTTTTATGTGCTATGTGCTAAATAGCACATTTTGTGTGTTATATGTTCACAATATAGCCCTGGAGTGTGTGGAATAGTGAATTGTGCTATATAGCACAATCTCTATTTTTGCTATGTGCTACATAGCACATCTCTAATTGTGATATGTGCTACACAGCACAATATTTGTGCTATATGCTATTGCTATGTCTCATATAGCCCACTGCATATCATATACCCAACAAGCTTGTGTTATATAGCATATAGAGAAAATGTTTGGGGTATATCTGGTATTTTAAAAAGTCTCTCTGCTATGATCTACAATGCATACTCTATGTAGCACTTATAGCACATTATACTTGGACTGTGCTATGTGCTATATAGCACAGTGCATATCATATACCACATCAAGCTTGTGTTTATAGAGTAAGTGCTTGTCTTATATGTGGTATTTCAAATAAGGGATAAGATTCACGCTGCATATTCTTTTCAGCAATCTGCTTTTGTTGGGTTATTGAGACTTAAATTAGATGTGTTGTCTTCTTTGTTTCACAGGCATTACTTGCAGAAGTAGAGACCAACATAGCACAGGAATCATAGCACTTTAAATTTTGTGTTACCATGGAGAGGACTTCACATAACGTGGGAGCTAGTTTGATGAAGCCTTTTCCTCCTGCGGATTTTAAGCAGAGCATTAGCGAGGTGGCACTTAATGGGTTCTACCATTGTGTAGGATGTGGATTCCCGTTCGATGCCAGAAGCTTGGATGTATTCTCCCTGCCTTGCACCCATGTGTACCATATGCTATGCTTCGCGCATGTATGTAGGGACTATGGCTATTGTGTTGCACTAGATTGCAACATGTCTGTTCCCCCTAGAGCTAAGCATATGATTGGTCTGAAGGTGAAGAGTGAGATGAAAGAATCAAGTGCAGGTAGTCACTGTGTCAATTATTTACTACTACTATAGCAGGCCCACTTTCCATTGGTAGTTTAAACTCTTGCATTTAATGAAATCATTTGCAGGTACAGACATTGCAGCAGAGACCTGTATACAAGAATCATTGAGGACAAAAACAGAGAGAGTCTCTACGCAGGCCACTGGTAGGTACCAAAATCAGTATTTATGTGTGTATTTTGGGATACTCCAAGTGAGACTTTGTAAATAGCTTGCTTTGTAGAACAATCATCGCATGCTTGCTCCAAAAAGACGATGCATTCCACAAGGAAGAATGGCCTGATTACCCCAGGGATGCAGCCAGGCCTTGAAGCGGAGTCTACCGTAGGGGATGCAGTACGTGGAGTAGTTGAAGACATCTTGATGGCAAATTCTTCTGCAGTCAAATCACCTAGGCAACAACTAACTCCAAGAAGGCTGTTGCGTTCTCCGTTGAGTGCCAAAGCATCACCAAGTGTGGACACTAGAGATGATGCATCAGATGAGGCAGTTGCAGATGCGGTGAAAGCAACACCTCCTCCAGCGGGGAAGAAGCCAACACCAAAGCGCAAGAAATCGACTCCCAAGAACTTAGGTGGAAGTCCCACAATGGATATACCTCTTGATTCATTTAGGAAGAGAAAGAAACCAAATGCAAAGCAATGAGTGTGTTTTTTTTGTAACTTCATGCAATTAGAAGATGTCTTTAGAAGGCATGTGCAATCCATTGCACCCCTATTGTATCCATGCTCATTGATGAATCAAGTGTTGGAATTTGTTAGTGACATGTCTCTTAATTCTTTGCATCGAGTAGTTGCAAACTATTTGATTTATTTTTTGTACATGTTTAGTAATATGTTTCTACTTTCTCTTGTCGTAGATAATCAAGAAGCTGAAAAAAGAGGAACTTGCATGAGACGCACTCGCTCTTCAGGGTTTCTAGATGAGGGGTCTGTAGGTTCACTGGCTCAGTCTTATCCTGTGAAGAATCCAAGAAGGGGTGCTACAGCTTCCAGGGGGGTTACATGCAAAAAAAAAGTGTCTTTTGATACAATTGAGAGGTCTGTAGGTTCACTGGCTCAGTCTTATCCTGTGAAGAATCCAAGAGGGAGTGCTACAGCTTCCAGGGGGGGTTACAGGCAAAAAAAAAAGAGTCTTTTGATACAGTTGATCCCTGCACACCTACTAGTACTGCTGAATTTGTTCCAAATGTGCCTAATGCAGTTGATGTGCAGGTTGTGTATGATGATGTGCATACAGATGTTGACCGTGCTAAACTTGAAAAGGGTACATTACCCACCCCCACCACAGTTGAATTTGACACAGATGCCATTGATGATGCTATGGTAGTTGATGCCTGCACAGATGCCATTGTTGATGCTACGCTAGTTAAGGCCTGCACAAATGACATTGTGGATGCTATGGAAGTTGATTCTTGCACAGATTCTGCTGCTGATGGCAATGTTAATGATGGTGGAACAAAAAGTTTTGTTCATGCTGTCATAGATGCCCTTCTTGATGCAGTTGTGGCTATGGGTACAGATGCCACTGTTGAATCTGGCACAGATGCCATTGATGATGCTACCACAGTTGGTGCCTGCACAGATGCCATTGTTGATGCTACGGTAGTTGATGCCTGCACAAATGACATTGTGGATGCTATGGAAGTTGATGCTCGCACAGATGCTGCTGCTGATGGCAATGTTAATGATGGTGGAACAGAAAGTATTGTTCATGCTGTCATAGATGCCCTTCTTGATGCAGTTGTGGCTATGGGTACAGATGCCACTGTTGAATCTCGCACATATGCCATTGATGATGCTACCACAGTTGATGCCTGCACAGATGCCATTGATGATGCTACGGTAGTTGATGCCTGCACAAATGACATTGTGGATGCTATGGAAGTTGATGCTAGCACAGATGTTGCTGCTGATGGCAATGTTAATGATGGTGGAACAAAAAGTATTGTTCATGCTATCATGGATACCCTTCTTGATGCAGTTGTGCCTATGGGTACAGATGCCACTGTTGAGGATACTAGAGGCATGGGTGAGGAGGTCCTCATTGAGAGAGAAGCTGGAACACGTGAGGCAGTGGGTGCAAGTGATGTCACAGCTCAAGCCCAGGTGGTCTGTCCAAGTGATGCAGCTGATGACATTGTTGATGCAGAGGAGGCAAAGGGTACAGATGCCGTTGTTGAAGATATGGGAGGCTTGGGTGATGAGGACCTCACTAAGAGAGTACCTGGAATAGGCTCAGCAGTGGGTAACGGTGATGTCGCGGCTTCTGCCGACACAGCTGAGGCATACGACAGAGCAGTTCAATCGGGAGAGGCAATGGGAGAAGTTCTCATGGCTGCTATGGACATGAAAGAGGCAAATACACATAATACAACTAAGGCATGTATAGAGCAAAACAATGAGGCAGGGAAAGGCGCAGAGGTGCCCACTGACAGAGCAGCTCAATCGTGAGAGGCAATGGGAGAACATTTCATGGCTGCTGTGGACACGAAAGAGGAAGTTGCACACGATACAACTGAGTCTTGTACAAATCCCACTGTTGGGAATACCAAAGGTAAAAGTCCAGAGGTCCCTATGGGTCAAGCAGCTGCTACAGATACAGATGAGGCAGGTACAAAGAATGCTGATAAAGAGGCCGAAAATGGACATGAATTTGAGAGGCAAGAGAGGCCGTGTCTTGTGGTAATGCCAGTACAGATTGTTGCACTGCCTCCTACGTCTTTTGAGGACAAGAAGAGAAGGGACAATTTATGCATCATACTGGATGTGAATGGGCTTCTCATAAGGAGGTATAAGGTCTCCTTCTACAAAGGAATAGCGAGAAGCAATATTCCTGATTGGGCAAGATCAAGGTATCAGGTAGTCACTGCGCCAAATGCTACAGGAAAGATGCAATTTGAATATGTGGTCAGGCCCAATGCATCAATCTTTTTGCATGCACTACTGCAAAGAGCACAAGTTGCACTATGGAGCTGCATGACCCAGGACAATCTAGCACTTGCTTTGAGTGCATGCTTTCCTAGGTTGAACAAACATCATTTCCTTGATATTATCGGTCAAGAGGGGTGTAGAGAGGCGAGCTTCAATCTAAATGAAGTTCCTAGGATCCCTCCATGTAGAGATAACGCAAAGCCCATATTTTTCAAGTGTTTGAAAGACTTTTGGAAGCACCATCCTAAGTTCAACTCTGATAATACACTAGTGGTGGATGACACACTCTACAAGTGTCTGCTCAACCCTCCCGAGACTTGTGTCTGTCCTACTTCATTTGAACCAGCAGATATTTGTCAGTCCCCAATTTACCTGGTTAACAACATGTTCCCTTGGTTAGTCAAGTGGACAGTCTCACCCGGCCCTAATGCTTATGCAAAGATGAACCAATCTGAAAATCCTTCGGACAGTGTGTCTGCTCGTGTCATCAGCCACTATAGAAGTCAACGAGAAGTATGTAAGGAAGGTTGATTGTGGTTATGGCATCATGTATATAGCATTTTGTGCACTGAATGTACTTGCAATTACTATACAAAAAACTGACCTGTTCAAAGTTCTCTAAACTTAATGATTGAATGATGTAATTTTATTTTGGTGATATGATGTAATTTTATTTTGCTGATATGATGTTGTCATACTCTGATAGAGTCCTGCTACATGGCACACATAATAGCATAGACAGGACCATCGGGCTATTATTACACATAGTTATGCTATATAGCACTCATACTGCAAGAAATACTATGACATAATAGCATAGATAGGGAGATTGGCCTCTTATTACACACACTTACGCTATATGGCACACATAGTGCTCTCAATATGTAATATAGCTCTTTCACATACCACACATCATATCATAGACAAGAACATTGTGCTATGTGATACACACACTTTTACTGTATAGCACACATGTTGCTATCTTACTATAATAGAGTCCTTTTATAGCATAGACAGGGACATTGGGCTATTATTACACACTTGTACAATATAGCACACATAATAGCCTAGGTAGAGACAATGGACTATCTTGACACATTACTTGGCTACATATCACATATAGTAGCATGTACACAACTCCATAACACCCAATGGGTAGCTATTTATAAGAGTGAGATGATTGTAAGAATGAGACATGTTTACATGAGATTCATCAAGAAAGTGAATGGGATGCTCTTGATAATGTTTTCTTCCCAATCGTTTCCGACAAATATCTTGGCTAAATTTTTTCAAGGTGCAACATGTTCACAATAGTAACCTCATTATCTGAAATGTGTGTGATTCTATGCTATGTGCTCTGTGTGGTTGTGTGCTATGTGATACATAGCACAATGGACATGTGTAAGGAGGTACTGAATGGTGAAGACTATATAGAACATAATATAAGCCTGTTTAATAGGTATCATGCTGCTTCATAGGGCATGGCATTGTAAATGGTTTCATGTAGTTCTGGAGATAAATAATATGTCTTTGAGGTATCATCTACCAAAGTCATGTCAAACTTGATTGCCCGAACAAGGTGAGAGTACAGGTTAGTAACTCCCCTATCATCAAGTAGAGTGTAGTGATTTGGGTCCCCCTCTTGTTGTTGATAATAACACCCTGTGACAACATAAGTGTTTTTATCACATTTGCTTTTCCACTTATCTCTTAAGATGCAATCTGTCATCCATTTTCTCTTTGTGCATCTCAAAAGAAAGAACTCTACACCTTCTGCATTGCCAGCGTCTGCATTGACTGCAAAGTTATCACCTTCAATGAGATACTCACTCAGCATATCCTGGGATCCCTCAAACATTGCAGCTTCATCTTCTCGTACCTCAGTCTCTTCTGCTACCTCAGAGAGTGGTTTCAATACCTTATGTGTCCACTTGCCTGCATATGATTTGCTGGAACAAGTCCTCCAATGGCCCTTCATGCAAGCATCACAAAAACAAGAAAGCCACCTGGTCCTTAATTGAGTAGGATCATGACAACAAAAGCCTGAAACGCAATGGAGTGATCGAGATCCTGGTACTCTCTCACAACCCCATAGATTAGACCTGTCCACTTCTGTCTCTTTTACTAGCCAAAATTTCCTGTTTATAGTAGGACCTGCTTTAGTGGATTGTGCATAAGAGCTACATGCAGCATTGGACATTGTTCTCGTAAAAAATGCAACCACATCTGCAGCTTGCCTAAGAACAACTCCATTACTCTTGATTTGTTCATGTGTAAGGGCTCTCTTTATCATAGCGCCAGCGCCATCATGCTCCCCCTTGCCAAGTGTCTCAATGGAAGCATCGTGTATATGGGTGGCTATCCGATTGCTTGAAAAAAAAAGCAAGTTTTGTGTATTACCACGTATGAAAATTTGAAATCCACCTCTAAATTCTAGTTTTGAAGAGATGAGAAAACCTATAAACTTTAGGGGAAAATCATTAATGAAACATAGCAAATTTGCCTTTAATTTTTCAATATGTTGGTTTTTTTTTTTTTTTTTAGAAAAGCATTGTATTGTGTGCCAATGCTCAAAGAAAGCTTAGGTTTACCTATAAATTTTGAGATTTAGCTATAAATTTTCTTTTTTTTTGCTATACTCACAATTGTGAGTGAGAGAATTTATATTAACTTGACTTGATTGTGTGCTTTTGAAGTTAATATAGATTTAGCAACAAAATTCTAACTTGAAGGAAAAAACCAAGTTTAGCACAAAGCCTAATGAAATTTAGTGTAAATTTTCTCTGCCTCTTGCCTTTACCACCTTGGTTTTGCTTGTGCTACTTCAGATTTGTGCATGCTGCCTTGGGTTCACTTGCCTTTTTGCCATCTCAAATTTTCTCATTGGATTCGTGCATGCCGCCTTGGGTTCGCTAGCAAAAACACTTGTCTTCCACGTCAATTTTGCTCGCCTGATTTGTCGCAAATTTTCTTATATGTCGATTTTTGTCAAAAAAAAGCATTGTATTGTACGAGAATGCTCAAAGTAAACTTAAATTTAGAATTTATGAATTTTAAAGGGTGGCACATAGTTTAACTCCTAGAAATAAAAGGGGATAAAATATATTAGAATAGGTAAAAGGCCTATCAACAATTGGGCAATCTCTCTTCTCATTTGGGATGCCAGTGTTAGGGTTGATTTTTTTCGTACATTTTATCCATTATAAGGCATTTTTTTATTTTCTATTCAGAAAATGTTAGCCACTCTCTCAAAAATACTCTATAATTCCAAGAAAATAATAATTTCTTGGAAATTGGCAAGGGTGCCCCTGGTGAGTAGGAGTCCCCATGAGCTTGATGGTGCTCTCTCTCTCTCTCTCTCTCTCTCTCTCTCTCTCTCTCTCACACACACACACACACACACACACACACACATGGCCAATGACATGTATAATAGCCCCATCATTTGCATGCATTTCCTCAAAGCGAGAGAGAATGAAGTCGACTCACAGACAGACAAACCTTCCCTTTTTTTTTCTAGGAATAGATGTTTGACATTAGTTAGTGTATATGTATGTGTGTGTGTGTGCGTGTGTGTGTGTGTGTGTCCATCATAATTTGAAGACTTTATAAGTATGTGTATATAAATATATATATATATATGTATATACATATATATATATGTATATACATATATATATATATATATATATATATATATATATATATATATATATATATATATATATATACATACATATATACATGTATATATATATATATATACATACATACATACATACATATATACATGTATATATATATATATATACACACATATACACACACACACACACACACACACACATATATATATATATATATATACACACACACACATATACACACACACACACACACACACACATATATATATATATATACATGTATATATATATATATGTGTGTGTGTGTGTGTGTGTGTGTGTGTGTGTGTGTGTGTGTGCATCTAAATTTAGAAAATTTATAGATCGTTTAGGGTGGCACATGGTTTAACTCTCAAAAATAAAAACAATTAAATAACTTTGAATTGATAAAAGGCCCGTCAATTGGGAATCTCTCTCCCCATTTGAGATGCCAATGTTAGGGTTGGTTTTTTGTCAAACATTGTACCCATTTCAAGGCATTTTTCTTGTTTTGTATGGGAAAAAATGTTAGCTACTCTTTTGAAAATACATGATAATATTAAGAGAATAACAATGTCTTGAAAATTTGAAAGGCAACGATATCCGTGGTGAGTAGGAGTCCCCATGAGGTCAGTCGTAAAATCTCTCTCTCTCTCTCTCTCTCTCTCTCTCTCTCTCTCTCTCTCTCTCTCTCTCATGGCCAATGACATGTATAACAACCCCATCATTTGCATGCATGTCGCCAAAGCAATACAGAATGAGAATGACGACTCATAGGTAGACAAAGCTTCTCCTTTTTTTTTCCTAGGGATAGATGTTTGACATTAGTTAGTATGTGTGTATATATATATGTGTGTGTATGTGTGTCCATCATAGTTTAGAGAAAAAAATAAAAAAATAAGTATAAATATATATATATATATATATATATATATATATATGTGTGTGTGTGTGTGTGTGTGTGTGTGTGTGTCCATCATAATTTAGAAAATTTATAGATTTTTTAGGGTGACACATGGTTTAACTTTCAAAAATAAAAAGGATTAAATAACTCTGAATTGATAAAAGGCCAGTCAATTGGAAAATCTCTCCCCCCATTTGAGATGCCAATGTTAGGGTTGGTTATTTGTCAGACATTTTATCCATTTAGGCATTTTTCTTGTTTTGTATGGAAAAAAATGTTAGCTGCTCTATACATGATAATATTAAGAAAATAACAATGTCTTGGAAATCTGAAGGGCAAGGATGTCCCTAGTGAGTAGAAGTCCCCATGAGCTCAGTTGTAAAATTTCTCTCTCTCTCTCTCTCTCTCTCTCTCTCTCTCTCAATAATGTAGATAACAACCCCTTCATTTGCATGCATGGCCTCAAAGCGAGACCAACCTAAATCGATGCGCGGACATGCGAACCTTCTCTTTTTTCTCAATCCCTTTTAAAAATAAAAACTTACACAAATTTATAAAAAGTATCAATATTGATCTTGAAAAAAAGGCCCTTGATAAAACAAAGTCAAATATATCATTAAAAATCAAATTTTTGTTAAATAATAAAATATCCACCAAAATTATCTTTATAACATTTATTCTATGTACACTTGAAAGTCTTTGGTCTTTACATTGTACATTTTGAAAGGCTTTTCATTTCCCTCTCCATGTTAAATCTTACCCTTCACTTTTGCATTTTACATTACATGTTTAGTTTAGACTTTTGTGAAGTGAGCTAGTGGGTGAGGACACATGGAGATCTTCTTCTTGCTTGAAACTTTTAAGCTGCATTATGTATAGTATAGATATCCCTTCTTATTATAATTTTATCCCAAACCTATGTGCTGACCACAGCCATGAGGATTGCATCCATTTTTTGAGTTTGTGCCTCAAGAAATCAGATTGTCGTAGCCCTTCGACGAACACCAAATGCAAAACATTTAAACGATGTTGTTACAAAGAAGGTGATGCAAAAGTTTTCAAATCTTGTGAGCGATGTTGATGTGCAAAAGGCATGTGATGAAGTGTGAATTAGTACTAAGGGCTACATTGTGTTATATGGTCTCCTTAACACTAGACTGGTAACATGATACTTTTATGTCCTTGGACACTTTTGTGTCTTGTTAAGTGATCATTTTGCTTGAATTATTTGAAAAGAATGAAAATGAATTTCTAGGTGCAATATATCCACAAAGTTGCCTTATGAGCTGAAAAAACCTTAGGCTTTTTTTTTGGAATATCGATCTCACCATTAATCTTACTCTTGCACAACATTTTTGAACCTAGATTGTGTGAAAAAAAAGGTTCAGTTTTTGGCTTTTTTTTTAATTTTTGCAACTATACCACTCTAAACTTCATGTTTGTAAGGTTTAGATTGCTAGAGAATAAGCCTTTGTAGTGCCTTTGTAGTTCTGAACATGTTTTGATGCTTCTAGGGAGAACTAAGTGTTAAAATTAAAAATTATAACCAAATTACAAGAATTGTCTAATCCTTAAGTCTTTCCTTTCCAAACCTTCCCTTAAAATCTTGACAGACTCTCCTTAAAAATCTAGGTTCCAAAATTAATCACATACGCCTCTCTTATTATATGCACCTTGCAAGCATGGTGGTTGGAGACAGGCCTCGTGATTTTATCACTTGTTTGTCATAATAAAATATTATGTTTTTTAAAACAAACGTAACAATGAACACTTTAAATTATACCATATTCCATACAAATTGATGATTGAAATACACTTGAGAGAACTGTAAGAAATTGAAAAAAACAAGTAAAGGGTCACGACGGCTTTCAAAAACATTAAGAAAGTGATAAAATTGTTAGGTTGAATTAAACTGACATTAGTGTTTGGGAAAGAATTGCCTCAGCTTAGTCTTGAGCCGGTTGAAAATCAAGACTAGCTAGCTGCAGACCATGGTAAACAAAAGAAAAACCGATGAAATATGTGAGATCGTCGTTCAAAAATTTTACAATTCTCAAAAATTTTGCTAGTATTTCAAGTTTTCTTCTTTGTGAGGAGGAAACTCGACCAGCAATCGCTTAATAAAAGAGACTTTCTCGAACGTTAACACTGACTAGAATCAAGCTATGGAATACAAGAAACGTAAAGCCATGTGAAGTTGTGAAATAAAAGATGAAATAAAAAGAACTAATTAATATATGTGGATGTGTGTATAGAATTTATTAGAATTATGCGAGGTGAAGCTTTACTTTAGCATTCAAAAACAATAGAATGCAAAAAAAAACATATATGTGTCTGTGAGTGTAAAATTTACTAAAATTATGCAAGGTGAAGCTTCACTTTAACATTCTAAAACAATAGAATGAAACAAAAGTAAAAGTAAAGACATGTCACGATGTGAAATGAGACGTAAGTTTCATATTGGTACTCTGAAAACAATGAAACTCTACCTAACCTAACACAACACTAAGGTTTCTTTTAGAAAGCCAAAAAAAAAAGGTGAAAGAAGATGAGAAAGATTACCTATGTACGATGCAATACTCAATGCCTCTCTATTAAAGAGAGAAGAGAGAGGTAAACAAATGTCAACACCCTCTCACAAGAGCCTACATATAATAGTGCTTACTTAATCCCCCTTCCATAGAAAATAGTAAAACATAAAGTCTGTCATCATTTAGCTTGCCATGCATTACTCGGGAAGCTTTAATGACCCACAATTGCTCCCATGATGCAAAGCTTTACTAAGGCCTTATGCAATTCAAAAATTGGACTTAAAAATTTATATGCCTTCTCGGTGTTCACTAAATTTTGATCTTATTTTTTATTCAATCATTGTGTATTTTTTATCCAATTATTGTGATCTTTGTCGAGAAGAAAAAGATAGTTCAAAAGAGCTAGCTTGGTTGGTTGAGTACTCATTCTTCGTGACTCGAGTCATGGGTTCGAGTGCGACCAAGCAACTCTAGTAGCACTCACAAATGCCCATTGTATCATCACATTGGGAAAAGTGAGTTATGCGACAACAACAAAAAAAAAAAAAAAGAGGATTGCCTTTAAAGGGCTCCACCTTGTTAAAAAGGTGAGAAGAAGTTGAAACTATGCATGTGTTCTCGATGACGATCACTTAATGAAGATGACGAGGCAGAATAGAGAACAAAGAAAGAAATATTAGTGTAGGTACCCCCTAAGGTTCTCCCATTTTCTTCCACGGAACCAATTCTTCATTGTAGTCCTACCCTAAAGCCTATTTTTAGATAATTTGAGGACTCTAAAGACAAAGACATGAAATCATATTCCATAATAACAAACATATATACAAAATAATAATCTATGTAGGTGTGATATTTGAGATTAGTTTTTTTTTTAATATTAAAAGGGTCGTGCATTGAAAGATTGTTATGCATTCTGAGTGATAAGGATGTGTTCACACGCGCACAAATTATCAATGTTGTTGATACAACTATATATATATATATATAGGACAAATAACTAGTGCAATACATGATGCAAAGTTGTAGTATAGGCCTAGAAATCCTTTGATTGAGACTCTCACCACAGTGCACACACATAAGATGCCTCTCCTCGATCATTAGTTCTACTAGAGACATTTGCTCTCAATCGTAGACAAAACTCTCACTAATACTACAGTCTATTATTGATTCTACGATGGAGACACGGTACGCAAGAAACTTTAAATTGGGCCACCCAGTCTTGGATAAGCATTAATTTACACAAAGAGAATTCAATGAGGCTCTTCTTTCTTGGGAGATGGTTCATGTTGGGTGTGATAGGCGCAAAATGTTTGAACTAGATGTGGCTTAGGCATGTAAAGATGGACGTTTCTAGGGAGTGTTGGTTGTGGGGCTTTCGCATGGGGCAATCAGCCAAGGTTTGGAATTGTGAAAGGGGTCGATACCTAGTGGTAATTTGAATGCGTGGGTGCATATAGACCCAGTTAGTAACATAGAAACTTATCTCTTTGTTCTTTTCCCCGTCACAGTCGCGGGTCAAGGGATCGACCCGCTTGGGACGTCCATCAATACATTCCACAATGGAATAATTGCTTGCAATCGATAGATGTTTGCCACGATAGTAGTCAAAATGCAAGTGGTTCTCGTCCAAGCACAATGCGTCAATTGAGCCGCAAGAATTGCTACCAACTCAACGCCCATAATTTTTGTAAACTATCATGACTATCAACACTTCTCATTCCACCACCTTAGCATGTGAATATGGATTATCTATTGGCCCACCTCCCCCAACTGTGACAATCGAAAATGGTCACGCAATGACCATTCGCACGAACGTGCTCCCACCATGGCTCTCGAACTGTGTCGATCACCATGTGGTCACTCGTTTTACGGAAAATGATCATTGTAGTGACCATTCCCTATACCATCAAGCCTTGCAATGATGGAATCAAAACTTCTCAAGGAACTCGAAGGTTTATTCCCAAGATCTGAAGCATTTTTCCAAAATGAAATGTTGGGAAGCTTAGACAAGAACTTATTGGTTATGAGGAGATTTGATAGCAATCAAGGAAAGTCATTTTGTAGTGTTAAGTGTAAACATCATCCACATTGTGTCAACGGCCTAGGTGGTCAATTAGAGTATAATAATAAGCGTTTGAACTTTGCAAAGGTTAGTGAAATCAATCAATCAATGCTCAATCTCTCTAGAGAGAGATATATCTAGAGTCTAGACTAAGACTCTCTCTCAGTCACGCGCTTTGTCCACGTGTTGAAAGATTCACCAAAGTGCATTTTTCTTTTGTAACCAACGAATTTTTCCCAAATTGCCATCAAAATTATTTGAATAATCTGGTGTGTAGCTACAAATTAGCTGGATGTCTAGTGCGGTCCAAGTGGACAACAAAAATAATCAAAAGATTGTGGTGTTCCAAGCCTACCACAAATCTACCTCATGTGCATGATTCTCCAGCCATTTGTGGTGCCAACTGTCATAAGAAAATTTCAAGCCATTTCTATACCTCTAATGCTCATGGAACACGAGGTGGGTCCAATTTGTGGAGCATGAGAGGAGCTTTCTGTGTTTGGGCCCACTTGTGTTTGGGGTCATGTGGTCGTTCTAGATAGATATTTGAGCAAAACATATAAGAAGGCTATCGCACGAGAGCTTACGCAAGCCAAGCCCTCACACTACGCCCATTGGGTGGCATTGTTGTCCAGCTAAGATAGCCTGCGTACATGCACCTCACTCGGTGGCATTCTGGTTGAAGGTGTGCGAAGATGATCATCAGCTATCGATTTCCTACGCACATGCAAAGCGGCATGGCCCCAAGCAAACATTACACATTAAATTCTAGTCACTTTTCGTTGCTCACAAAGCTCGCAGACCAATCAGGTTGCCTCCTGCTAAGCAAGCGGCTCTTCATCACTTGTGATCGACAAGGAAGGAGGTGTGACATTTCAATGCAGGCGGTGGAAAGCCCGGTAGCTCAAGGCAGGGGCGTGTTGCGTGGTTGGTGGGCCTGCAATACAATCCACTTGATCGTTGCATGAAAATAAGGTGCATGTGTATGGGCTAAGAGTGGCTCTCCATAGAACTTCGACAAAGGCCACAATGACTATGGCCCTAATATTAATAGGGCCCTTTCAAAATGGGAGTGTGTCCCTATATGCATGGACATATAGGTTTACATCCATTACATACGCCAAACAAAAACGGATTCAAGGAGCGTGGGGCCATGTGTAGCATTTCAACGATAGTTGCATGGAAGCAAAATGCAAGTTGGAATAGTGTTCGTAAGGTAGGGGAGCTTTGGTGGAGGGATGTATCACAATCATGATCGCTCGTGGTTGGTTAAAAATTATCTTCCATGTGCGGGCCCACCAAAGAACAAGTCCCAAATATGTGGCCTCACCATCCCGGAAGCTTGCAGCTGCCACTCGCTTTTCAACGCAAAATGAGGGATGAGCGTTGAGTGCTCGACCCAAGTCGTTAGAGACCAAGTGCCGAGCCATGAGCTCAAAGCTCATTTATTGCTAAATCAGTAGAAAGTTTATTGAGTGCTATATTTTCTCCCCAATTGTCAACCAAAGGTGCCTAGAGAACGTTCAGGACTACTCGGCATTATGTGCAGTCTCAGTGGAGCCTAAGAGTTTCCATGGAAGGCCTTCACACTTCGAAGTGGCCCCATAAGAGGGCTCCCCCATAGGCCCTCTAAAGGTCTCTTTGGAGGGCCCTCAAGTAGTGGCATGTGTGCCCCATAGTCCCCTCCCTATAGGACGAGCCATCACCTAGCTGGTACAAAACTCATGGTTTTTCGTTGGAAGATGCTTCAACCACCCCCCACAGGAATTGATAGCCTTTTTTATGGTAATATTTTTGGCAAGGCAAGCTAGTTTGTGAACATGCAGTCTATGGGGGAGGGCTCTAAGCCATGACAATATATATGGTGTGCCCCTTAATGTCTCCCTTAGAGTGTATGGGGAGCCCTTTGTAGAAGGGGACAAACTCCCTAGGTAGTAGGAGATCACCCCTTCCAATGCTATCGTCGCACATACAGGCTTAACTAAAAGATTTTCAAAGTTAGTAGTCTACTCATCCTGTGGTCTAGCCAATTTGAGTCCTCTTGCATAAAAACACTTTTACCCAACACCCCCATTGGTGCCATCTTGTCCAAGAGTACCTCAGCCACATGGCACAAACTGCAACTATACATGATTAGCATGCTTCCACACCCAACTTCATGACATAGTTTCGATCTTTGTATAAGTTGCCACAATCCACAGTTGCTAGGGTCGCACCACTAACAAGTTTTCACAAATCAGCACAATAGAACATGATTGTATATGAAACAATGTGTTCAATGAGCACCACCAATGTTGCAACACCATGTAATGGCTACTAGAGGAAGCACTACAAGAGCAAGCTTGAATAGCATGTAGGAAACCTAGGGGACAAACTTTTCAGGAGATCATCGATCTCCTCTCTCCCAATCTCCTTCCTTACCATCTTCTCCCTTGTATCATGCCAATTCCCTCTAAGTCCTAAGGTAGCCCACCCTCTCTTGTGCAGATAGTACTAGAGTTGAAGAACCGGAGCATTTTTCATGCCAAAATCCAAGGTATGCTTTGTTACCTAGTGTGGTTCTTGATGACAATAAATTCAACTGCATGTTATTGCTTAGTTTGCGTCCTACAACTCTTGCTTGAGTTCGACATCGATTCAAATTCTCAAGTGTCAAAGTCTCTTGTACTAGAGTGGAATTGCACCAGGGCACAAAGGGTAACAAAAACCTAGTCACACTTGCAAGGTGGAAACTAGTGAAGCAGAGAATATTGCTCAAATGGGCAGATGAAAGCTTCATTGGCGAGGCAAAGAGAGAATCACCCTACTACAATCTCAACCAAAAAAATACCTTAATCCTCATGAAAATGAAGGGGTTAGGGGAAAGCTAGGAGGGCCTCGAGAAATAGAAAATGCACAAATTTTGGGGCTCCTTCTCGTTGCTATCCCTAGGCGCGACCCGACTATTATACGACATCATTGGTCATAGCGATGAATCTTTGGGGTGCAACTCTGCAATGTAGGGGCATATGAGGCCTTTTAATAATTCTTTTAGAATAACATTTATGGTGCCTTTTTTATTTTCTGCTTTGTGATGCCCACACAAAGGTTCCCCAAGCCCTATCTCTTGCCCTTCATGGGATAGCTCTAGCGATTGCATATAACGAAATTGGCCTATTTAATTTGAGAGTAGCGGAAATTAATGAGAGTACTTTTGAGAAATGACTTTGTGAGCATAGCGGGTGAACATAATTGAAGATAGCAACATAATCATAGCAATTAGTTAACTTGGCATGAACAATACTTTTGCAAGAGAGAGAATTTAGAGAACATGACAACAATTGTCGACCGGATTTATGTGGAGCCGGTCCCCCCTCCAATAGGCATTTGTATTATGATTTCTCCCATTAAGAGAGACTTGTTACAATACAATCTTTGTATTCCTTGTGACCTAGGTGATGCAATGAAGATGGAAAGTTTCATGCATCACAAACACAACATAAACTTGAAGAAAGCTTTAACTATCCCAAGCCTCAGTCCCAAGACCTCAAACACCTTCGAAGGTGGAGAGAGCTAGCAGGGAATGAGGGTAGGGAAGAGGAAGAAGAAACATTTCATAGGAGAAAGAATTAGTTCCTCACTTATCATAACTCTTGTTGCTAGCATACATAATAGTATAGTAATGAAGAAGAAGGAGATGGCAAGCTTAAGCATTGAAGCATGGCTCTTGGTTGGATTTGCACTCCATATCCAAGAGTGTTGGTGTAGGCTCTCAACCTCTACTTGCTTGGAGAAGGAGAGGGAGCTCTTGCACTTTGCATAGCACACAATGAGAGTGTTTGTGAGTGTGTGTGGGTGAGTATACCCCCTAAGAAACCCCCTAGATTTCTTGGGTCGACCCCCCCTTGTAGCTCATGCTTGAAGCTCATTGGACCCCTCCAGGCCTAGCCAATCACAAGCAGGAGGCATTACAAGCAGCAAGGGTAGCCTTGAGACAAGTGTCCCCCTTTCCCCTTTGAGAGAGAGGGCTAGATAAATGCTAAATCATTTAATTAAATCTCCTAAATTATTATTGGACCCCTTGGGTGGCAAACCAATAGGCTTCAGGCACACCATGAGGGCAACATGAGGAGGAACTTGACAAGTGTCCCTTTTGCTTTCTTTGTACCATGCATGCCTTGTGTGAGTGTGTGGGTGTTCTCTCTCATCCCCCCTCATGTAGGGCTCGCCCCCTCCTTGTAGGGATTGAATCTTTGACTTTTTGACACCTTAAGCCCCTCATGTATAGGCCCAGTTCCCACCACAAGCTTGGCTTATAAGCACTTTAAGCTTGGGCTGGGTTCTCACCTCAAGTGTAACCCTAGCATCTCAAGCATGTCAATCACCTCAAGCATCTCAATAATTAAGCACCTCAAGCACCTTATTCATCAAGTATGACAAGCAGAACAAGCACCTCGAGCTGGGTCGGGTTCCCGCGCCTCAAGCTCAGCCCTAGCTTACCCAAGGTCAAAGACCTTTTACACACATTATTGGAGGTCTTCAATGAAGCTAACCCTAAGGTCTTATGCTCCATTTGTTAGCCTTGATCTTTGATAGACCATCTCTCATTTGGGCCCCTTTACCATTGGCCCCGTGTTGAGATAGATCTATAAGCACATGTCTATATCTTAACACTTGTTCCCGTTTATTCTCCCACATTAAGTGATCAATTTAATATGAGAAAATCATTTGGGTTGGTTAGATATTAGATATTAGATTTTATGACATTGCACGATGGGTAGGGGGGCCTTTTGGTGGTTCGTTTGGGGGTCTTAGAGATGGCTCGCATTGGACTCTATGCGTATTGCAAGCACTATTCCTGGCCGTTAGGGATTGACTTTGGTCAGTTGCCAGGGGATACTCCAGGGAAGGGGCTCCCGGCTATCGGTACCCTCTTGGTGGTGTGTGGGAAGCAGTCTAAGGCCTAGTTTTGCATCATGGGCTTAGCGGTTTCCCATCTTCTTTTGAAGTGAACATGCTCACCTTATCATGACTGCAACACTTGTGGGGAGCTCATGCGTCGGGTGCATTTCCTGTTTTGTGACTCTATGTTTTTCATGTTCTTGCTTGTCATCCACAACTCATTTTGAGCGTGCAAGTGTTGTAATTCTTTTTGCTATTATGTTAAGTCTACTCCACTCACATTTTGGATATGGCTTACAAAAAACCAAAAAAGACTAACGTTTGTGGTGGCTTTTGTGGGCATGGAATAGGATAGGGCAAAGGAGCGATTTAGTAAAACAATAGATAATAGAGAGCCACAACGTCCTAACTGATGACATGGAGAAGGGGAGCTGTGAGTGACTGCATGAGCTCGTTGTGTGAGGGCATGCAAAGCACTCATCGTGGCATCCTTTTCCCCCTTTCCTACCTTGGGCGTTTCCTTCTCTTTCTTGCTTCTGAGATTTCTGATGTCCCTTCCCCGTAGGGAGAGGGGAATAGAAGCTATCAGATGGCCCTACATGAGGCCCTGCATAATGGCATTGTTAGAGGTGAAGCTACTCTTGGTGTGGCCTCTCACAATGCGCTGGTTTCGCCCAAAACTGGACCAATTAGCCCATCTCGCATCCATTCGGTAGGGGTACTGGTCTAGCTTTCAACACCTTATCTCAAGGCCCTATTTCATATGCACAGGTAATACAAAATCGATGGATGGTGAACCTCTCTCCCATCATTCAACATTGCTTTCAATATGATATGTTGAACTCTTTGTCGCCCCGCCTGCCTGGGCTTTCTTTCAATGGTGCTTTACACAACTTCTTAGGCCAGAGGCCTTTCCAGGTAAGCCCTAACTCTCGCATGCACAATGGGCAGTTTACAGTTATCTCCAATGTGTGGCAAAATATGGAACATCCTTGTGTAGAAGAAGCGTATGTTCAGAAGGACCTCCATTTACAAAATAGGGGAAGAGCAATAGATGGAATCTAACCAGCCTATTGTAGAAGATAAGAATAGAGAGGAGAGTGCAGGATCCTCTGAGGACTATCAGGGTGATGTAGTAAATCAACACACTCAAACGTGTAACTTAGGGAGGTGAAGTGATTATAGGCTTTGCAATACTGGATAATTGGTTTAAACACTTACGGGAGAGAGTGGTTATAGGGATTTTTCATGGTATTAGGCCACCAGTTAAAATCTTAAACAATGGATTTCTCAAGAATGGGAAGGCAAAAACCTTTTTTCTACCCAAGTTCAACTACCTTTTAAGTTTATATAAGATTATGATAGTGCTTTATAGGTCAGCAGTAGAGGGTAGTGGTTGATAAGAAACAACCCAATGTCTTCAAATGGCACAAAGGATTTGACCCTAAAGGCAAGAAACCATCTAAGGTTCCTATTTGGGTGGACTTCCTTATTTTTCCCCTGGCTCAAACAAGTATGAGCACAAATGGGGAAGGTATTGGGTCAAAAACCTACCAGGGTCAAAAACCTACCAATGTGATTAAGCCTAAATGGAATCATCATCTTTTAATTGAAGTGGACATTGATTCTGTGTTGAGAGAAAGCATCCAACTTAAAGACCAATCGAGCCATGTGCTTCATGTACAAAAATCTACCTAATGCCTGCTTCCATTGTTTTAAGCAAGGTCATCTTATAAGAGATTGTCATGACCTTGCAGCAAAAGCTTAGAAGGAGTTAGACAAATCTAGAGGAGGGAAAGAAGGAGGTCAAGGCTTCCAATTGGTCAATAGAAGAAGTAACTTTAGAAATGAAAAGGAGCCAGATGATAAAGCCTCTTCTACATAGAACCCCCCAGTGATTCCTAAGGACAAGACAGCCCCAAACCAGTTCTCTAACGCCCCTCTCCAAAAAGATAATCTTTTCCCACCCGACAATTCAGTTGACAAAACTAGAGGGATTCTTTCTGACTTTGAGCCTTCAGAAAGTGCATTGCAACTACCCTAACCTAGAATTCAAGCCCTATGAAGGAGGCATCTCATACATAGGTAGCTCAAGACAACTTCATCAATGAGCTTCAAGAACAGGACAAAGTTGTCTCAGTCTCCCAATCACTCTGTAGACATACTTATAACACAAGCAGAGGAGAAGACCTTGTCGTAATTGGGGAGTAAGTCCAAGAGGAAGAAGGAAAAAAACTCTAACCCCAATAGAGCTTCAGTGTCTTTTGTTAAGACTCCTAAACTCTCATAAAAATTGAGTGTTGTTACCTCTGGCTTTTCTCTTAATCGTAAAGGGTTACCTGACCCTATGCAGGGCAGTTTGCATAAGAAAATGGATGTTTGATTTGAATTTGCAGGTGGACTTCATTTGCTTGCAAGAGTTGAAGACTTTTGGTTTTACACTAGATAATATCCTGCTTAAGATCAGTAGACAACATAAATGATTCTTTACTAACCATTGTGCAAGGAGAGGGGGAGCTAATATTGGCATTCATTCAAAACATGAACAATCTATTTATGAAGTGCTGAGGGGCCAACAACAAAATTGGGTAGTTGTCACTCTAAAAGAACCTTTTAACTATACAATGGTCAGTTTGTATGCTTCCAAATACATTCTCAGAGAGAGCAAGGCTTTGGGCTGAATTAAGTGATATAAAGGATCCTCTTTTGATCATTGGATATTTTAATATGGTCACCACTTTGAATGACGAATTTAAATCTCTTGGCCAGATCATTTAGGGCTCTGAGAAGCAAAGCTAGGACCACTTGGCAGCCTTAAATTGACTTTAGTTGACACCTCTAAAGGAATAGGGTTCACATGGGCTAATAATCAGCATGGTTCCCATTTCAGATCTGCAAGGCTTGATAGGATGTACATGTCAGCCAACCTCCTTCAATTCCTATGGTTGGTGAGTTGCAAAGTTGACTCTTCTCTGTTTTTATCTGACCATAAACCTCTGGTTTTGGAGATGCATAAAGAAGAACGTGCCTTTAAAGCTGGTTGGCCCCACCTTGATAGTTCACTTTTTAAGCTAGCCTCAAGCAGAAAAGGCTTTTTCTGCTTGGGAAGAGGCTATCAAAAACACCCAAAAGGCTCTAACTTCTTTCAAAAAGAAGGCTAAGGAGGTAAAATCTGGCAGAAGAATGATGATAAGTAAGCAGATTGCTTTTCTTGAATCTAATTCTCCTAATGACTTGTCATCCCTTGAGCTTTTGTCTGTGAAGGAACAGCTTAGAAAGGAGGAGCTTCTAGAAGCTCAAGGTGCCCTTGCTTGGACCAGGAATTTTGGGCTGGTAAAATAGATAAACCTAACCCTGAATGTTTTCATTATTAAAGAAGAAAAAGTGCAGGGATTTTATCCCTCTCTTGATTGACAAGAATGGTAATCACAAAAAGAGAACTTGGAGAGTACCAGGTCTTATTTTTCCAATATTTTTTCTAATTTTCCCTAGAGATATAAAAGCATCACTAATGCCATAGCTAAAATAGCTCAAGTGAGGAAGAAAATAGTGCCAAGTCATATGGCCAAATTGTTAGACCTCCCCCTTACAAAAGAGGAAATCAAAGAAACTCTTGGAAAATTAAAACCTGGTAAATCTCCTATAATTGATGGTGTGCCCAATGAATTTTATTTTTTCTATCAATATTTTATTACACCTTATCTAATGAGAGTCTAGCAAGAAGCCCTAGCTATAAGAGCTCTCTCCCCTTTCATTAATGCAAGCCTAGTCAAGCTAATTCATAAGAAAGGCTCAAGGGATGACCTATCAAATTGGAGACCAATCACATGTCTGACTTCTGCCTATAAGATCTTCTCTCTCTCCTTAGCTAGAAGACTTAGCCCTCTGATGGATCAGTTATCCTAAAGGAGCAGAAGGGGTTTATCAAAGGAAGATTTATCTTTGATGCCATAATTACTTTATTAGAATGGATGGAGCATGCAGAAGAATCAGATCAGGATATTATCTTTTTCAAAATTGATTTTGACAAAGCCTATGACAGAATTGAATGGGAGTTTATTTTACAAAGTCTTTTTTATATGGGTTTGGGCAAAATGTTTATCGGATTTGTTCACGTCTTGTTTGGCAATGCTTCAGTTAGAATTTCAGTCAATGGTTCCCTTATTGACATCATTCCTTTCCACAAGTCAATCAGGTAGCGTTGTCCATTATCTCCACTCCTCTTTGCCATTGCATCATATGCCCTAGAGTGGCTCATCAAAGATGCAATTAGACAAGGTAAGTTGGAAGCAACTGATATTCCAGGTGCAGAGGACAAATTTTGCCTTCAGCAATCTGTTGATGATTCAAATGACATGGTAAAGAACCCTCCTTAACACCTTTTGTCTTGCCACTGGATCAATCATTAATCATGAGAAAACAAAAGGTGTTAACCCTCCTGCTCTTTGGCTTTACTCAACTCAATATTGTTTGCATGATTCTATGTGGTTTGGTAATTCTGGGGCCAATGAAGTCGGTGTGCTATCTAGAAGAGCACATAAGTGCTTCAAAGCAGGTATCAGATGTTGGAAAGATGCGTACAAAGATGGTAACTTTCTCATTGTTGAGGAACTGATGGGCAGAGTTTAGATTACCCAGAAGTGTGCTAAGCTTGTTCTCTCAAGGTGTGCTATCTTCCAATCAAGGTTGCAGAGGTGTTTTAACACTAGGTTGGTAATGGGACACTTTTATGTCCTGGGACCCTTTTATGTCCTCTTAAGTGACCATTTTCCTTGAATTATGTCAAGAGTTTCAAAATAGATTTTGAGGTGCTATCTGTCTAGAAAGTTGTGTCATGAGCTGAAAAAAACTCGACATTTTTTTGGAATATCAATTCCATCTTTAACCTTGTCCTTGCACAACATTTCACAACCTAAACTGTGTAAAAAAACGGGTCCTGTTTTTGGCTTTTTTCAACTTTTTGCAACTATACCACTCTAGAATTCATGTTTGTGAGGTCTATAATGCTAGAGAACTATCTTTAGTAGTCCTCAACATGTCCTGATGCTTCTAGGGAGAAATAAATGTTAAAGTTGTAAGTTATGAGAAAATTACAAAAATGGTCAAATCCTGTTTTTTAGCCAATTTTAACTCTTCTATGATTTTTTTGGTGGCTTTCATGATATCCAAATGCAGTTTTGATTTTCTATGTCGCATATTGTAACATAAAGCTAATATTCCTTGAGTTTTGGGGCACCTAATACCCTATTTTGCATAGTAGACAATGATGGTTGATTTTTTCAATTATAGAAGAAAACGAAACATTCTAGTATATCAAGTATAGCTTTTTCAATATTGTTAGTTTCTTGTGACAACTACATGCATTTTGTAGGTAGTAACCATATCTAGTCATAAGGATAAAATTTGGCTAGATATTGAATAGTTTCTATGGGATTCTACAACTCATAATGTTGAACCCAGTTTTTTCATGTTTGCTGTATTTAGCACTTCATCTTTGTCCCCAAGATTCCCCTTGGTAAGAGATGTATTATTCTTTTGACATGCTCCATGGCTCCTTATGAACCTAAAGGACAATAGGGAACTAAGAAAACATGCATATATTATTTGTATTGAGCGTGGCTATAGAAACTTTGATGATAGGTTTGCAGAATGGTAAAAATTCAACTTTTTTGTACCTATTTATTTTGGCAAAACAAAAAATAGTGAGTGAGAAGAAATCATATGTTCTGATCACCAACCCATTGAAGTTAACTAGGGAATTTATCTCAAGTCCTACAAAAATCCCTAATCTTATTTTTATGCAACAAAACGTAAGAAATGACTGTTTTGATGAAAATGTACTGGTCCATCAACTTTGGAGGCTTGGTGTGACCAAAAGATGAGAAATTTTACAAGTTTCTTATTTTTTACATGTGTAGTAGGCCTTGAACTATAACCTCATGAAAGGATTTTACAAAATGAGTGGATCTACTATGGTTTTGGAGGTTTTTTTCAAAACCCTGAAAGGACACTTTTATGTCCTGTTAGGTTACCAACCTAGTGTTAAGGGGCACACTATCTCCTTAGCCCATGTATGTTCTCTCAAGGTGTGCTATCTTCCAATCAAGGTTGCAGAGGTGTTTTAAGGGGCACACTATCTCCTTAGCCCATGTCTGTTCACACATTTATTAGCATTCTGCTTCACAACAAATTATGCACAAAAATTTGGTGAAAAAACTCAACCTCAGATGGGCCCTTGCCTGGTCTGCAAAGCAATGGAGCTATAGATTCAAATGCATTTGGGCTTATCCTCTCAACATCTAGCACATTTCCCTGATATGGCTTATCCTCCATCAAGGTATTTGGACTGGGGCAAAAGCAAAGAAACTGGGGATTTCATATGGTGTTTGTCCAAGGTGCAAGGGCTCTGAAGAAACTTTTTTATCCACCTCTTTGTCCACTATCACTTCAACAAACAACTCACTGTGCAACTTCAAAAAGTATTTTGTGTTGCTATGGTCAAGCTCAATCTCTGCTAGGGCAATGCAGTTTCAGTGATGTACCCCTATGGACCTACATCAGAGGGGTGCTTCTAGGTCACATTTGGAGAGAAATAAATAATGATCTATTTGTGCATTCTTTTACCTCTTCCAGTTTACCTTTATCCATCAGCATTATGGGAGCTATGAAGGAGATCTTAAGTCAGGTTTCAGAAGCCTCAGATATGGATGTGAAAAGCTTGCAAAAATTCCTCATATGGCAAAGATGGAGAGATGTGATCCTTGCTCTCTATGAACCCTCTAGAATGCTTATCATTCTTTTCTTTTTTTTGGAAAATGAAGATCGCACTCATCCGTTGCGAGGTGACAAATCACGTCTTATGAGCGCACAGGGCCGCTTGGTCACACTCGAACCCATGACGCCGATCACGGAGGTCGAGTACTCAAACAACCAAGCTAGCTTATCATTCATAATTTCCTTTTTGTATCTTGATGTCTTGTTGTAGTTGTATTAGGGCATGGTCACGCGAGGCTTAGTTTTTCGTAAGCCTCGACTAGTTTTGACCATGCCAAGTACGTGCACCCAGAGGTGACGGGCAGCAGTGGGTAGAGAGAGAGAGAGAGAGAGAGAGAGAGAGAGAGAGAGAGAGAGAGAGAGAGAGAGAGAGAGAGAGACGGGCGCAACAGGAGAGCTCATCGACACCTAATCGGGTTAGTTTTCAAACTATGCCTTTTTGGCATGGTTAGATAACTGCGCCGGTGAAAAGCTGCAAACACTCACAGTTGGTCGAGAGCTGCTCCTCAAAACTAAGCCTCGCGTGACCATAGCCTTAGATTGGGTACCTCCCAAGGGCTTTTTGATACACTTTTCTACTTTTTGATTGATTTTGTTTTGTCCAAAAAAAAAAAAAAGATTTTATGCTAGTCCTTATTGTAAAAGGTCCAAGAAAATTATTAGAAAAATATATATGAAAAGGAGTGCGGTGCAGCGCAGGCCAAACTTCAAAGTAAACATTGCGACGCATAAAATACTAATAATTGGATATTTTGAGCGTATCACGCGAAGCGTACAGAAGCTGACGGGTGGCAGTAAGCGAGTCTTCGTGGGTCAGGGTGTCAGGGGGACCAATAGGCTAGCGAATGGCACTATAACACGTATAAAAATACGCTTGATACGTGGACGTAGATTACGACTTATTGAACACGTGGAAGCCGCAGAGGCGCGGCGATCTCAAGAGCCACTGAGGCAGGGGCCGCAGCCTGCAGGCCGGCGCAGGAAAAGATCCCCGGCTGTTGGCGGTCATCCACTGCCACACTGCGCCGAGCTAGTCCTATATAAATGTTCACTGCCGCTTTACTTGTAACTTTTCTTCACCCGATCGCTACTTTTGCAGACCTTGCTCCCTCACTCTCAGATTCTTGCAAGGACGATTTCTTGTTCAGAAAAGGAGCTCAATCATCTGTCTTCTCTAGACTCTCTCTCTCTCTCTCTCTCTCTCTCTCATATTTTTTGTAGAGCTTCTGGGCAGACAATTTTCAGATAGGGAGGAATTTTTCGCGCTTTCCCTTCCCAGTCTCTCTCTCTCTCTCTCTCTAGGGGTTGCGCGAGTGATCGTGGGTGCAGAGCATTTGAGCAGGTCCCCTTTCTTTGTAGCCCATTCTCTCTGGTTTTCAGTTTCTTTCCTTGTTGCGTGCTTCACATCTCTCTCTCTCTCTCACACACACACACAGCGCATCCAATCCTTTGATGTCGCAATCACCTTTGCACACGAAATCTTACAGATTGTGAATCCTCATACGTGCGGAATAAAAGAAAGGGCGAGAGAAGCTGCTCGCAAGCGAAAGCGATTAGGGGGTGAGCTTGCGTGTGAAGCGTTGAGGCGGGACAGCGAAGCACCCTCTCCATCAAAAAGGCCGTTCGAGAGCTGTAGAAAAAGGCCACAAGGGAAATTGAGCTTTAGAGGGCCATAATATAAATCGCGCCGCAGTAGAGGGCAAGCATTAAGCAGGCAGCAGCAGCAGGTGACGGAAGTGAGTAAGGAGTGCAAGAAGGTTGAATTAAGGGGATATAAAATAGAAAAACTGGCGAAGAGAGCAGCAATGGCGAGATCTACAGAGCCGCTGGTAGTGGGGAGGGTGATAGGCGACGTCATCGACAATTTCACACCCAGCGCGGAAATGGTGGTGTCCTACCCTATTCGCCAGGTCAGCAACGGCTGTGAAATCAAGACCACTGCGCTGGTGGATCGCCCACGAGTCCAAATCGGCGGTTCCTATGATGGTCTTTACACGCTGGTGAGAACCACAGCTACTCCTGCTCTCTCTCTCTCTCTCTCTCACACACACACACACACACACCCGCACTCTGCTCTTCCTAACAGCTTCCTCCTTTGCAGGTGATGGTAGATCCGGACGCCCCCAGCCCAAGCGAGCCTTCTTCCCGGGAATGGGTCCATTGGTATAATTGCTACCCCCGCTTGCTGGATTTTTTTAATTTTTTTTGTTCTGCTGCTACAGATCTCAATTTAACAGCTCGTGCTGTGAGTGTTGCTGGCAGGATCGTCACGGACATTCCGGCGGGCGGCGACGCCAGTCAAGGTGAGTTCAGTCGTGTAATAATGAATTATTACTAGATCCACAGATTACAATTAACACCGTATAAATTCTGATTGGTTCTTTCCGTTGTGTGTCTATTTTTTTATTGGCTCTCTCTACGTTCAAAGTGAGATTTTGAGACTTTCCAGTTGGCCTTCTGCGATTGGCTATTTATGGCATGGTCACCTTCTTCACTTGACTACGATCACGCCTTCACAAGATTGCTGCACACCAACCTTGGCAATTCATGGCCTAGGCAACCTTGGTTGCTGCACACCAACCTTGGCATGGAGAGAGAGAGAGAGAGAGAGAGAGAGAGAGAGAGAGCCATATTAAGGTGGGAATGCCATAGCCCATTACGGTTTGTAACTCACAGCCGGTGGTTATGCATTTTGTATGGCTAGTGTGTTTTAGGCTGGCTTCAGATTTCCCACCCAAGCTTTCAGTGCACGTCTTGTGTGGCAAAGGGTGGTTGGAGAAAGAAGGAAAAGCTTCATTTTGGACCTGTGCACCCGAAGGCCATAGTCTTTCCAGGATAAAAGCCGGAGGACGCTTGAACTCAAGATCCCACCCACGAGGTCATGCCACGAGGCCCAATCCAGCGTCAGATATCAGTTTTGAGCTTGTAGTGTGAATTAAACAATATTTTGAAAAGGTAATAAGGCGAGTGCAATTCTTGTACAGTCCACGGCTAGAAAATACATCTTTCCTAACCGAAGAAAATAAGGGCAACCTTGCAATTCTCTCGGCTTTTAGGTCACAAGTTTTGAAGCTTTTGCTGGTATTTACACTAAAACTGGTGAAAATTTCCTGGTTTTCTTCAAGGCAGGCTCAAAATCTAATCGAGATTTTCGGTTCTCAGCCTGTTAAAATACACTAGACCTCGGGTTTTTTCTAACACTGGTGCAATCTGGCCTTGCCTTGAGAGCTTAGCGAACCTTTGGCCATGGGCCCAACTAGGGAGTAGTAGCTTTCTATAACCTGTATTTGTCTTCACGGCCTTTTGTTTGTAATTCTGTTGGGAGTAATATCCTACTTGCTTTCTTTTCCTTTTAACCATTTTCTTTTTCTTCTTTTTAGGCGAGGAAAGAAGAGAATGTGTTTTGCTCTTTTAAGTAAAGAGCGTTGCACAAGAAGATTAAAATTTTTTCAATGTTTTTCATACGATGTATAATATCATGACCTTGTGCTCAAGAGGCACCGCATACCTACCTAGCTAGGTATGCAGTGCCTCCCTCATAGAAGCTCATGATGTTGAGGTAAGTCGCATTGTGGGAATTATTGTGAGAATTTGTCCAAAACTTCTTGTGAGTTGATCATCATGAGTTAATATAATAGCAGATGGCATGGGTGCAGGTATGGAGATATTGCAGTATGAGGCGCCCAAGCCATTGATAGGCATACATCGCTTCGTGTTCCTGTTGTTCAAGCAGGAAGGGCCTTTGCTGGTCATGCCGCCCATGTTCCGCAACAACTTTAGCACGCGCGATTTTGCGCTTACCTGCGACCTGGCCTTGCCCGTAGCCGCCGTCTACTTCAACGCCCAGAAGCAGGCAGGCGGCCGGAGGCGCTAGTATTCCTTCCCCACATTTTCCCACCTAAAACCTCTCAAAAAGTTTCCAAAAAAGCCTATTCCTGCCCACTTCCAGCTTGAACTCATGAGATTGAAATTGGATAACGCTCCCCAGCTCCCTACCAGCCCAGGTCTTGTTGACCTCGTGGCCTTGGCCAGTTTGTGGGATGTGGTACTCTCTTCTGTTTATGATGTGTGTTTCTGTTTTTGAAATCTTCTCTTGTTTGGAGAAGGTTTTTTTAAACATTTTGTACAGGAAGTCATCCTCTCTCTCTCTCTCTCTCTCTCTCTCTCTCTCTCTCTCTCGATACTGCCCCCTCTTTTGCATGTACCACCTTGCATGCAAGAAGGTTTAGAAATTTCCTCATGTAGGAAAATGGAGGGTTTTTCATACAATGAATAACATCATGAGCTTCTGTTCGAGAGGCACCGCATACCTAGCTAGGTACAATTGGGGGTAGGGGACCGTTGGCCCCCCCACCGGGCCGGCGGTCCCCTGACCCCGATCGTGCCTAGCTAGGTATGCGGTGTCTCGAACAGAAGCTCATGATGTTGAGGTAAGTCACAATGTGGTAATTATTGTGAGAATTTGTCCAAAACTTCTTGTGTTGACTTGCAAGCATAGAGCTTTGGATAGCAATAAACATTGAGATAGAATCAATATTTCGGTGGATTGACACTAGTGTCACAAAACTAATCATGCACAATGCTATCCTCAGTGTAATTTTTGCAATTCATACATACCCTCGATTTATCATCCTTTTGTGACTATAGTATCTTTTGCTTGTTGTTAAAGGGTGCTTAAAGAGAACATCTTATCGATTTGCAATACAAGGTAGCATCTAGAGATGATGCAAGAAAGGTGTCCAAAAATTGGAATTAGACTACAATCCCATCCATACACGGCGTAATAACTGCATTTTTTGATAGTTCCCCACTATGCCAAAGTGGAGACATGCTCAAAATTGATGATAAAAAAGTTCCAAAAAGATCTCCAAGTACAAAAAGAGGTAGAAGGTGCCTAGACACTTTCTACTTATGCCTTGCATTAGATATTCCTTACGCCACAATGGAGTGGAAGCTCTTGTGTCATGGCATAAGACGAACCACTCTACATGGTGTGTTGCAAATCTCTACACATTACTTAGTTTGGAAGCACTCTAATGACATGTCACCAAATTTTACGAAAGGCCCTAGGAATTTGTGGTTCCAGTGATGGATCAAACCTTTTGGGCAACTATGTTGATGTGTGGACTATCGTCTTTGTCAACTCCCAAATCCCTCTTATGTTTGACAACAAAGAATAGCTACATGTTCTTGAATTTGATTTTTTCAGTCCAATATAAAGTAAAGAAATGGATATGTATATTCACCCTTTATATCGGCTTACCTACTTCATAAAGAAATGGATGTGTATATTCACCCTTTATATCGGTTTACTTAATGGCTTCAAAACAAAAATATTCACTACACAAGAAGTGCAAGGATACTAAGAAACTCTTATGGAGTGCAATGACAATAACAAAATGCTAAAGGAAAACACAAATGTATCCATCTCTTTTATATGGAGATGAAATGTCTTTTGACTTTTCATTTTCCGTGACTTTTCATTTTCTATACCCACCCTTCACTTATGCATTTGAAATGTTTTGAGAGAATTTTTATTTTTCTGAGATTGGGGAGACCTAATCACCCTTTAGTACGTTTTGGAGTATATGAGAAAACATGTCAATCAACATGTCACATTGATAAGAGGTATCCTAATGTGGAAAATGCGCCACCTTTTAAATGATTATGTTATATGATGAGTACTCGGGGAGAGCTCTACAAGAATGCGGCTATTGCCTTATTTATAAAGGCAGATAGGTTTAATTCAAGCGGTGTGATAATGCAAGATTGTATAATAGTGCTGCAATGCATACCCTTTGTGTGGGCCAAGATTATGCTCGCCTCGATCGTAGTTACGGATTTTTTTTAAAAATGAGCTTTGGAAGTCACCATTTGTTTCCTTTTGAGCCTTATGAGTTATATTGAAGGCCTAAGGGTGCATGGCAAAGAAGAATAAACCATGTACTATAGATGGATGTTCTTCTCGGAGCACTTTACAACGACCTTGAAGGCCTTTGTGCCACAAAGGCCACATTTAAAAAGGAGTGTGGCTAAAAGATAACTAGCTTCAATGTCGCTTGTTTGTATTATACAAAAGATTTGGAGGAAGATCGCAATGAGGGTATGTTATGGTGCACAAAAACACAATTGAGTGGTTGACTAGGAAAGTAATGGTGTGTGAGGATGTGAAAACCAAATTGAGCATAGAGTCGTAAGCATAGAGCCGACAGAAACGATAAATATTTTTTTGTATGCTTCACAACTAAAAAAGGGAGAAATGGCTTTGAATGGCACAAGAAGGTATGCACCATACTAAGAAAGATTGCCAAACTCACGAAATACCTTTAGCTAAGACATTAATATATGTGTTTTTACCAGTGAGACTTTGCTAGATCTTTCGTGACATAGCCGGTCATATCATGAAAGACATGCCTCCCCTTTGCTTTATGGAGGTATACATAGATAGAGCTCCACCAAGTGTGTTATTATCCTAATGTGGGTATTCTTTAATCTTCTATATATTTGGAAGTTAATCAAACTATCATTCGGAAATGTAGGTGAAAAACTGTATGAGAGCAAGAACCATATAAAGCTTCTCTGTCTAAGAAAATCTTCAATTTAGGAAGCAATTGTCTTATCAATGTCATAACCCCTCTTGAATTGTGATGTTAATATCCATGATCTTGATCATAGAGGAGTTATCTTCAACCAAAATCTTCTTATGAGGTCCCATATGTAATTTCCAGGGATGATTGCATTGTTGTTTGATGTAGAAATAAAGCTTCCTCTTTCTCCAGCCTAATTTTTTAGTTTATCAGTATACTTGTTTCTAACACTAGACTACTATACATCTTATTAATTAGAACCGAGCACAGTTTGCATAAATGTCAATAAAACAAGATATTCTTTTATGTTGGAACACGAAGTGTACAATATAGTTCAATAAAACAAGATATTCTTTTATGTTGAAACACGAATTCTACTATATGTTTTCTTTCTTGTTAATAATCAATAGATTATTTTTTGATGTTAAATGGGTAGAGAGACAAAGAGAGAAAAATGCACATGCCAAAAAAATTTCAAGGTCAATCAATTCAATCATTGATGCTTACAGTGAACGAGGTTTCTTTAAACACGGTCCAATAATCTGATTGTTGCATGAATCTTGAATGGCATTTAATGTTGATTACTTGAAGTTTCTTGTATATGTATCCGAAACAAAATGTACTAGCTCTTCCATTTGATCTTATATACGTGGTCATAAGCCATGCATAAGCCTTGACCAATTATGGTTAGAATTGAGCTTTGGAATTGTGGTTGTGGTGTGCGTGGCATAGCTACAAACACAACAAGAGGGAAACTTAAAGCAAAGCCTTGACATGAGGTAACATGCTTGGTAATTCAACAATTATGAGCTTGGTAATTCATGCACACCTTTGAGCCATAGGGGCACCAAGCGAGCTTTGGCACATACTCGACTTCCACCCCATGTCCTAATCTTCCTCTTCTTCAATAGTGGGTCCTTTTGATGATTGATTGGAACGAGTACCTACCACCGCCAAAGGCTCACATTCCAACACTCTCATAGGGAGGGTGAGAAAGGGGAGAAAGAGGCAGCCAACATAATGGGTCTTCCCCCTTGCATTGTTGATTGCTCAAAATGGCCCCCTTCTATTGACATTGGAGCTACTTGTTTTATGATCCATGCATCAAATGAAAGAAAAACAATCACGTGATTAAATGCAAATCCTCACAAAGGGAAGGTCATTGCTCTTTGGGTCATTTGGCAAAAGCTAGGGTGTGAGGAAGGTGGCTAATGTCAATAAGAGTGGCATAGCCATCAACATAGAGGGTTGCTTCTTTTTGCACATTCTTTCTCAAGATTGCTCTCGTCTCTTCTCGCATGGAATCATTAAAACACTGCACTAATTAGAAAGCCACTAGAGGATTCCTAACTGTTATGCCCCATGTAAAACTGCCTTGATCATGTTTTCAAGCTAGTATATATAATTATCCATTTGTGTCATGATGTTATTTATGTTGATGGTATGCTATCTTTTGAGTGTGTGTGTGTGTGTGTGTGAGAGAGAGAGAGAGAGAGGAGAAGAAGAAGAAGAAGAGTATTTTAACGTCGTGGGAAACTATCCCTAGAGACCTCAAACTTCGGTCCGATGAGTCTTGAACTTAAGACCTGACATTCTAGAGGTAACTAGGATAACTAATTGACCACACTTGGGTGACAAGTTATTCCAGTTTCTTCACACTTGTTATCTGAGAAAAAATCCAGAGGAATCCTCTAGCAAACCGATGGGTTTTGGAGACATTGATAGTAGCTTATAGGTGTAGTTGAAGAACTTGTGGACCAACACTTACTAAAAGATACCAATATTAGCATATTAAGTCTTCTGGGTATGCCTTAGACACATTTGTATATGAATGATCTTTCAAGGTAATACATGTAAATGATCCGTCTTTGCTAAGGAAAGGAAAGACCTTTCTAAAAGGCAATTTTTCTTTTTATTACAATGATGCATGCAATTGTCCTTGGCTAGTTTTACTACAATGTTACATGCTTTCAAGTACTTGCTGTAGACTCATTGTCATCTTCATGACTTGCTCCATGTCTTTTCTCATAATTCTCTTTAATCATTATACTTGTTCGGTGAAACCTGGCATAGTGTTCCTTGGCTTTTTCTGCTCTCTTTTCCCCCATCCAGCCTTGTAGTCCCTGCTTTCACACACAGTTTTGGTCTTCAAACACAATCAATATTCAATATGTTATGTTTGCAGCTCAAAAGCATGGATTCCGCATGTGAAAGAAAGCTTGAAATTAAAAAAGAAAAAAAATACAGGAAACAAAATAGCTTGAAGGTAGCACAACCTGAAGTATTTGCACCAATTTCTGCTCAAGATGCACCAATATTCTCTTAAGATGTTCATTTTCACTCTGCAGGTAAAACCACACATAAGCTACTTATTTTGTAAATAAAAATCCAGAGGCAACAGGAATTTCATGCTAGCTTTCAATCCCTAACCCATTAAACCAAAATGGTTATCCATGTAATATTTTGATCATCATGTCTGCAGTCCTTATGAAATTATGAAACTTTAAAAATAAACCATCAGCACAGGGGAAGTAGGGAGACTCTATGTGTTGATGAATACATAGTGTTGTACATTTAATCCACAAGGGGCTATACTTGGGGGAACAAATTCTCGATGGGGAAGTGGGTGACAGCCATCGAATGTAGTTCATGAACCTCAAACCCTCTACCTTGGGGTTGCATCATGAAGGCTTAACCAACTGAACTACAATCTTTTGGGTAAAACAACAATTAACTCTAGAAAGGCTTCAAATTAGGCAGCCTGGGTTTATGGATATTAGAAACCGTTGTTGCATAATCCTGTACTGAGTGGACAAGGCAGAAAATATGAGGCAGTTATTTCAAATACCAATTGTCCTATATGACATTAGGAAAGGTCAGCTAGTTATTATGCTTCTTACTAGTCTGTTCCACTTCAAGAGTGGCTTTCCTTCCAACACCATTTCTTCTTGCAACTCGTACACTATGCATGCACCTATAAGACAAAGTCTCTTACAGATGCCTTTTCTATTAGTGCATCAAAGCTTTTCTCGAAGTCAGGAACACGAGCACCGAATTTTTGCGTATGTGCAAAATTTTCTCTTCTATTGTGCGATTCACTCTCTCAAAAAACTCCACTTTGGGCAGGTGTATGAGGAGCAGTAAGCTCTTTCTAAGCGATACAAAATTTTGACAGATTATGCACTCAAGCAATCCTAGCTCAACCTGCAAATGATAGGTCTTTAGCATTAGAGGCCCTGCTAACCCCCTTGTTACAGTTCCATAACATACAACAGTGATTATGATGGTGTTGGAATACGTATCCTTACATTATATAGCCTTCCTTCCTGAATCTTCTCTATAAGCTTTTGCATTCCTCTAATCATCTTGCCAAGCTTATGCTTCGTTCCAACTTCTTTACCAAGGCTAGTGCTTTTCTTGATTTTCGAAGCTTCATCAGATGTCGCATTTTCATCATCATTTGAGGGACTTCTGAATCTACTTCTGGACTCCACTGGCTTATACACTCGCCTTTTTAACTTGATCACTTTCTCATGGTAGCTCTGTGGTTAGATCAACACAAAAAGGTCATCTCGAATTTATTTGTGTGTGTATGCACGTGTGCACTCGCATGTGCAAGCGTGCATGCATGCAGCTAAGTCTCACATGAACGGTACTACCTTGGCAGAGGTGGATCCATGCTTCAAATTGTCTACCATTTCTTGCAACTCATGCTTGAAATATTGCATATAAATATGTTTTCTCTGTTCCTCTATCAGGGCCATGTAAAGCTCCTTCATGCTCTTCGATCTACATTGAGTGGTGAGATTTGCTATAGCTTCCTCTACCTCAGCGATTGTTCTCTTATTACTACTTTTGGCAGGCTGCATTTCAGTCAAAAAAAGTTTAGGGCTTCTTATATACCTATAGACAGGTCTTATATCGCTAAGGATTTCATATTCAACAAGGGTTGACGTCAACGATCACCTGTCTAATTAGATTATGATATCTCACTCCAATCTCAAAATTCTCCTTCAGAACCTGAAAACATTTTACAAGGTAAGTTTGCTAAACAAGCATAGAGAAACATTGCTGAATCAGCAGCATTTGAAAACTACGCACAAAAGTGTTCGACTTGAAGATGCACAAGCCAAAATTGGTGCCACCAATCCATCAGTTTCCTTATCAACTACAAACTTAGATTGGCTTTGGTTTGTCAAAAAGAAGCTTGTTGAAAAGGAGATTGTGACTCACAAGACACGTTATGTGTGTGCACACGCACGCACGCATGGTATGGCTCAGCATTGCCATCGTGCTCCTAGGGATATTTATTTTCACATCAAAGAAAACAGAGACATACCTACTTGTTGAAGTTGACCTCTAGCCGCTTCACGAGTACGACAGGCATCATGATACATAAAAATGAGCTCATCAAACTCATGATGCTTCTTTGCAACGGTTCGTGCAAGAGTATCCACCTAACAAAGCACAGACGAAAGAAGCTTGTTGCAAATCCTCAAAATGAAATTGTTGGCATGCATGTAGCAAGGGAACAATGTACGCAACCACAATAACATGTAGAAAATCGTATGCATGATGCAACAGCATATACACATGCAAACTTACTAGCAAATACATAAAAGACCGTGGCAATAATTGAGTTTGTAAACATAATTAAGAACAAACAGCCTTCTGCATGTGTGTTATCTTGCAAATTGGTGTATGGTTGATTTACTTGCGCATCAAAAACAGTGCGATCATCAAGCATAGGCTTCAGCTTTCCTTGACAGGCAAGATCCTTGGCATGGGCCCTTTGAAGCTCAGACTTGCAATTCTTCACAACTGAAGCTAGTGTACGATGCTTGCGCAAAGGTGGAGTATTCTGATCTAACACATCATCACAATCTATTTTTGCCATTTCTGCATCTGTTTGTCGTTCTAGCACCTGCAAAAACCACACATAATTACCCTTTGGCTGTCTTTAAATAACCAGTATTAAATTTCGACAACCTCTAAGCATATAGCAAAAATATTAGCAAGTATTTGACTTGAAGAACATATTTCCTGTGCACAAAACTTGCAGCAATTGGCTACCGCTGCATGTCATGTGTGTCTACATGCGTGCAGTATGTGCGTGTGCACGTACACAGATGCACACGGGCACCCCGCACGGTTCTCTTGTTCATTGGCATTATTCCTTGCCAGTACTTGTTAGTTTCAGCCCTACATTCTTTGTGTTGATTTTATTCTTATCATCTATACTCATTTTTTATTGGAACCACTCTCCTTGCTTGTGATCTACATTTTGGCCGGGAGGTCCTAAAGGCAAGGGAAGGACACGTCTTCCACAACCCCTCTCAAGAAGCAGGCACTCAGCTTCCTAAGTCCACTTTCTTTTCCAAGAACTGATGGTCTTCACTTAGAAGTGTGGATTAAACAATTTGAACATGAATCCAATAATTCATTTTCTATTCTTAGAACAAGGCAAAGACGGATGTAGAAAAACAGAAACTATACTCACAAGAAGAGTTCGACTAAGCTCAACACGTTGATGAAAGCTTTTAAAAAATCTCAGAAAGGCAGCAAGTCAGAGGATCATGCTATTTGAGCTGGAAATCTACTTCTGAGGAGGCTATCAAATCCAAGAAGCATGTTCGCTTTGAGGATGATCCAAGTCATCTTCTGACAATTCCAACAGTTCTTCTTACTCCAGTTCCAACAAGAATGAGAAGAAGCGGAAGAAGCAAAGAAAGAACAAGAAAAGCAAAAACAAAGAAAAAGTCTAGAAAGCACACAAAGAGATCTAGCAGTTCAGAGGAGACCTCTGACAATTCAACCTTCAGACAATGATGCCCACACTTTTGGTAATGTTTATGGTAAGAAGAAAGCACACAAAGATATCTAGCAGTTCAGAGGAGACCTCTTCCACCTGTGACAGTTCAACCTTCAGACAGTGATGCCCACACTTTTGGTATGGTTTATGGTAAGAAGAATCACCTGTTACAAGCCTAGAAAAGAAGAGTAAGAAGACTAAGGAGTTCAAGGATGGGGCTCAAGCGGTGAGGTTTGACACTTTTTCGGGCTTTAAAGATTCCCATCGAGCTCTTCCTTTCATATAGCAGTTTGACACCACTTTCTCTAGAGGCAACTTCTCGAAAGCCTCTTTAAGTACGAAAGGCCGCATCTTTTCTAAAAGGGAATGCTCAAACATGGTGGACAACTCTTCCTCTCTATAGCAAAGCACTGACCAAGTGGGTGAAATTCAAGAAATTGTTTTCTTCGGAATGGTTAACAAAACACCACGAACAAGACGTGACTACAGCATGGAACCATCTAAAGATGCACGAAGATGACAATTTGGCTACTTATAGTCGACACCTTTTTGCCAATTGCTCCTTTTCAGAAGATCTATTTTCTCAAGCAGATGGAATGGTATTGTTGAGAATTACCTAAAGAGATCCGGCCCTATTGTTTGAAACAAAAGTCCAAGAGCATTCAGCAACTCATGGAACATGCTATGGACGGTTTCTCCATGCACGCAGGCTCCTTGACTTATGCGATGGGCGAGCCAATGTCCAAGCCATCTGAAAAAGAGTCTTATAAGAAGAAAAAGAAGGGCAAGAAGCACAAGAAGGAATCCACAAGGCCGAGATTGACAGTAGAGCAGCGTGCAAACTACTTCAAAGGAGGCAAATGCTATGGCTGTGGAGAGGTTGGGCACATTCTAGCTAAGTATCCCAACAAAGAATCTCAAGAAACAATTGATGATAAATCAAAGAGTTCCAAAGACTCAAGAGTGATGTGCCCATGGACAGGGAGCCAGAGCAGCAGCAACCAAGTCCTAGGGCACAAGGAAAGAAAAGTGAAGGGTAAACTAAACCACCGATAATTTGGTCAACGACGGGAACTATTTGGCTCTTGATGCAAAGCGGATGGAGGAGAAAGACTTAGCACGTTCTCCTCAGTTACGAGAGTTGTACCTTGGTTTAGCATTGTTTATTCCTTGAGTACACGTCGAATCAACATGTTGAATCTGGTGCGGTGCGTGTTGCGCAAGAGGGGAGCCACTCCATTCCTTTGTCACAGATTACCTAGATGGACTGAAGTCACTAATTTCTCCATGAGATTTTAGGGGTATTGACAAGCTAACACTAGACAGTATTCTGTCGAATGACTTTATGAAAAGATATACATTGAAATGGAAATCCCTTAAGAACTAATTGATTGATATATTCTTGCAAATGTGTGTTTGTTTAAGTGCGAGAGGTGAAATATCGACAGAATTTTGTCTCTACTCACCAACAAGGGTGATATCGATGATTGATACGACGAATTTAGTGCATCTAGACATCTGTTAGAGATCAATGAGATTGGGATTTGATGGCTAAATGATTTATGTCATTTGTGAATGTGATCCTAGTGCATCAAGAGTTCGATTTGGATGAGATGTGTAACAAAATGGCACCACGTGTCACAAAATGATGACATGGCATGCTATATGTTGTTCCAACTTATGGGCACCTGCCCCAAGGGACACTAGGCATAAAAAAAAAAGGTTGGCAGGCAAGCTGTACGTACTACGGACGCCGCAATTTGCACTGACATGCTGATGTGGCAGGCCGTACGGAACCCCGCGTTTTGTGCTAACAAAAGCTGACGTGGCAATGTACGGACGCCCTTTTTTTCGTTGGCAACTTTTGGGCTTGAAGCCTTTGAGTTAGAAGCTTTTCATGTAAACTTGCTTTTGAGTTTGATGGCCAAAGGCCTTTAAATTGAACCCAATGCCACTCTCTCTCTCTTAGTGTGGTGACGAGCAACTGAGTAGAGAGGGCCCGCGGGAGTTGTAACTTTGCTCAAGCATTAATACAAAAATAAATACCGAAAGGGGCGCCAGATTTTGGGGCCAATACCTCTGGGCACGGAACTACATCGGGGCGTGTCGACTCAATTTAAAAGTGTGATAAAATTGTGAAGTATTTTAAGTGATTCTCTCGTGTGTCATGCCGGATTTCGGACTTGGGGTGCCCAAGTTTGTAACAGTGGTATCAAAGCTCAGCCAATTTCTCTTCTACCAAGAAATCCGATCCTTTTACCACGACACACATGGATTCAAGCGACGAATCCCGCAAGAACAAGACAAACCCACCCGTCAACTCCGGATCAGGTGAAAGTACGGGAAATTCAAATAGTCAATCGGAACAAGAGTACGAGCCTCCACGACCTACAGAGTATGGACGAATGGAGATGCAACGTCAATAGCAGGTCGATACCTGTGCCAAGCACATGCTACAGTACTCGAAGGATCCCCAGTACGCGAAATTTTTGACCCGGCGTCCAATTGACGAGGTGCATTCCCAATGGCGTAAGGCCATCGAGTCCCCATTAAAGTCGGTATTGAAGAAACCACATGTCCCGCGGATGTACACTGAAGATGAACTTGATGATGTGATCGAACGACGAGTCAACCAAATATTGAAGACCACGAAGCCTCCAAAGAGATGCAGCAAGGGAACAGATTACCCTGGTTATTTCGGTTGTCTTCTTTTGCAAATGCATGAAAATAGAAGAAGCGTGTATGCTACGAGGGTGTGTCCAGTTCATCCCCATCCTCTTCTGACAGTTCCGACAGCTCTTCCTCTTGTGATTCCAATGATGAGGATAGAAAGCACAAGAAATGACAGAAGGACCAAAGGCATGGAAAGAGCGAGAAGAAGGCCAAGAAAAACAACAGATCTCGGAAATTTTCTGACAGTTTAGAGAAGGATTCATCCTCTTTTGAGAGTTTGGACTTTGACGACCAAATGTCCTATTCTAAGAGGAAGCACTTTTATAGAGCTAATCAATACAACTTTCTCGAAGATAAGAGCAAGAAGACCAAAGAATTCAAGGAGGGCGGACAAGCAATAAAATTTGATACCTTTTCAGGTTTTCGAGATGTGCACAAGGCCCTCGCTTTTATTCAACAGTTTGACATAGTTTTTTTTGGAGGGCGCTACTCAAAGCAATCCAAGATTAGAAGGGCAGCATCTTATTTGAAAGGAAATTCACAGACATGATAGTCCACTCTTCTATTACGAAAAGAAGCCCCAACAAAGAGGCTAAAGTTCAAGAGACTTTTTATTTCCTCGTGGCTCACTTACGAACGTGAGGTGACTACCGCCTGGAATCATCTTCGGATGGCCAAGGCAGATACTCTGGATACTTATTGCAAGAGATTTTGGGATGTTTTTCTACCTGCTTCATCCTTTAAAAAGATCAATTTTAAGCAGCAAATCGAGCGATTTTGTTGTGGACTGCCAAAAGAGATACGCTTGTTACAAAAATCTGAATCCATGCAACAGTCGATGGGACATGCTAAGCAAGGCTTTGCTATGCATTCGGATAACTTGACTTATCCAATAGATCAACCTTTGACAAGTAATGGCAGAAGCAGAAGACAAAAAGATACACAACCCCAACTGACAGAGGAACAAAAAGACGAATATCTCAAAATGGGGAAGTGTTTTGATTGTGGGAAACAGGGACATATAACTACGCGGTGCCCCAAAAAGGCATAAGAATGAGAACGACCGACAGATTGAAATAAAACTGAGCAATGACATACTCGCTCCTGAATAGATACTGGATAGAAATTTGAAAAAAAAAAAAGATACTGATGAACTGACAGTATTTTGCTTTATGAATTTATAAATGAATAATTTTGAAATAGGACTTTTCGAAGATGACTTTGATTTATGTATGAAATTAATGTTTCTAGAAGACCCTGCTATTTGTGAACAAATAACAGGTGAAATTGAGAATGAGATGATGAAGAATTCAAAGCAATGATAGCTCCAGAATGAACCCGATCACGATCATGAATTTTGAATGATGATGATGACTCATGATGAATGATTGAATGAGACTGTGGTGAGCGCATCAAGAGTTCCCAAGGGATGAGATGGCCATACAACGATAAGATGACTAGGACTGAATGATTGAAACACTATGTTCAGTATGAACTCAATGTCTGATTGATAAACTGGAATTCTGGAAATGATTACTCACACATGTGATTGTGTTTGAGTGCAAGATTGAAAATGGAATAATTGAAAGATGGAATGATTTACGAAATGACTGTAGCATTTCGGTCTTGAGAAATCTATGGACATGATCGCAAAAAAGATTAGTTAATCCGACATCAGTGAGGTGCGGTGTGGATCTAGATGCGATTGCTAAATCGTTGCCAGAAATCATGCCCCTATATCAAAATGGATTCTATGTGACTGTCGTCTTTGTACAAGTGTTGGATTTGTGTCGTCTAGTGTGTCGAGTCATTGTCTATTGAACTTATTTATGGCTTATGTTTAATTTTGCAGGCTTACACAACGATTACAATTCTTTCAAGAGGGGGGTATGTCACAAAATGATGACATGGCATGCTAAGTCGTTCCAACTGCCGACAGGGCCCCAAAGGAAGGCTGACGCGCGGCTGTACAGACGCCGCAATTTGCACTGACATGCTGATGTGGCAAGCCGTACAGAGCCTCGCGTTTTGCGTTGACAAAAGTTGACGTGGCAATGTACAGACGCTCCCGTTTTTTGCTTGCAGCTTTTGGGCTTGAAGCTTTTGAGTTAGAAGCTTTCCATGTAAACTTGCTTTTGAGTTTGATGGCCAAGGGCCTTTTTAATTGAACCCAAGGCCACTCTCCCTCTCACTGTGCTAACGAGCAACTGAGCAAAGAGAGCCGCGAGAGGTGTAGCTTTGCTCAAGCATTAATATAAAATAAATACCAAAAAGGGCGCCACATTTTGGGGTCAGTACCTATGTGCATGGAACTACGCCGGGCTATGTCGACTCCGTTTTAAAAGTGTGATAAAATTGTGAAGTATTTTAAGAGATTCTCTCGTGTGTCGTGCGTGATTTCCGACTTGGGGTGCCCAAGTCTCTAACACCACGTGCCCACTAATAAGAACAGACTAAACAGAATTAGGCATTCCAAAACAACTGAATTGAAAGAGAGAGAATTGAAAACAACTTGGGGTGCCCAAGTCTGTAACACCACGTGAACTGAAAAGAACAGACTGAACAGAGTTAGGTATTTCAAAAAACTTGAATTGAAAGAGAGAGAGAATCCACACAAGACATGGAGTGGTGGAGTTTCACTCCAAGACTACGTTATTTCTTTATATTGCTTCAACAAATTACAACTCTGTGGCTCTACACTGCATCTTCTCGCATAGAATGCCAAAGAGTGGTTTTCTTGTTGATCTGGTCACTGTCAAAAGAGGACGAGCTCTCCTCCTCTGAACTGCTAGATGGCCCTACATGCCTTCTAAACTTTTTTCAAAAATCTGCTTCAAAGAAAAATATTGCCTTTAGTGCTTAGAAATTTAGGACCTTCTTAGCACCCTCGAATACTTCAAATGGCGCCTTCCCCGTGTGTTGCTGGAGGCAAACGCCACCAAGGGAAAATACCTTTCCCATTAAGTCTTTCAATCCGAAGTATAGATCCAAAACCATTGAATTGGCTATCTCAAATTGCCCATCTATCTGCGGCATATGTCTACGGGTGGAACGACGACGAGGACTGCAATTGCGTGCCAATGTTCACCCAGATTGCACTCCAAAACAAACTAGTAAACCAAGGATCTCTGTCCGAAGCAATGGACTCACGCATGCCATGTAATTGGAAAATCTGTGAGACAAACAGTTTCGCCAAATGATCGGGCTTAACTGTCTTCTTTACCAGAATGAAGTGCGTTTGCGTGCTAAATCGCTCGATGATTGTCCAAATGCCATCATGCCCACTTTGTGTCTTGGGGAGGTCAAAGATAAAATCCATAGCAATCCTTTCCTAGGGGCGAAAGGGTATGTGTAAAGGTTGTAAAAGTCCTGGTGCCTTATGCCTATCAAACTGAACCTTTTCGCATATCAAGCAACTGCGAACAAACTCGTCCACATCCTTTTTGAGCCTTGGCCAATAGAAATGATTCTCAACGTCCTTCAAGATAATATCTATGCTGCAATGACCCGAAAACAAAAGTGGGGAATGGCACTATGTCAAAACCTTTTCCCTCAAAGGCTGTGTGTAACACATAACATTGTTTTCCGCATGAAATAGCCGTCCCATATGGAATAGCCTGCAACTAGTTCCCCGTTCTGTATCTGGTGAAAGATGTCTGCAAAGTCAGGATCTGTGGCATACTGATCAGCCATATCCTTGAAGCTTCAATGATGTTCGCGGAAATAGCAATTGTCCCAAAAGCTGCCAGCACTAAAAACCGGATTCCGTACAGCCGTCCGTAAAAAGCCGGATTCCGTACAGTCAGCAAAAAATCATGGAATTCCCTAGCTACAGCCACGTCAGCCTGTCGGCGCGTTTTGCAGGTGTTCCGTACGCTATGTCCGTACACTGCCACGTCAGCGGTCGTCGCATTTTCCGGGGGTGGCTCTGCCACGTTACTAGTTTGTGACATATACCCCCCTCTTGAAAGAATTGTAATCGCCCTCGATTACGCCTGCAAAACATGCAGAGGCCATAAACTCTCTTAGTAGACACTGACTGTTAGTATCGACGCACTAGACACAACACATCTAGCACTTGTACAAAACGACAGTCACATCACATGACAAATCACACAAAATTTTATTCCAAATCTCACACCATGACCATCGGCAACGTATTTAGTAATCGCATCTAGATCCATTCCCGACCTCATGGATGCCCGATTAACTAATCCTTACTGCAATCATGTCTATAGAGATTTATGAGACCGAATGCTGCAGTCAACTTGTCTTTCAGTTCCTGCACTCAAACAAGTCAAGTACAAATCAATCATTTTCATTTTCGGAAATTCCTGTCACAAAGTCATACAGCAGAATACTACTCAGCCCATTAGTATCCCTGAAACCCAAAGGGGACATCAGTGACTCTATTTAAAATCGGGGTAATCCGTCGACAAACGAGCGGAGTGACTCCCCTCCTGTGCAAACCCGCTGCACTAGATTCACCCTTGCTGAATTCAAGGTTCTATCGGAGTAGACTATGCTAAACCGAATGCTTCAAGGTAAAGTTCCAAAATCTGAGGAATATCTGCTAGATCCTCCTCCTCCATCCACTTCGCATCCAATGCAGGATAGTTCTTGAATTTAACCAAGAACCGCCTAATCACTTTACCTTTTATCTTTCTGTCCTTGTGTGCCAAAATCTATTCTAGAACGAGTATCTCCTTGCTTTCCTCCACTTTGGGTTGCTCATCAGGCTCCCCATCATCAGGCACATCGCCTTTTAAAGGCTTCAATAGACTCACATGAAATGCATTGTGACTCTTCCAAGTATCGGGCAGCTTGAGTCTAAAGGAGACATCATTTATCTTTTCTTTTATCTGGAAAGGCCCATAATACCTTATGCTAAGCTTTGGAAAAAGCCGCTCCTTTCCCGTTTTCTTTCTTAGGCGTGCCTTCTCAAAACGTAAGAGCACCCAATCATCTTCCTTTAATTTCAAATCTCATCAATGTTGATATGTTGCCTTTTATGTCGTTCTTGAGATTTCGCTAAAGTCTTCCGGACCTTGGTAAATGCAATGTCCAAGTCCCTCATGTACTAGTCGGCTTCAAAAATCTTATCTTTAGTGCTAAGGAAGGGTGGAACCTTCAGAGTATCTTCAATGATCTCAAATGGCGCCTTACCTCTGGAAGAGTGGATCGTGTTATTGTAGGCAAATTCCACCAAGGGCAAAAAAATTTCCCATTGAGTCTTCTGATCAGAAATGTAGGACTACAATAAATCCAGTACAACTGAATTTGCAATCTCAGATTGCCCATCTGTCTCAACGGGTGAAATGATCATGAGAACTGGAACCGTGTGCCAATGTTCTCCCAAATAGCCCTCCAAAACAAACTCGTGAATCGGGGATCTCTGTCGGAGACTATTGTCTCGCGCATGCCATGTAGTCTGAAAATCTGTGCAATGAACAGTCTCGCTAAATGTTCCGGCTTGACTGTTTTCTTTACTGGAATGAAGTGATCTTGCTTGCTAAATCTGTCAATGACACTCCAAATGCCATCATGCCCACTTTGTGTCTTCGGAAGATCAAAAATGAAATCCATTGCAATACTTTCCAAGGGACGGGTGGGAATGGGTAGTAATCCCTGTGCCTTACGCCTGTCAAACTTGACCTTTTGGCATACTAAACAACTGCAAACAAAGTCGTCCACATCTTTCTTGAGTCTAGGCCAAAAGAAGTAACGTTCCACATCTTTCAAGATGGTGTCGATGCCGCGGTGACCCATAAAAGGTGGACAATGGCACTCAATCAAAAACTTTTTCATCAACAACTGTGTGACGCACAACATCGTTTTCTTCATCAAGTAGCCAACCCGTATGGAATATCCCGCTACTACCTCCCCATTCTGTATTCGAGTGAATACATCGGAAAAATCCGGATCTGTGGCATATTGATCAACCATGTCCTAAAAGCTTCTATGATGAATCACGGAAATAGCTAAGACCAGGGGCTTCCGAGACAATGCATATGCCACCCAATTTTTCTGTCCCTGAACATAGACAATTTGGAAGTGAAACTGTGACAAGATGTTAGCCCACCGCATCTGCTTTTCCAAAAGCTGCTTCTGTGACAAGAAGTAGCGTAAACTCTGATGATCAGTGAGGACCGTAAAATCGGCTCCGAGTAGGTAATGTCTCCACTGAGTAAGAGCATGGATCACTGCCAAAAGCTCTTTCTCATAAATCTGTGTTGTCAATTATGCCCTTGAAAACAATTGGCTTTGATAGGCAATGACATGGCCTTCTTACATTAAGATCGCTCCCAGACTACGACCACAAGCATCACAATATATTTCAAATGACTTTTGCAAATCCGGAAAAGTCAACAGTGGCCTAGCAAATCTGGCAAAGTCAACACTGGTCCAGTAGTCAGTTTTTATTTAAGTGTTTAAAAGGCAATCACCTCTGTCGGTCCCCACGAGAAAGAGACTCCTTTCTGTGTCAGTATGTGCAAAGGGGAAGCTACCTCTGCAAACTTTCGAATGAACCGCCAGTATAGTCTCAATCTTGACCAGGTCTATCTGTACTCCTGCTGCTGAGACGCTGAGTCCCAAAAAGTGTATCTCCAGCAAGAAAAATTCACTCTGTTTGGCATTGATAACTAATCTGTGATCCCGCAAAGCCTGAAAGACCTGTAGCAGATGGTGTCAATGTTCTGCTTCATCCTTGGAGAAGACTATATTGTCATCAAAGAAAGTGCCAACAAAAGATCGATACTCTCAGAAAATCCTATCCATCATTCGGTTGAAAGTCGCTAGAGCATTCGTAAGGCCAAAGGCATCACCAAAAATTCATATAAACCGAAGCTTGTCCAAAAAACTGTCTTGTAGACATCTCCTTCATATCAATCCTGCTGAAACAAGAGAATCCCTGAAGTCGGTCAAGAATATCATCGATCCTTGGAATCAAAAATCTGTTTTTGATAGTAATTTTATTGAAAGCTTTGTAATCAATGCACATTCTCCAAGATCCGTCTTTCTTTAATATCAACAACACCGGAGAGCAGTACGGTGAAGTACTCGGCTGGATAAGACCCTTCTCCAGAAGATCTTTCACTTGGTTCATGATCTCTTCTTTCTGGGCTCGGCCCCTAACACGGTAAGGTGGCTAGTTCGGTGGTGTGCTTCTAGGAATCATATCAATGGTGTCATCCTCAAGACGAGATGGAGGTCACTCGCCTGGTAGGCCCTCAAAGAAGCAATCAGCATGTGTGTGGAGAAAATCTTGGCATTCTTTATCAAGTTCAGACATGTTCGTTCTGTGTTCATCATTTAACTCTTTCAAGTAGATCGAGTAAACAAAGAGACTGGATTTCAATGGCTGAAGCCAATACAACAGGGACGGACTCGCCCTTCAGTTTTACATCAAGTACAATTTTTCAGCCCTTTTCATTTGTCAAGGTTGCTTTTTGCCCGATTGTCGACCACAGTACTGTTCTTATGGTACCAAGGGACTCCTAGGAGGACGTCACAACCTTCCAAAGGCATGATGTAGAAGTCCCCATGCCCTAAATACCCCTGACAATGCAACCGAAGTTTTCCAATGACAGGTGTAATGGCTATGTCCCGTCCGGGTGCCGCTAGAACTGCCTCTGCTGGCGGTCCCATCTGTCGAGTGTAATCTTGAGCCGCACCATCAATTCAGGTGAAATGAAGTTGGCCTTGGCTCCTCCATTGAAGAAAATCAGGGCTTCTTGATCTTTCACTTTGCCCCAAGCTCGGCAAAGTTTTGTACATTCATCAATCAAGCTTGGGTCAATACCCATGCAATCTGGTACTAGTCTCACTTTAATCTTGCCTTTTCTGCCACATTCCTCTGCTGCTCTAGAACTCTCTTGCCTATCTTCAGTCGGTCCTTGCAATGCCTTTTTCAGGCACTTTGCGAAGATGTGCCCTTGTTCCCCTCAACCAAAACACTTCCCCTCTCTGATATAATTGGCCCTCTCCCGAAGAGTCAACCGGGGTCGTGTATCCTTATCCTTCTTTTCTTGGGAACTCTTTTTCTTTCTACTTTCATTGTTGGAGGTCTGTCGGGTTCTCTGAGTCAAGATCTCATTAGTGGGGTAAGTCAAATTTCCCGAATGTATCGAGAAACCCCATTTCGCATGACCCATTAATTCTTGAATAGAATTTGACTTTTGTTCCAAGCAGTAGTCTCGATCTTTGTAGGGAGTCCACAGCAAAACCGCTCAATTTGTTCCTTAAAAGAGTCCTTAAATGAAGAGGTTGGTAGAAAAGAGTCCCAAAACCTCTTGCAATAAGCGTCCAAAGAATCTCCCTTGATCATCCGAAGATGGTTTCAAGCGGTTCGTATATCCCGTTCAAAATCCCGGGTCTGCCAAGAAGAAATAAAGAGCCTATTGAATTTCAACTACTTGATTGGAGCTTCTTTTCTCAGAAGAAGAGTGGACCACCATGTTCGAGCATTTCCTTTAAGAAAAGATGCAGCCCTCCTAATCTTAGAGTGCTCTGAGTAATGCCCTCCAAAGAAGGCTATGTCAAACTGTTGGATGAAGGCCAAAGCCCTCAAAGCATCTCGGAATCCAGAAAAGGATTCAAATTTTAACGATTGTCCTCGAGGAAGTCATATTGGTTGGCTCTGTAGAAGTGCTTCTTCTTTGCACAAAACATATGGTCATCTGAGTCGAGCTGTCAAAGCATGACTCCTCTGTAGAGCTATCAAAAACTGGGCAGAATATCGATTTCTTTGCCGTTTTCTTGCCCTTTCCGAAGCTTTGCTTTTTGCTTCGCTTTTGCCTTTTTTGTCCTCCTCGCTCGAGTCCGAAGAGCTAGAAGAACTGTAAGAAGAAGAGGAAGAAGAAGAAATGGGTAGTCCTCCAAAGCGTACACGCTTCTTCTGCTTTCTTGCAAATGCAAAAGAAGATTGACGGCCCAAATAATTAGGGTAGTCAATCCCCTTCTTGCGCTTTTTCAATTGCTGTTTGGATTGATTTTTCACCTCCAAAAGCTGACTTATCTGGGTTTGAACCACCTCTTGAAGTTCTTGTTTTGTAAACATCCTCGGAGAAGCAGGTTTCTTGATTGCCGTTTTGATTGGTGGTTCGGTGGCTTTCTGCCACTGAGTGTGCACTTCAGTGATGGATTGCTGAGACAAAAATTTTGCAAATTGAGGGTCTTTCGCAAATTTAATCATCTGCTTTGTGGACTCTTCAACCTGTTGTCGACGTTCCATCTCTTGAAGTTCGTACTGAGTAGGCCGACGTGGCCCGTACACTTCCTTTGTTAAGTCGTTTAAATCTTCTACGTGATCTCCTCCTGCATCAGCAGATGCACAAGAAGTCGACTGATTCTTTTCGGAATCCATAAGTGTCGCGAAATAAGGGATCGGAATTCCCGATAGGAGAGAAATCATCCGTGTTCTGATACCATTGTAACAAACTTGGACACCCCAAGTCAAGATTCTAGCGTGACGCAGCAGAGTTTTAATTCAAAACAATTCACAAGAGACGACACGGCCCGGCGTAGTTCCGTGCCAAGAGGTATTGGCCCCAAAGACGGGCGCCCCTTTCTGTATTTATTTTTATATTAATCTGTGTGCAAAGTACAATTGAGCCCGCGGGTGCTTACTCTTAGTCTCTGTGTCCAGATACCCTGCAGAGTGAGGCCCTTGGCTTATTATTCTTACAAGGGATGCCCAAAATCAGAGCCCCAAAAGTTTAAACTTGAAATCAAAAGCAATTGTCCCAAAAGCTGCCAGCACTAAAAACAGGATTCCATACAGCTGTCCATAAAAAGAGGGATTCCGTACAGTCAACGGAAATCGTGGAATTTCATACGTTGCAACCACGTCAACCTGTCGGCGCGTTTTGCGGGTGTTCCGTACGCTCTGTCCGTACACTGCCACGTCAGCAATCGGCACATTTTCCGAGGGTGGCTCTGCCACGTCACCAATTTGTGACAATAATTGTAGCCGAGATAATGTATTGTGCTCTCTACAATGGGTGCTCCTCAATGCAATGTGCATGAAATCTCACTCCAACAGAATGAAAACACTAAAGACAAGGAATAACAGAGCAAACAAACACAGCGACTCAACAGTAGAACCTGAACAGTACGGGACTCGAGTAACTCAAAGGAACCAGTACAGACTCTGACATGGCAGCGCACTCAGCTCCAACCCAAAACTCACAAGTACAATGGGGGTGTCGAGGCTCAAATGTGCAAGGATGGCGCAAACGTGTTGAGTATGAACTCAAGACTCGAGACGCAAGACGCTCGACCATACACAGTAGATGATGATAATAGAATCCAACAACTAGAACCAACCACACATATGTATCTCTTGAAGAGACACAACGGCTAGCAGATATCACAATCCAGCTAAGCCTATCTAGGTGGTGGTGATCTAGCCACGGTGTCCACTAGACCACCGTTCGTATCACTTGCCACGTGTCACTACCCAGGCGATAGTCCATCTAGTGTGAACTGCAACTAACTGCTTGTCTTGTGCCAGTGACATTGTAGCCCTGCTACTACAGGTTGCCCGCCACAAGACCACTCACCATCCCAGTGAAAGAGAACACTGAAACTAGAGAAAACACTGAAGCTAGCAAAGATTATTGAAACTTGCAGAGAATACTGAAACTAACACGAAAATGCAATCAACCCAATTGGAGCTCTGTGGGGAAGAAGTAGGCAACCTACCACAGTGAGATAGGCTGACAGAGAGCAAAAACTGAAGAAGGCCCTACAAATTTAGCCAGTTTTCTTCGAGGCGACTTGTTAACTAGCTTGGAATTTTCAATTTTTTGTCCTTAGAAAATACACTAAAGCCGTTTATTTGTGAACATTGCGGGGTAGGGATGAGAGGAGGTGGTAAGGGCGAGGGGTTGATTAGAGGGTGGTTAGGGTGAGAGGGGAGGGGGGGTAGAGAGGGGCGAGGGGTGGGTAGGGACTAGGGGGTAGAGAGGGTCTGGGGGGTGGGTAGGGGCGAGGGGGGGTGAGTAGGGGCGATAGGGGAAGGGAGGGTGGGTAGGGGCGAGGAGAGGGGTAGGGACTAGGGGGTAGAGAGGGTCTAGGGAGTGGGTAGGGACTAGGGGATAGAGAGGGTCTAGGCGGTGGGTAGGTAGGGACGAGGGGGTAGAGAGGGGCAAGGGGCTAGAGAGGGACAGGGTAGGGGGGAGAGGCTAGAGAGGGACGAGGGGGTGGGTAGGGGTGAGGGGGGAAGGGAGGTGGGTAGGGGCGAGGGGGTGAGGGTAGGGATGAGGAGAGGGGTGGTGAGGGACGAGAGGGGGGTGGGTAGGGGCGAGTGCAACATAATAGCATATTACCATGGTGAGCAGCAGAAGCAAAAGCAACAAGTAGCCTCCTGTGATATCAAGAACAATGCCACCTAGTGATATCCATCCGTGCTTCCCATTTCTTTAAAAATACTTGACTATCCAATAGGGATTGAATGCCCGAAAGATGCCCACATCAGGCTTGAAGATGTTGAAGATGCCAATGCCGTCAATAAAGAAAAACCAAACAAGGACACAAGGGGAAAAGAAGAACGCCACCTTCTTAGTTCCAAAGTGTTGTAGGCTGAAGAGGATTACTAGAATGGCAATATAGATAAGAACAACATATTCTTCTTGTAACCATCCTTTTGGAAGCTCGTCGAAGGGAAGTTCATCATATACAGAGGAGAGCTTTGGTTTGGTGGGAGAGTCAGACACAGATGGGGTTGAGGTGGAGGTGTGTGTGAACTCCTGTAGATCCTCTACACTGGCTGTTGGCTCATGTGGCTCATCGAGCTCAGGTGTTGTAGAAAATTTAGAAGAGGGTGTATCCTCAGGCAAAGGTTAAATAGAGACTCCATAGCAAGCCATAGACTTGGTAGCTTCCAACCACTCCAATAGGGCTTCTTCTGACCCATCAGGTAGAGTGGGCTGCTCCAATTCAGGGTTGGACTCCATTTACAAGGAGCTATGTTGCACCACTAGATCTATGCCTCCTTCAAGTTGAATGGATTTCATTGGGGAGCCAGAAGTGTGTATCCACATTGCATCATTTCCCCGATCATGCAATGCTTTAGTGTGCCGCAGCCATGGTCTACCAATGAGCAAGGGAAACCCTTCCTCCACTTGCAGGAGACGAACAACAAAATCCAAGCTAAAGGTGAAGTCTTGTACAAAAGCACCTTGTCCACTATGCCCAATGGGTAGACTGTCCTCTAGTCAGCCAACATAATTGTGAAGGGAGCAGGTCGAGTAGGCTGTAGAACTAAAGCCAACATAGTGAACTCGGGCACCAGGTTGATGCCAGATCCACCATCCAATATCACTCCTGAGAATTGACGCTCCAAGACGGACACAATGAGACGAGGGCTTCTATAATCAGTGGGGGAGCAATGGGATGGGATATCATCTAGGACTCTGATAGTTGCACTGGGAGGTGCCCGCCACTGGGACTTGCTCCAGGGTAAAGCGATTGAATAACTGCAAGGGTGTCACTTCGAAAGGTTGCATCTAGCCGCAACATGTCATAGAGCGACACTTGTTGGAAGGTGTTCTTCAAGATTGTCTCTGCTGTAAGCTTTCCTTTTTCTACCAATGGTTTCTTTGGAACCTTGATCTGCTATAAGTCGGCTACTGCTTCAAGAAAGCTTCATCAATATTGGAGAGCAGAGATGAGAATCCTCGCTTGGCACTAGGGGATAACTTATCGACAGTTGGAAGCAGGGTATCCATTGGCGGGATAGTGGTGGAAGAGTGGAACTTGTTGGAAGACTCAGACCCAAGGATGCTCTATGGGCCCGAGTGAGGACACCAGTGGGCTCCTGGACCTGCTTGAACTTGTCCTAAGGGGCCACCACATGAGTAGAAGGTGTTTTGGGAAAGGTGAATTCACGTGGGCTCGAAGACGTAGATGCATGTTGTTTTGGGCAATCCTCACTCTAGTGATCCTGAGACTCAGGGCAATGTTGGCAAGGACACCCTTCTAGCAGAGGACGTTTGCTTTGGTAATGCCCATATTCCCCGCATCTATAGCACAAAATGGGCCGATTGGATGGGCAAGACGAAGGACGAGGCAATCTTTTCTCCTGCTGCACGGAGGTGGAGGTGGACATGTAGAATCTTAGAGGGGCCAAGGGAGCATTTGCATGATAAAAGCTTTGAGATGGAAAAGTGCTTTGCATACCTTGCATAGGAGGGGTTGTCAACAAAGGGGGCATGTGGTTTGGATGACCATAGGGAGAAACCATGTTGGATGCAGGTGCTAAACCCTATTGGAAGTTGTAACTTTAGGGCCCTGCGTAAAGAAGTCAAGGGTCAGATGGACTTTCCAAGAGTATAGAGGCAACCTCTACCTGAGGAGAGTCGTTGAACAGCTTCCTTGCCCCCTCTATCCTAGTAGCATAGGCAACACCTCCAGAGTGGCTTCAGGTCGAAGACTCCCTCTGAGTTTTTGTTTGAGAAGTCTTACAAAGAGCCTTCTCTACACACTTCTTGACCATAAAACCTGGTTGCTAAGAAAGCTTGTCGACCAGAGACTTTGTTCTGGTCATGAGTTCTGCAAAAGTCTCATTGGGCTGGAGCATCAGGTTGGCCAACTCATCGAGAACCTTCTCTTGGAAGTCCCCGGGTCTAAAAGCTTCTTAGAACAATTGTCTAAATGTGGCCCAAGTCGTAAAGTGCTTTTCTGCAAACTGACTGTACCATTTATCTGCTAAGCCATCCAAGGTGGATGGGAAGAGTACTAGGTAGGTGTCTTCTCGGTTGAGGCCACGACCCCTGCAGAGGGAAACAAATCTCCGAGCATGGTCGTCGGCATCCTCTGTGGAGAGACCTTTGAAAGTCGGAAACTTGATGTTCACCTTAGCCAGAACGCTTGTGAGCTCCTCCATGGCCATTTGCGCAGGAGCCTCTTGCTCAAGAGCTTGTTGTAACACAGCATGTGAGAACTTTACTGGGGAAAGTGACCGGGGAGGTGTAGAGCTGGTTGATGGAATGGAGGTAGCCGCGTGGGAGGGTAGGGGTAATGGGGCTTGTGAACTTCTACTTGGTACGAAGGGTTGACACTTTATGTAGTAGTACTTCAGAGGACTTAGTAGTGGGCCTTGTCGCTCTTTTGATTGCCTTGTATGTGTCATGGAGTAAGCAAAAGCCCACCAAACCTTCAACTTACTCAACACTGGTCCAGACTCCACTGGACAGGGTGAGTGACTAGACCACCTGGTTAGACTTGGGCGAGAGACTACTAGACGAGGACAAGGGACTAGACCAGGACTGGACCAAGTTGGTCGAGGGGAAGCTGATCGAGAGAGGGGAAGCTGGACGAGGCCAAGTTGGACTAGAGCAATCGAGACTAGCAGACCAACACAGGTGAGCTTAAACCAAATAGCTCCTCGACCTGTAGGCTCAACGGAGTGAAACTTCAGTTAAGGTCCCACCGGGCGTGCCAAAAATGAGAGCACCTGTAGCCGAGATAATGTGTCGTGCTCTCTACAAATGGTGCTCCTCAGTGCAATGTGCATAAAATCTCACTCCAGCAAAATGAAAACATTGAAGACAATGAATAACAGAGAACACAGACACAGCGATCAACAATAGAACCTGAACAGCATGGGACTCGAGTAACTCAAAGGAACCAGTACAAACTCTGACATGACAGCGCACTCAGCTCCAGCCCAGAACTCACGGGTACAATGGGGGTGTCGAGGCTCAAATGTACAAGGATGGTGCAGACGTGTTGTGTATGAAGTCAAGACTCGAGACGCAAGACGCTGGACCATACAAAGTAGATGATGATAATAGAGCGCCAGTGACACTGTAGCCCTGCTATAGTAATTATAGGACTATTGCTTGGTCAACAATAATCACAAAATGTTTCTCTATTGTGAATGAAAAAATAGGGGGTGATTTCTACCATTATAATTGACCCAAAGTGCCCAAAATTGCAATTCTTTTAGTCTGCAATGCATGAACTTTTAAGTTGATATGTCACATTATACTCTGATGGTTTTTTGAATAGAATATAATGATCAATCACTATTTACATTGATGTTGATGCTCTAGGAGATGGCATGAGTGCACATGCTCTCATTCTCATGCATGTGCAAGATGAGCTTATAAATTTCTTGCATATAGGTGTAGCAAATCATGAAGATTATGTGAGAAGTGTATTTGAGAAGGATCAAAAGTTGATAGCACGAGTGGGCAAGAAATATTGTTAAGGCAGAAAGTCTTGGTAGCCACTTATCCTTAGAAGTAAAAACACAAAATCAAGTGGTATCCACTCATCCAACTCTCTCTCTCTCTCTCTCTCTCTCTCTCTCTCTCTCTCTCTCTCTCTCTCTCTCTCTCTCTCTCTCTCTCTCTCTCATATTGCTCGCTCGATTTTCTCCTTGCTCAGAAATATTCGCTCGTGATATGGTAGGACTTAGAGATAATATGTCCAAGATACTTTACTTCTTGTGTAAAGAATTCGCAATTCGATTCTTTACCATAGACAGAATTATCTCTTAGCAATTGAAAAATTTTCCTTAAATGTTCCAAATGCTCTAACTTAGTCTTACAATGAATGAGAATATCATCAAGAAAAACCACCACAAATTTACCTAGATATGGGTGGCTAGAACATTGATAAGACCAAACGGCATTACCCAAAATTCATAATGACCATATCTAGTCCTAAATGCCGTTTTATAAACATCTTCGGCTTTGATACTAACCTTGACCTAGATCACTTTTAGAGAAGTATTTAGCTCCTGGCAATTGATCAAAAAGATCTTCTATACATGGCATTGCAAATTTGTTCTTGATTGTGAGATTATTCAACTCTTTGTAGTCAACACATAGTCGCATAGAGCCTCCTTTTTCTTTACTAACAAAATTGGGGATGCCCATGGAGTGTTGCTAGGCTTAATGAAGCCCTTATCAATGTATTCTTTTAGCTGTTTTTCTACCAGCACGCTCCAATATGTAGTCTCTTTCACGCACCTTGGTATAAAAATCCAAGGCTATAAGGATATCTTTGACTTCCGAATTATGACGATGGATTGTGTAGATTTGGTCTTGGGGAGAGTGTGGTTATGGGTTTGGGACCTTTGAAAAGAAGTTATCAACAAAACTCACCGGAATTCGAAAAGGAAGGTAAAACCAATCATATTCAAGGTGAACATGATGTACCTAGCTGTCCTTTGATTTGTTCTTTGGAACTTCAAAAGCCTAAAACCAGTCTTCTAAGTTGAGTCTTATGGATAATCTTCCAATGTTTCTGTATAGTCTTTTAGTGTTTCTAAAATGAAGAAAGATCTTTCCTTTTTGGATGTGTTTGATGATTGTGAGTGTCAGAAAAAGTTAAATGGGTTGCTAGATGAGTTTAAACTTTAAAGATGTTTTTCTTGTTGATCTAGATTCCTGGGGAATTTTTAATTTCTTGACAAGAGTGAAGTTATCAATGGCATAGTCGTCAATCATAACCCTCACTCTTTTCACTTTAACAAATCCATGCATACTAACCAAGTCATGAGGTTCAAAGTGGAACTCCACATATTAGTTAACAGACTCTCCGAAGACTGCATAACCTCTCGTCAATCTAGTCTCTGCTGCTTTCCTCAATGAAAATGCCGGTCCATTGAAGACTACCCCAAGATAGGTGTATGCATCCGTATACTCCACTCTCCTGGCCATATGTAAAAGTAGGTGATGACCTCCTAACCCACTGTGGTGTGGTGTTAAACACCATAACCTTGGTTTCCCCCAGGCTAACAGATAATCCACTATCATGGACAATTGTGTACAAAGCATCTAAATGACGCTGCATCCCCTCCGGGAAGTCGAAAATCAGCACAATATCATCAGCATATAACAATAATGGGATCCATGTCCCTGCCAACTGTGCTTCTCTATTACCATCCCTCTCAATGTAGCCAGCAACCTCATCCACATACATGCCAAATAGTGTAGGAGATAGCGGGCAACCTGTTTCACCCCAATAGTGGAGTGAACCAAATCAAAAATCCCTTCTGGAGTGCGTACATGCCCCACTACTGACTTGTATATAGAGCCATGATACCCCAAATCAACTCTTTCGGAACCCCCATCTCTTTTAGTCTGTGCATCAATCTAGCTCTGGGCATTGTATCAAAGGCTTTGCAAAGTCCACAAAGCAACAATAGAGCCGTCTCCCGCGTGATCTCCCCTCCTCGATAATGGCTCTGAGTGTCAGAATATGATCAAGAGTAGAGAAACCTCTCTTGAAAACCGCCTATCCTGCTTCTTGTACACCCTCTCTCTGTCCATCTACTCAAATGCTGCTCAAGGATGGATGCGTACAACCGTGCCAATGTGTGTCCAATCATGATAGTGCAGTAGTTCCCAGGCTCCACAGGGTCCCCTGACTTGAAGATAGGTACAATCGTGGACAAACTCCAAGTATCAAGCCCTCGCACATGGCACGGTGGTACATCACTGCTAGAAGCTCTGCAAGAAAATCTTTGGCATGTATACATGCTCTACTACCAGGCCATCGTGATCATATGCTCTCCTAGCCATACTGGTTGGCTTTGTAAAAATTCTTCTTGTTCGCATAAAAGTTTCCGATGTCAGAGTCTGAACTGTCCGTAGACGAGTCCTCTGTAGAAGTATCACTCACTGGGCGAGACTTAGACTTCCTTGCCTTTTTCTTGCCCTTTCCGAAGCGTTGTTTCTTGCTTTGCTTTTTGCTTTTCTTGTCTTCTTCGCTCGAGTCTGAAGAGCTAGAAGAACTGTCAGAAGAAGAAGAAGAAGAACTGGGTAGGTCTTCAAACTTGACGCGCTTCTTCAATTTCTTTGCCTTGTCAAAAGTCGACTGACGACCCAAATAACCTGGAAAGTCAGTGCTTTTCTTCTACTTTTTGCCGTGCTTTTTGGCTTTCTTTGCGCGTCAAAAAGCTGAGCAATCCGTGCATCAACCACGTTCTCCAGTTCCTTCTCCGTATATTTTCTTGAGGCAGAAGGTTTCTTGAGAGCGGGTTTCGGGAGTGGTGTTGTGGTTCTCTGCCACTCCGTCTGTACCTCTTCCAAAGAGGTCTGGTTCATATATTTTGCCATCTTCGGGTCCTGGGCAAAATTGAGCATCATCTTTGTTGCATCGCCAATCAATTGACGACGCTCCATCTCTCTTTGCTCCGCCTGAGTAGGCCGAGGCGGGTCATACTCTCTGTCTGAATCTTCGTTGTGATCCCAGCCCGCATCTCCAGATGCAGAGGGAGTCGACTGATCATTGCGTGAAGCCATAGGTGCCGCAGGAAAAAAAAAATTCGGGGATCGGATTTCCCGTAGAAGAGAAATCGGCCGTGCTCTGATACCACTGTAACACACTTGGACACTTCAAGTCAAGAATCAACCACGACAGCACCAAATAACCACTTCAAAACAATCCACAGATCACAATAGATTTGCACTGGCCCGGCGGAGTTCCGTGCCTAGAGATATTGGCCACAAAGACTGGCGCCCCTTTCGGTATTTCTTCTTATATTAATCAAATCAAAGTACAAGAGAGTGGCTAGGGTTTCACCCTCAGACTCTGCGTCCAGATGCTCTGAGAAGTGAGGCCCTCACCACTAATTTAAAGGTTACAAGGGATGCCCAAAAGCAGAGCCCCAAAAGCTTCAAATCAAAAACAATTGCTCTCTCTCTCTCACAGAGAGTCAAAACTTGAAAGCAAAAGCATTCTCTCTCTCTTTCTCATTACGCAGAGAAAAAGCAAAATTTGCGTCGCTCATCTTTCTTTTCTTTTCTTTTTTCTTTTTTTTTTTAAAAAATTAATAGCCTCAGTGATTTCCGGAAATTAGGGTTTGCAAGAATTTTAGGGTTTCTGGTGTCCGTAGCCACGCCATCACTTTGTGACATACCCCCGTCATGAAAGCATTGTAATCGACCGCGATTACGCCTGCAAAACCGACAAAAGCCATAAACCGTCTTAGCAAACATTGACCGTTAGTACCTACGTACTAGGAACACACATCTAGCACATGTACAAAATCGACAGTCACATCACACGACATCACAGGACATCACCAGACATCACATGACATTCAACATTCATTCGGATCTTAGACCATGATTTATCGGCAATGTAGCTAGCAATCACATCTAGGTCCAATCGGGACCTCATCGATGTCCGATTGACTAACCCCTATTGCAACCATGTCTATTCGAGATCACTCAGACCAAAATGCTGCAGTCATTTCGTCTATCAGTTCCTGCACTCACAAGAAGTCAAGAACAAATCAGTATCATTATCAGGAATTCCATTTCATAACGTCATCCAGCAGAATACTGTCAGCTCTCAATATCCCTGAAGCTCAAAGAGCCATCAGTGACTTTAGTATCAAAATCGAGGCATCTGTTGACAAAGGAGCAGAGTAACTCCCCTCTTGTGCATCCCACTGCACCAGATCTTCGGCCAAGCTGAGTTTCTGGGTTCCGTTTGGAGTAGACTATGCTAAACCAAAACATCGAGGTAAAGTTTCACAATCCGAGGAGTATCTGCTAGGTCCTCCTCCTCCATCCACTTCGCATCAAATGCAAGAAAGTTCTTGAACTAAACCAAGAACCGCCTTCGGACTTTACCCTTATTCTTCGTATCCTTATGTGCCAAAATCTGTTCAGGAACAAGGATCTCCTCGTTTTCTTCCACTTCGGGTTGCTCATCAGGCACATCACCTTTAAAAGGTTTCAAGAGACTCACATGAAATGCATTGTGAATCCTCCTAGTATTTGGCAGTTTCAGTCGGAAGGAGACTTCATTTATCTTTTCAGTAATCTGGAAAGGGCCGTAGTATCGCATACTAAGCTTTGGAAAAAGCCTCTCCTTTCTCTTTTTCTTTCGTATGCGTGCCTTCTCAAAACGTAAGAGCACCCAATCATCCTCCTTCAATTTCATGTCGCGACGATGGCGATCCGCTGCCTTTTTCTGTCATTCTTGAGACTCCTGCAAAGTCTCGCGAACCTTGGCAAAAGACGTATCCAAATCTCGCGAATATTCATCCGCTTCCAATATCTAATATTTCGTGCTCAGAGGATGGAACCTTCGCAGCACTTTCAACAATCTCACATGGCGTCTTCCCCGTCGAAGAGTGTATCGTGTTATTGTAGGCAAATTCCACCAAACGTAAGTTCTTTTCCCATTGAGTCTTCTGATCCGAGATACAAGACTTCAATAAATCTAAAACCACTGAATTGGCAATCTCAGATTGCCCGTCAATCTGCAAGTGGAACGATGACAAGAATTGCAACTGCGTGCCAATGTTCTCCCAAATTGCCTTCCAAAACAAACTCATAAATCTAGGATCTCTGTCGGAGACAATCGTCTCAGACGTGACATGTAATCCGAAAATCATCGTGATCATTCTGTGTTCTCAGGAGATCAAAAATGAAATCCATTTCAATATTTTCCCAGGGGCGGGTGGGTATGGGTAAAGGCTATAACAATTCCTGTGCCTTATGCCTGACAAACTTGACCTTCTGGCATACTGCACACAAACTCTTCCAAATCCTTTTTGAGTCTCGACCAAAAGAAGTATCTCTAAACCCCTTCATGGTGGTAGCAATGCCGCGGTGACCCGTAAAAGGTGGACAGTGGCATTCAGTCATAACCTTTCCCGCAACGGCTGTGTAACGCACAACATAGTCTTTCTCATCAAGTAGCCTTCCCGAAGGGAGTATCCAGCTACTGTCTCCCCATCCCGTATCCGTGTGAAAATATCTGCAAAATCTGTATCTGTGGCATACTAATCGACCATATCCTCGAAGCTCCTATGATGTATCGCGGAAATAGCCAGAACCAACGGTTTCCGAGACAAAGCATCTGCCACCATATTCTTCTGTCCCTGCACATGGACAATCTGGAAGTGGAACTGTGACAAGATGTTCGCCCACCGCATCTGCTTTTCCGAAATCTGCTTCTGTGACAAGAAGTAGCGCAAACTCTGATGGTCTATAAAGACAGTAAAATCCGCTCCGAGTAGGTAATGCCGCCACTGAGTAAGAGCATGGATAACCACCAAAAGCTCTTTCTCATAGATCTGTGCTGTCATCTCCGGCCTAGAGAACAAACGGCTCTCGTAAGCTATGGCATGGCCTTCTTGCATCAAGACCGCACCCAGACTACGACCACAAGCATCACAATATACTTCAAATGACTTCTGCAAGTCCGGCAAAGTCAAAATAGGTCCCGTAGTCAATTTCTCTTTCAATGTCTGAAAGGCAATCACCTCTGTGGGTCCCCACGAAAAAGGTACTCCTTTCTGTGTCAAGGTATGCAAAGGGGAAGCAACCTCTGCAAGCTTCCGTATGAACCGCCTGTAGTACGAACACAGTCCCAAGAAGCTTCTAACTTCATGGACATTCCTCAAATTGGGCCAATCACGGATAGTCTCTATCTTGGCCGGGTCCATTTGCAATCCTGCTATTGCTGACACAATGTGTCCCAAAAAGTGCATCTCTGGTAGGAAAAATTCACTTTTCTTTGCATTAATCACTAACGTGTGATCTCGTAATGCCTGAAAGACTTGAAGCAGACGATCTCTGTGTTCTGCCTCATTCTTGGAGAAAACAATTATGTCGTCAAAGAAAGTCAACAAATAGCCTGTACTCTCGAAACATCCGGTCCATCATCTGGTTAAATGTCGCAGGAGCATTGGTTAAGCCAAAAGGCATCACCAAAAACTCAAATAACCCAAAAGTCGTCCAAAAAGCTGTCTTGTAGACATCTCTTGGCGCTATCCTGATCTGATGATATCCACTCTTCAAGTCAATCCTGCTAAAGCATGAGGATCCCTGTAACCTGTCGAGTATATCATCGATCCTAGGAATCGGAAATCTGTTCTTGATGGTGATTTCGTTGAGTGCTATAATCGATGCACATTCTCCAAGATCCGTCTTTCTTCAAAACCAACAACACTGGAGAGCAATACGGTGAAGTACTAGGCTGGACAAGACCCTTTTCCAAGAGATCTTTCACTTGGTTCATAATCTTTTCATTCTGTACTCTGCTCACATAGTAAGGTGGCCGGTTCAGTGGCGTGCTTCCAGGTATCAGATCAATGGTATGAACCATTGATCTTTAGGCCCTCTAAAAAGCAATCGGCATGAGTGTGGAGAAAAATCTTGGCGTTCTTTTGTTCCGGTCAAAACATATTCAACCTTTATCCATCGTTCAGTTCTCTCCCAAAAGACTGAGTAAAGAAACTGAAGTTCATCAAGTACAATCTCTAAGCCCTTCATTTATCAAAGTCGCTTTCTCGGCCCGGTAGTCAACCACGGCGTAGTTCTTGTGGTACCAAGGGATCCTGAGTAGAACGTCACTCGCGTGCCCTGAACACCCCTGTCATTGCAAACGGAGTTTGCCAATGCTCGGTGTAATGGCAACATCCCATCCGGGTGCTAGTCGAACTACCTCTGCCTGTGGCGTCAGTCTGTCGGGCGTAATTTCCAAATGGAGCTGCCAATTCCAAGTGAAAAGAAGTTGGCCTTGGCTCCTTCAAAAGAGCTTCCTGATCCTTCACTTTGCCCCAGAAGCGGCAAAGTTTGTACTTTCATTCATTAGATTCGGTGCAGGTTCCACGCCATGTGGTACCAGTTCTGTTTTTCTATATGCCTTTTCTGCCACGTTCCTCAGCTGCTCTCGAACTCTCAGGCCTGTCGTCGTCTTTATCATTCTGTTCTTTCTGTGCCTTTTTAGGGCACTTCGCGGACATATGTCCATGTTCCCCGTATGCAAAGCACTTCCCCTCTTTGATGAAGCGAGCTCTCTCCTCAGGAGTAAGCTTGGGTCGTGCATCCTTTTTCTCTGGGTTGCTCTTTTTCTTTCTACTTTCATTCCCAGAAGTCTGTTCGGCTCGTTGTGTCATGGCCTCATTTGTGGGGTAGGTCAGACTGCCAGAGTGAATGGCAAAGCCCCGCTTCGCATGACTCATCAACTCCTGAATAGAAGCTGACTTCTGTTCCAAGCAATGATCTCGGATCTCTGTAGGTAGACCCAAGGTAAACCGCTCAATCTGTTCTCTGAACGAGATCTTCTTGAATGAAGAGGCGGGTAGAAAAGAGCTCCAGAATCTTTCACAATAAGCATTGATTGTATCTTTCTTGGTCATCCAAAGATGGTTCCAAGCAGCTCGTACATCTCGTTCATATTCTTGCGTCAACCAAGAAGAAATAAAAAGCTTTTTAAATTTCAGCCATTTAACTGGCGCAGTCTTGTTTAAAAGAAGCGTGGACCACCAAGTACGAGCATTCCTCTTAAAGTAAGAGGCAGCTCTCCGAATCTTGGAGTGCTTTGAATAGCGTCCTCCCGCGAAAGCGATGTCAAACTGCTGTATAAAAGACAAAACCTTCGAAGCATCTGAGTATCCTGAAAAAGTATCAAACTTGATCGAGTGGCCACCTTCGTTAAACTCTCGGACTTTCTTGCTTTTATCTTTGAGAAAGTCATACTGGTTGGCTTTGTAAAAATTATTCTTGTTCGCATAAAAGTTTCCGATGTCAGAGTCTGAACTGTCCGTAGACGAGTCCTCTGTAGAAGTATCACTCACTGGGCGAGACTTAGACTTCCATGCCTTTTTCTTGCCCTTTCCGAAGCGTTGTTTCCTGCTTCGCTTTTTGCTTTTCCTGTCTTCTTCGCTCGAGTCTGAAGAGCTAGAAGAACTGTCAGAAGAAGAAGAATAGGTCTTCAAACTTGACGTGCTTCTTCAATTTCTTTGCCTTGTCAAAAGTCGACTGACGACCCAAATAACCTGGAAAGTCAGTGCTTTTCTTTTGCTTTTTGCCGTGCTTTTTGGCTTTCTTTTGCGCGTCAAAAAGCTGAGCAATCCGTGCATCAAGCATGTTCTCCAATTCCTTCTCCGTATATTTTCTTGGAGGCAGAAGGTTTCTTGAGAGCGGGTTTCGGGAGTGGTGTTGTGGTTCTCTGCCACTCCGTCTGTACCTCTTCCAAAGAGGTCTGGTTCATATATTTTCCCATCTTCGGGTCCTTGGCAAAATTGAGCATCATCTTTGTTGCATCGCCAATCAATTGCCGACGCTCCATCTCTCTTTGCTCCGCCTGAGTAGGCCCAGGCGGGCCATACTCTCTGTCTAAATCTTCGTTGTGATCCCAGCCCGCATCTCCAGATGCAGAGGGAGTCGACTGATCATTGCCTGAAGCCATAGGTGCCGCGGGGAAAAAAAAAATCGGGGATCCGATTTCCCGTAGAAGAGAAATCGGCCGTGCTCTAATACCACTGTAACAGACTTGGACACTCCAAGTCAAGAATCAACCGCGACAGCACCAAATAACCACTTCAAAACAATTCACAGATCACAATAGATTTGCACTGGCCCGGCGGAGTTCCGTGCCTAGAGATATTGGCCCCAAAGACTGGCGCCCCTTTCGGTATTTCTTCTTATATTAATCAGATCAAAGTACAAGAGAGTGGCTAGGGTTTCACTCTCAAACTCTGTGTCCAGATGCTCTGAGAAGTGAGGCCCTCACCACTAATTTAAAGGTTACAAGGGATGCCCAAAAGCATAGCCCCAAAAGCTTCAAATCAAAAACAATTGCTCTCTCTCTCTCACAGAGAGTCAAAACTTGAAAGCAAAAGCATTCTCTCTCTCTTTCTCATTACGCAGAGAAAAAGCAAAATTTGCGTCGCTCATCTTTCTTTTCTTTTCTTTTTCTTTTTTTTTTATAAAAAAATTAATAACCTCCGCGATTTCCGGAAATTAGGGTTTTTGGCAAAAATTAGGGTTTGCAGGAATTTTAGGGCTTCAGTTGTCTGTAGCCACGTCATCACTTTGTGACAGATGCCCAAAAGCAGAGCCCCAAAAGCTTTTAAAATAAAAAGCATCAGTTCTCTCTCTCTCTTAGAGAATCTTTTTTTTTGTAGAAAAAGCAAGTTCTCTCTCTTTCTCATGGCGTGGAGAAAAAGCAAGATTCGCGTCGCTCATCATTCAAAAAAAAGAAAAAAAAATTAATTTAAATTTTTTTAGCCTCCGCGATTTCCGGAAATTAGGGTTTTTGGCAGAAATTAGGGTTTGCAGGAATTTTAGGGTTTTTGTTGTCCGCCACGTGATCACTTTGTGACAGATGACTGGTGGGGGGGGGTACTCATGGAAGAGTCGCCATGCCTCGCCTGAATCCTGCTCTAGCCGAGCTAGAAACGCCCTCTTCTTTTGTCGTACCAAATGCCGAGAAGCAATCTGTGACTACCTGTGAGTAATGATTCCTAGAAGTACCTCCCTTAGAAGTCGGGCTCTCGTCTCTTTGCACTCCTCATCCTACCAGCTATTTTGGGGTGTGTTCCTAGAACGTCGTCGCTGCCAGCTCAATATGGGGGTATGCCTCTGCTACTGTGTCTCTATCAATATATAAGTGAGCTCCCCTAAAGGTCCCCCCGGATCCTCTGTGCATAAGCGTCTGTAGAAACCATCTATGAGAGAATCAGTCTCTGAAGTAAAAGTGTATTGGGTATGCATAGGTGTCTGTGCCAATGGAGCTCTGTTGAACTGGAATGAGAGGGTAAACGTGAGGAGAGCATGATCTACTGCTACCCAATAGGCCTGGGCCCGACTATAAAGCCTTGAATAGAGGGTATGAAACTGAGTTGAGCCAAAAACATAATCCACTATGCTGGCCCATGTCTATGAGGAAAGCAAGTGAACCCACTTGACGCTGGAAATCTATGGAGGCCATTCAAGATGGCCAATCCACGTGCAGTCCCCAAATCTGTCAAATATCCCCCATATCGAGTGTGATCTTCATCCTGGCCAATCCCATATCACTGACATCCAATTCTCTCAACATTTCCTCTGAGGTATTGTAGAAAGCTGTCTAAGACTGGTCCATCCTGGCATTGAAGTCTCCCAAAAGAATGACATCTCCATCCCTAGAGAACTCCCATATGTCCTCGTCCAATATCATGTAGGGTGACTCCCCCTTGGGCGATGCATAATGAGATGTGTTGGGGGCAAAATAGCATATTGCAATGTAGAGTGGCCTCCATGTCTCCGCTCTCACTCTGACCCACATATATCTGGCTTGCTCATCCCTCCGAACAATACGAATGAGGGATTGCAGCTTCTCCCTGAATAGGACTGCCACACCTCCTGACCCTCGTCCTCTATGCGTTGATCGCACTTCTTGCCTACGAGAGAGAGAGAGAGAGAGAGAGAGAGAGAGAGAGAGAGAGAGAGAGAGAGAGAGAGAGAGAGAGAGAGAGAGAGAGAGAGAGAGATTGATTGATTGATTGATTGATTTGATATTTACGTCCTCGGGGAGCCAAAATGACCCATGGGACCCTCGAAAACTCTAAGCAAACTCCCCTTGCAGGGGTGTGTGGTGTGTAGCACCCTTTGCCTTTTCCATGAGTAGTGTGTGATGTTCTAGAATACTGGCTAGGTATATGCCTAGAGCTGTAGGAGATGGGTCGGTTTTAGAGAGCAATTCCTCAAGAGTAGTGCATCCCCTTGCAAGCTGCTGAAAATCAGCGTGTATGTCGGTGTATGCGGGGCATTCTAGAGTCACATGTGTCTCATCCTCAATCTTTTGTAAACTGCATTGGGTGCATTCTCTTTGGCTTGCATCAATTTTCAACCATCCTCTTGTCTCTACTTTCAGCCTGTGAGCTCTCATACGCATCATAGTGATGGCTCTTCTTGCTCGGTGACACATAGGAGTTCTTATGTGAACTTGTGTTTCTGACATTTTGTATGCCTCCCAATACTTTGTGTGTACATGTTTGCAGTAGTATTCAAATTTAGATCTGTGTGTAGCCGTCTTCCATTTGTTGTGGAGACTGTCTAGCGCTGTCACCTCAAAATTCAGCATATAATCTCCTTCTTTTCCTTCTTCGATAGGCATGTCTACATATGCTTCCACATTCCATCTTGCAAACCATCTCTTGATGTCTTGTACCAGACTTGAGGAGAGGATTTTGCTCTTGTTGGTTTTTTGTGGTGCACAACCGACTCCCCATGCCACTTGTGGTATTCTATTGGGAGACATCTTCTTCACTTTCATAATGTATTTGTACATTCTCTGCAATGCTTTCATTTCTAATGGCCTGTTGCCTGTTTCCAACATCATCACGGAGTATGGTGTCGTCGTGTTGACCCCAAGATGTCTACATAAGAACTTCTTTTGTATCTTTTCTATTTCGTTCCATGTACTGGCCGATATGCTAGCACCCCAAACTTCCACCCCGTATAGTATGGTCTGTACTACGCATGTTTCAAATACCATTGCTTTGATCTCCCATCTTCGGATATTGCTTTGTGTACACATTTTCTCAAATTGGTAGTATTTGGCCTTGCCCGCATCAAGTATGCTTCTTACACAACTTCCCCATGTATGATTGGAAGGAATATCCATTCCCAAATATTTAAAACTATCCACCACTTCGATTGCTCGGTCTAGGTACATCACCTTGGGCTGATTTTCTATTTTGTGTGTTCTTATGGACATAATCTTCGTCTTTTTCACATTGACAGCTAAGCCCGTAGCTTCACAGAAAGCATGCACGGCATCCATTGATCTTTGTAATGACCTGAGGTTATATGCAAAAAGGACTACATCATCCGCATATATGAGAAGCCAAAGTATGAAAGCTCCAATACTTGGTATATCTTCTTCTATTGCGAGTGCTTGTTGTATGAAGTCCTCAAGTTGATCTATGCGTAATCCAAAAAGTGTTGGGGACAGAGGGCAACCTTGTTTCACTCCCATGTTACTTTCGAACTCTTGGGAGAAACCCGTTTGCATTTTCAACATGCATCTCACCTTTTTGTAGAGACGAGCCACCGCCGCTCTAAGGTGTATAGGTACTCCAATGTTTTCCATTCTTTTCCACAAACCATCTCTGCAAACTGTGTCGAACGCTTTTTTGAATTCCACAAAACAACAATACAAAGTTTTGCCCTTCAATCGGCTTTCTTCCATCAATACTCTGAGCGACATGAGGTGATCTATAGTGCTGTATTGACATCTAAAGCCTGCTTGACCAATTGCACGTTTGTCATTACATTCGGCCCATACACTGATCTCTTTTTCCAAAATGCTACCCAAGAGTTTTGCCATGCATGAACCAACCATAATAGTGCGATAGTTTTCTGGCTGATTTCTGTCCCCACTTTTGAATAAGGCCTTAATCCAGTTTTCTTGCCAATCTGCGGGTAGATCTTGCATGGCTGCTTGATTTAGGAGTCTATGGATCCATTCCTTGGCCACCTTGCCTGACCATTTCAGCATTTCCGAGCTCATGTTATTGGTTTCTAGTGCTTTCCCATTCTCAAGCTTTTGTATACCTTTTAGAGTTGCCTTCATAGTCAAGGGTTCTTTCGTTTGCAACTCGGGTTGATTTCCAATCATTTCCTTAGCATCTTTGTGTACATAAAGTTGTTCCACATAAGCATACATGTCTTCTTGGCTGATGTCTCCCATGATATCATGTCGTTTCCCTTTCATTTTCCGCCATGCCCCTTTCGGGTTCTCTTTGAAATGCTTGATCTCTTTTTGTTCTTTTTCCAGCTCATATCTTCTTCTTTTCTTTCGTAGGAGTGCATTATATTCTTTGACTAAAGGTGTCCATTCCTCCTCTGATTTGAGTGTCATTCTCAACCTGTGTTTGGTTGCCTTACATTCTTCATCAAACCATGAATTATGTGGCATGCCTTTTGCATCTTTCTTCTGTTTGCGAGCTCTACCCATTACAGCTTCAAGAGTTGTGATCATTGCTTGTTTGAAAATTAGCCACGTGTCTTCAACATTGCAGGGCATGTCATGTACCATGAGTATGCTATCAAGAAAAGTCGCATATTCCTTTTTCTTGTCTATTTGCATTTTGTATGACCAAGTCGGCTCTACTGCTATCTTTTCCTTCCTTTGTGTGGGCACTCGTAACCATACGTGAATGGGTGTGTGGTCCAAGTTTGGGGATCGTTCTCCCACCGCAAAATCATGTATTATGCGTGATCCATCATAACTAACCAACATGTAGTCAATGGTGCTCATCCCTTTATTGGCCGTGTAGCATGTGTATTTACCCGAGTTTGCAAATTTCCGCGATCCATTTATGACTAACATTTGCATGGAGTTCATCATGCTGATCAAGGCTGATCCTTGTGGATTTGTTATTTGGTCATGAGAGCACCTCTCCCACATAGGATCGGGGGTGTCATATCCCTCCTTATTGGCAGGATGTAGTGTGAAATCCACAACTTGCATTTGAGTGTGTGCTATACGAGCATTCAAGTCTCCCATAAGCATGACTATGCCCTCTTGTGTGTAGGTTTCAATATCTGCATACAATTCTCCAAAAGGATCTCCTTTGTCTATTTTGAAGGCATTATAGAATGACGACTCTCTATGCGGTATGTAGCATCCAGCAAGGAATATTGGCTTATCCTTTGTCTCAATTTTGATCCAGATATATCTTTTATATTCATCAACCTTGCTTATTTTGATCACCTTGTGCAATTCCTCCTTGTACATTACTACAACCCCGCCTTGACCCCTCATTTTCATACTTGGCATCCATATGGATTAAGTCATATATCCCTCAATGCAAGGGATACGACATGCATCATGTTCCCATGTTTCAAGCAAAAAAAGTACATCTGCTTTAGGCAAAACTTCTTGCAGACCATCTCCTTTGTGCCAGGGGAAACCCCGACAATTCCAACTTGTTACGTGTATATCTGTGATCCCATGGGTCCCTACCTGTCATGCCTCCTGTGATGTCCCCGTAGTAGGGGATGCGTTCTTCTTTATGCGTTCTTCATATGCCTGTCTCCGTTTTTTTTGTTGCATGGGCGTCCTGTCCTCACTAATGTAGATTGTGCTATCTTTTAAGAAAATCCGTGCATTCTCAAGGATGATGGCTCGTTTGCGCGCATCTAACAATGTGCATACAATCGCACGATTGCCCTCGGCTCTTTTTTGGCCCACACGGTGTGCCCCGTATACGACCACGTCTTGCATTCCAAACTTGTCTATGATGATATCTGTTACATCCGTGTTCAATGTGAGCACTTTTTCATTGTCAGATTCGGGTACGCCACGAATCACAATGTTCATATTGCGTTTCTCGCGTTCATGGTATTCTGTCTCATCCACATTTACATACCCATCTGTCGCATGTGATATAGCATGTGAATTCGCATGGCCGTTCCTTACTACATTTGCCCATGAGTTTGCATGCCCAAGTACATTTTGTTGTGTGGCGCATACATTTGCAAGCTTCTCCTCTTGGGTAGTTACCTGCTTGTTTAAAGTGTCTTGTAATGCTTGAAATTTCTCCTCTTGTTGCGTGATTTTCAGGTCCTGCATCTTGATTGTGTGCTCTAACTCCTGGTTTTTGAGAGCAAGTTTCTTAATGTCCTCACTCTGCCTCATCATCATTTCTTGCATAGATGTAATGAGACCCCATATGTCTTGCATAGAGCATACAACCGGACTGTCCATTCTTGTGGTTGTACCTGTGTTTTTCCCTGTACCTGTAGTTGTACCTGTACCTGTTTCTGTTTTGGGTGGAGTAGCTAGTTTTTCTTTCGTGTTCGCCATTGTGCGTATTGGTGATGATCGTACTGATAGGCCACTTCTTGAGACTCGCAGATTGACGGCCTCACTCATACATGAAGAGAGGGATGCTCTGTTATTGAAAATGAGACTCAGACTAAGACAGCCTGCGTGCGAGCAACAGGCATTGGCCTGCGCCTGAGGGAGAAAGGGTCTGACCTGCGCGCGCGTCAACAGCAGTTAGAGAGAGAGAGAGAGAGAGAGAGAGCAATAGCAGGCATTGGCCTGCGCCTGAGGGAGAAAGGCATGACCTGCGCGTGCGTCAGCAGCAGCAGTCAGAGAGAGAGAGAGAGAGAGAGAGAGAGAGAGAGAGAGAGAGAGAGAGAGAGAGAGAGAGAGAGAGAGAGAGAGAGAGAGAGAAGAAGAAGAAGAGAGTTTTAACGTCGTAGGAACTATCCCAAGAGACCTTAAAGATCGAGCCGACGAGGAGTTGAACTCAAGACCTGTTATTCAAGAGGGAAATGGCATAACCAATCTACCACACTTGGGTGATAGAAAGGTTATACCATTTTCCTCTTTTCATTGGCACACACACACCCGAGAGAGAGAGAGAGAGAGAGAGAGAGAGAGAGAGAGAAATGAAATGAAATGATATATTAACGTCTACAAAAGGCCAAAATGACCTATGAGACCAACTGATTATAATGATGAGTCTAGTACCAAGTCTGGGTACAAACAAAGAAAACTACAAACAAGGAAACTGATAGGAGTGCTACCGACTCCTATGGGTGGCTGGTAGGCTGATCAATGGTATCATGCCATAAAGATACAAAGTGGGGATAAATGTCACCATGATACAATATAACAGTAGCATGAAGCCTATCCTGATCGACACTCTGTGTGTCGTGCTAGAAACCTGTGGATCCTCTGCCGCAATCTCCACCGGTGCTGCGTGGCTCCCCTCCTCATCAGTCGCGGTCGTCTCGATCTCCCTAACTCTATAGCTCGATCAATGAGAGTACCGCTGGTGTGTGTATGGGCGGGAACCGAGCTCTGTGATGGTGGTGTCCCCTCTGCCTCTGTGGTACTCAGACTGAAGAAATCTGAGATGCGTCTCTGGGACTGTCTCTGTCTTTGCCCACTCAATAGAGCGTCTCTATGTCTCTGTATCTCAAGTAGGAATAATCCGAGACATCTTTGATCTTGATATCTCATGACTCTATCTAGCGAGTCAAAACCATCTCTGAATAAACAATGAAAGCGTCCCCGTATCTCATAGTAGACTGTGCAGCGACATATGTAGTGAAACTCTGTCTCTGGCTCTGCATGGCATAACTGACATATCCTACTGTCTGCTGGTATGCCTCTGAATCTACTTGTCTCGATCCCAAGCTGGTGTGAAGATGTGCGAATCTGGCCTATAGCACATCGTAACCCATGAGATAGATGTGTGTCCATGTAACTGGGCCGTGTGACAAATCCGTATGTCGTGAGTTGGAGAAGATGCTCTCTATAGAAAACCCTCTTCGTACCCAACTCCCGTGCTGGCTCTATCCATGTCCTCTTGCTATCAAGCTGGATAAGATCCTGCTGAATGAGTCTAGTAGTCTCCATCCGTGTAAGAGCCAAAGATGGTGCATCAAGAGAATACTGGAAAGGGGGCAGCCTGTCCATGCTGAAACCGTGCCTCTGAAACCATGAGCTCATCTGTGCATACCAACATGATGTATCTCCCTGTAATGCCAGCTGTCTAGATGACTCAAGAGCAAGCCTGGCATACCTGTCCCTGGTGGTGTCCCATAAGCTGTGGACAAATGATACTAATCTGGTGAGAGCCTCAACCTCCATAGGTGGGGCAGCCAGCTCCGCTCGTATGATGTCATGTGGGACTGAGGCCTTGGCTCTAATCAGCCTAGAAATCATAGATATCAAGGGTCTCTCCATATTACTCCATCCAGCACTGTCAACAGACGGCCCCCAAACCTGAACCCCGTAGTGCATAACTGAAGCGACCAAAGTGTCGAAAAGCCATAGCTTTGTTCGAGGTTCCTGGAACTGAACCTGCGAACAAATCCTCTCTAAACCGCCTAGGGCTGCATAGGCACGAGTCAATCTAGTGTATGCTGCCACTTTCAGTGTGAACCTCGGTCCACTAAAGACCACCCCAAGATATGTGTATGCATCAGTGTACTCCATATTGTCCTGCCCATATGTGAAAGTAGGTGCTGATCTCCTAACCCACTGTGGCGTGGTATTAAATACCATGACCTTGGTTTTACCAAGGTTGACAGACAATCCACTATCCTCTGCAAAACTATGCAATGCGTCCAAATGTCTCTACATACCCTCTGATGAGTCTGATATCAACACGATATCGTCAGCATATAATAAAAGAGGGATCCATGTCCCAGCAAGCTGAGCACCTCTATCTCCTCCTCTGTCAATATAATCAGAGACCTCATCAACATACATACCAAATAAAGTAGAGGACAGTGGGCATCCCTATTTCACTCCAATAGTGGAGTGAACTATGTCAGACATCCCCTCTGATGTGCGTACATGGCCCATCACTGAACTGTACAATGCCATAATCCCCCATATCAGCTCTGTGGGTACCCCCAATTCTATAAGTCGGCGCATCAATCTGGCCCTCGGTACTGTGTCAAAAGCTTTGCGGAAATCCACAAAGCTGCAGTATATCCGTCTACCATGTGCTCGACCCTCCTCAATGATAGCTCTGAGTGTAGAGAAATGATCTAGTGTGGAGAAACCCCTCCTGAAACCAGCCTGCCCAGGTGCCCGTATGCCCATAATCTCTGCCCAACTGCTCAGCCTATGCTCAAGGATGGATGCATATAAACGTGCCAATGTGTGTCCTACCATGATAGTACGGTAATTCCCCGGCACTGTGGGGTCTCTTGTCTTGAAGATAGGTACAATAGTAGATAATCTCCAAGACTCACGGAAGCCCTCACACATGACACGGTTGAATAACCGTGCAAGCATCTCTGCCAACAAATCCCCAGCATGTATAATGTGCTCTGCTACCAAACCCTCATGATCCTGTGCCCGTCTGGTCTTCATCCTGTCAATGGCCTCCTTTACCATCTCAGTGGTAAAGAAGGTGCTCGTAGCCGGACATGGCTGTGGTGGATCTGGTAGTGGTGGTTGTCCAGGTACAGTGTATAAAGATGCTGCATACTGCCCCCATATCTCTGTAGAAGTAATCACTGGTGGGGGAGACTGCTCATGGAATAGACGCCAAGCCTCTCCTGAATCTCTACTAAGGAAGAGCTGATACAAATCTTGCTCCATCTGGACCAAGAAAGCTCACTTCTTCCGTCGCACTAGTCGTCGTGTAGCAATACGAGACTGTCTATAGGTGATCACTCCCAATGTAAGCCCGCGCTGTATCTGAGCTCTACTCTGTCGACACTCCTCATCATACCAGCTGTTCTAAGGCATGTGCCCAGAACGACGTCTCTGACCAGGCTGAGTGTGTGGGTATGCCTCGCTGCCCCATGTAATGTCACTGTCAACATAGATGTGATCTCCTCCACTGTGTATACTGGCTCTGATATGCATAAAAGCCTATGTATCTCCTCTGCATAGACTGAGTCAATCTCTTGTGTAAAAGTATAGCGTGGATGTCTACCACCCCGTGAGGCCTGAGATGTACTGTACTCAAAGGAGACTGATAATGTCAAAAGTGCATGATCTACTGCTATCCCTACAGGCCTGGGCCCCACTGTGAAATCCTATATGTGAGAGATAAAGCTCGGATGTGTCAGAACATAGTCTACAGTGTTGGACCCATGCCTGTGTGGAAAACAAGTAAAACCTGTAGACAATGGGAAAGTCGGTAAGCCATTCAGTATGGCTAAACTGTGAGTAGTCGTCATCTCCCTCAGGTATCTCCCATACTCTGTATGCTCTTTGTCGTGTGAGCATCTCTCAAGTCCCATCTCCTCTAGCTCTAGCTCTCTAAGCATCTCCTCTGAGGTGTCATAGAAGACCGTCTGTGAGCTGCCTTTCTCCATCTCTGGAGAACTCCCATATATCATCATCAAGTACAGAGTAAGGAGACTGTCTTCTGGGTGAAGCATATACTGAAGTGCTGGGAGGAAAATAGCATATGGCGATGTACAAGAAACGTCCAGTCTCTGCCCTCAGCCTCACCCACAAGTATCTGGCCTGATCATCTCTCCGAACTATGTGCAGTAGTGGTTGGAGCTCCTCTATGAAAAGAACTGCTACACCTCCTGATCCTCTAGTCCCATGCGTAGATCTGGTGCTTGTCTGGCAAGCTGTCTCCCATCTGTATCCTGATATGTGCGGCATCAACTGTCCTGGAGCCTGATGGGTCTCTGAGTAGAAAACAATGTCTCTGTCTCTGAAGCTATCCTCAAAGGCCCCCACATCAAGTCTATACGAACCATTACAATTCCAAACCGCCATCCTGAGAGTGGTCCCATAGGTCTCGCGCCGTCATGTAGAGCGGTGCTCTGTAATCACTACTCGTCCATTTCTGTAGAAAGCTAACTTTCCCTTCTCCCTTGTTGCTATAATCTCTGGCATGACCTCTCTCATATGTGCAAGCTGTGAGAGCGTAAGATCATCTCCTAAAAAGATACCTGTTTTCTTGAGGGTTGGCCTCTTCTTTAAAAAGTCTTTCTTTTCTTCCATGGACGGAAAGCGCAAAATGAGAGCCCGTCCTTTTGAACTCTCCCCATTACCTTCACTCTTCTTGCCCACTCTCCAAGCTTGTGTGTGCGAGGGCTTCTCCACCCCCATCATGGACATGAGGCTCTTCACCTCTTGGTCCACCTTATCTGAATCTTTTAGGCCGGTCACTCTCACGTGTAGAGCACGTACCCTTCTTCGTTGATTCTCTTCAAGTGTCTTGTTGATGATGTCAGGTGTAGTCGGGATTTCCTTGCCCTTTCCCTTCTTGACAACTTCAATCCATTTTTCAATCTCATCCATCTTCTTTTGCGTTTTGGAGAGAACCTCCACCCATGAGGTCTTCTTTTCTCCTTCCTCCTTTATTTCTTTGACTTGTTCTCGTATACTATTCAGCTCATCAATCATTGATGGCTGAATTTCTCCATCTTCAAGGCGTCTGTAACAAACTGCTGACGTGTCAAAGCCTAAAGAATGGAGCCAACTTACAAATGCCGGCCGAGGGGCCTAAACCCTAAGAAGAACAAGCGACAGAAGAAGTGTCACAAAGTGATGACATGGTTGCCCGAGTGCAAAAAACCCTAACCCTAATTTCTGCCAAAAACCCTAATTGCTGAAACCCTAATTTCTGCCAGAAACCCTAATTGCTGAAACCCTAATTCTGAAAACCCTAACCCTAAAACCTGCAAACCCTAACCCTAAAACTGCAACAGCGTGGCTGATTTCCAAAAATTGCGCTAGCATGATGACGTGGTAGGTTGTACGGATTTCCGTGATTTACGCTTGCAGCTTTTGGGATTGCTTTTTGGACCAGAAGCTTTTGAGTTTGAAAGCTTTTTTTTTTAACTGCTTTTTGGATCAGGAGCTTTTAAGTTTTAAAGGCTTTTTACTAAAATTGCTTTTTAGGCTAAGGGCCTTTAAATATGAGGTTAGGGCTCATTCTCTGGCATGCTTCCTAGAGAAGGTGCAGAGTCTGGAGTACCGGCTTGTACTTTGATGATAAAGAAATACCGAAAGGGGCGCCAAGGTTTGGGGCCAATACTCTCTGGGGTGGAATTCCGCCACTCCGTGTCGCGTGTCGTCTCTCTCTCTCTTTCAGTTCAGTTGTTATCGAAGTGCTAAAAGTCTATTCAGTGTGTTCTTTTCTACTAGCACGTGGTGCCCGCCTTGTGACAGTGGTATCAGAGCATCAGACGTGTGCTTTTCTGAAAGCATACCGGTCCTACAAAAGAGCAAAGCTTGTGGAATTTTATTTGAAGTATCTTGGCCCTCCAACCCGGACTGCCACTCCCACCCTTACTTCATCGCGCATCGGGCGCGCTCCCGTCTTCACCGCAGTGTCTTACAGCGCATAAGCCAATTAAGATCACTTACAAGAGAAGGATCCAGGTTTGTTTCAAGTCACTGTTTTTCTCAGAAGCAGTGCCATGCAGATGTTGATGTCTACAGCTACCAAGCAGCATACTCCAAGTACTTGGCAAGCTTTCAAGAAAATTTTTGCCCGAAGTTATATGGTTTCTGACATCTTCCTTCGGAGTGCAACTTCTGGCAGAGTGGGTGCTTGCCATGGAAACCCTAGCAGATTATAACTTGAAGTTTCTCGACATCTCCTAGTAGATGTCTCTTCACGAGCAGATGAACTTGGAGACCGAGTGCGATTGCTATCTTGGGACTACCATCGCCACCAAAGAAACACTGTTTGTACAAGAGCTGATGGACCATGCTGTGCTCGGCTACGACCATATGGAAGAAACCTAACCTTAATTTTTGGTGCAGGTTTCAGGATGGAAAGTCAGTCGACTTTTCGAGCTTGATTGATGTCGAGATTTCTTTTTAAGTTTGAGTTCTGTTTGAGCTTGTTTGGTGATCCTGTTTGGAATTTGTTTGAAATGGATGGTATCTGTTTTGAACCTGTTTTGGTGCCGATTTGAATTGTTTGACTCTGGTTTGATACTGGTTTCAATGATTGGTGATTTTACTCCCGGGTGGAGAAGTGAGAAATACTGTTTTGGATTGTCTGAACCTCGGAACGACGCAGGCCGATGCCTGGGGAGCGTTTCGTTGTGTGTTTGTAAACCTCCGAACGACGCAGGCCGATGCCTAGGGAGCGTTTGGTTGTATGCTTGTAAAATAATTGTTGTTGTGACTCCCGGCCCAGACCTGGATGGTTATGCGGGAGGAGTATTAAGAAGTCTGAGCAGTGGTTACTCTCAGCACCTCCAAACGACGCAGGCTGCGGTTTGGGGGGGCGTTTGGTTGTAAAAGGCCTCTATATCTCCCGGCCCGGACCTTTTTAGGTTATGCGGGAGGACTGATGAGGGAGTCGTTGAATATCTCCCGGCCCGGACCTTGTTAGGTTATGCGGGAGGAGTGTTCATCGGCGGCTTTATGTTTCTATGTCTTGTAACATGCATATGTAAACATTTGTGTTGCATTGTGATGTGCCAACGACTGAATATTCTTGATTGGATAAGATTGCTTGGGTATGTAATTTTAGTGCATCAAGACACCCGTGGAAGATCAGTACGGTCTGGGTGTGATGGCTAATTTTACTACGCCGGAATATCAAGAGTTCCGATCTGGACGAAGGGAGAAGCTAACTCCTTGATCAAAACAGCCGAAAGGAGAAGCTAACTCCTTGATCAAAAGAGCAGAAAGGAGAAGCTAACTCCTTAATAAAAAGAGCAAACTGATTGTCCCTCGGAATGTCCCTCGGAAATTTTTGAGCTAACTTGAGTTGTTTTGCAGATATGCTGTAATCGCGGACGATTACTCTCTTTCAAGAAGGGGAGATGTAACAAATTGCTGACGTGTCAAAGCCTAAAGAATGGAGCCAACTTACAGATGCCGGCCGAGGGGCCTAAACCCTAAGAAGAACAAGCAACAGAAGAAGTGTCACAAAGTGATGACGTGGCTGCCCGAGTGCAGAAAACCCTAACCCTAATTTCTGTCAGAAACCCTAATTGATGAAACCCTAAATTCTGCTGAAACCCTAATTCTGAAAACCCTAACCCTAAAACCTGCAAACCCTAATTCTGAAAGCCCTAACCCTAAAACCTGCAAACCCTAATTCTGGAAACCCTAACCCTAAAACTGCAACAGCGTGGCTGATTTCCGAAAATTGCGCTGGCATGATGACGTGGCAGGTTGTACGGATTTCCGTGATTTACGCTTGCAGCTTTTGGGATTGCTTTTTGGACCAGAAGCTTTTGAGTTTGAAAGCTTTTTTTTTTTAACTGCTTTTTGGATCAGGAGCTTTTGAGTTTTAAAGGCTTTTCACTGAAATTGCTTTTTAGGCTAAGGGCCTTTAAATATGAGGTTAGGGCTCATTCTCTGGCATGCTTCCTGGAGAAGGTGCAGAGTCTGGAGTACCGGCTTGTACTTTGATGATGCAATATTTAGAAATACCGAAAGGGGCGCCAAGGTTTGGGGCCAATACTCTCTGGGGTGGAATTCCGCCACTCCGTGTCGCGTGTCATCTCTCTCTCTCTTTCAGTTCAGTTGTTATTTAAGTGCTAAAAGTCTGTTCAGTCTGTTCTTTTCTATTGGCACGTGGTGCCCGCCTTGTGACAGCGTCCTCCCTCTTTGGTTTCGTCGAGTTCCTTCCGAAGGGCTGAGATGCTACCTTTTAAAGCTTGAATTTCATCCCGGAACTCCTTGCGTTCTAGTTCCCTCGCCTGTTCCTCCCTGTTTTTCCATTCAAGAATTAAATTCTTCTCTTTCTTCCACTCATCCATGTGGGCTTTGCATTCTTTCAACTCCCTTTCAATGGCTGTCATCCTCTTGTTTGTGACCATGTAGTGCGCCGCCATCTTTCTTGCCTTATTTGTTTCAGTTATTTGATTCACTTTATAAAAGAGAGGAGAGAGCGACCTATACGGACCGCATTATGCATACATTTGTTTCCACATTCAGCCTACATGGCATATATTTGCTTTCCGTACGTGTCAATGTGCAATTTCTGTGAATTCTGCAGTTTCCAAATTCCTTGTAAAAAATCCCTGCAATTCTGAAAAATGCAGGTTTTTGAAAATTCGAAAGTTCGGAAAATCCGGAAAAGCCGAGACTGTGGGAATTCCTGTGGAATTCCTCCTGGAATTTTTTTATTTTTTTATTTTGAATTTTGCCGGGTGTATGTACCTGCGGGCTGAAGGGGGGGGGGGGGGGGGGGGGGGGGGGGGGGGTGATGTATGTACCTGCGGGGAGCTGACTGCGCAGAGGCAAAACCACCACGCTGAGGGGTACTGCTACGAGGAAATCACGCACAGTGTGTGCAGGACAAATCACGTTCAGAGCTTGCAGGTGAAGACGTGCAGGGCTGGAGCATGTCAGCACGTGCAGGGCGCGCAGACAGACAGCTCGCACAGGTGGGCAGAACGCGCAAGGCACCTGCTGGGATTGACGAGCAAGATGGCTGCGCGTTGGTGAGAAAAACCTCCAGATGCCTGCGCAGTTAGGGTTCGCGATCTGTGGTTGCCTGTGTCTGCTCATGCCCAATAGTGGCAAACTCTTATAATTCGAGAGAGGTACAAGGCTCACAACAATCTGCCACAATGCGGGGATACCCCCCTCTCCCCATATAGGGACCTAACATGAATATCTGACCCCCACGACCCATAAAATGTGGGGATAAAATGAGGCTCACTGCAAATAGTAGGGAACCTAACCAAAAGGCCACCAATGGCACATTGGGCAAAAACTAGAACATTCCCCCACATGCCTAGAATCTGGAAACACCTTACAAGGCCGTGCACAGCCATAAAGAAGCCCTCATTCACAAGCTCTAGACCGAGTAACCGAGGAGATGACCTCCAAAACTCTAGTTTTCTTAATAATTGACTTTTGAATTTAAGTTAATAAAAGCAATGTTTTTGGAGTGGATTTGAAAGTTGCTTTTTGAAGGCCAAGTGCCTATAAGAGAGAGGCTATGCCTCAATTGTAAACACAGATCTAGGAATGTGTGATCATACAGTTGTAAATTCTCTTTACCAATGAAGAAATCCGACAAGAGAACTCGACAGGCTCACGAAAATTTGATGGCGAAACAATACCATCTGCAGCAGTAGGCTACAACCCGCTACACGAGCAGCACGTGAAAGCATGAGCGCAAAGTCGTGCAGGAGGTAGAGAAGCCACCATTGCCAAAAACTAGCAGGAAACACACATTCATGACAATAGGACTCTCTCTCTCTCTCTCTCTCTCTCTCTCTCTCTCTCTCTCTCTCTCTCTCTCTCTCTCTCTCTCTCTCTCTCTCTCTCTCTCTCTCTCTCTCTCTCTCTCTCTCTGCGCACAGGCAAATGGGCCACCACCACCACAAAGCTCGGTTCCCACCCATACACACACCAGTGGTACTCTCATTGACCGAGCTATAGAGTTGGGGAGATCGAGACGACCACGACTGAGCAGGGGAGCCACGCATCACCGACGGAGATTGCGGTAGAGGATCCACAAGATTCTAGCACGACACCCATAGTGTCGATCAAGATAGACTTCTATATTGTATCATGGTGACACTTATCCCCATTTTGTACCTTTGTGGCATTATACCATTGCTCAGCTTACCAGCCACCCATAGGAGTCGATAGCACTCCTATCTCAGTTTCTAGTTTGTAGTTTTCTTTGTTTGTACCCAGACTTGGTACTAGACTCACCATTGTAATCAGTTTGGTCTCATAGGTCATTTTGGCCTTTTGTAGACGTTAATATATCAATTCATATCTCTCTCTCTCTCTCTCTCTCTCTCTCTCTCTCTCTCTCTCTCTCTCTCTCTCTCTCTCTCTCTCTCTCTCAGATCTATCGGCAAGCCTTGAAAAAAGGTGTGTAACCCCGGAAATTGCAAACACCATGCAATTGCTCCCCACGTCACAAACCCACATGTATGCCCACTCTAATCAACAAACAACAAACTGCCATCCACATTCGCTGTGCATATGGACAAACCCTGAAACAATGCCTCAAAGACTCAGGCTCCAAAGTACATCTCGGATCATGACCAATGATTTTTGCCCAAGTGCCTACAGGCAATCCAGCATGTGCTATCATCCACATGAAAAAGCAGATCCGGAGGGTCCAAATGCAGGACAAAAATTAACACTAGAAAGCTGGGAGGATGCGTTGATCCTGCCACACCTCTGATTCACGTGGACGATGAGGTGGATGCCGGGTTCACAAAAGAAGCCTCCTCCCAAGGGAGATTGTGACTCAAAAAAGGATAGAGGGGCATCAATATCACTCAAAGAAGGCCAATGCCACTCTCCAGGATCCCCGTCCAACTAAACAAGGGGCTTGCCCTGCCAAATCCATAGTCTCCGAAGTAGAGCCTCCTCAACAATAAAAACACGGTCGACACACGATCTCCTCTGGAAGGAGCCACCCACTCTAACTGGCTGCCAATGGGCAATCAGCCTCTGACCAGGTGAAACCTCACCCTGAAAGTCCAATTTGATGTGATGTCCACGATGGCCAGTCTCGGCGATGCTAAAGACTAGAGTCCCCTACTCATGAGATGGGATCGAAGTACACCCACCATTCTTGATGGGAAGGGAAAGTAGTCTATCCATCAATCAAGGCATGCCAATCGGGTGGAATGGTCTCATCAATCTCTCTCATACGTGCAGTAACCCCTCTGCGAATCCCATAGGTTACTCCAATAACTTGTGCCCCAACCAAGGAAGCATCTGACCAATGGCGTAAAGAGCTTGCCGTTCAGTCATCCCATCTAGCCCAATCAATTTGTCACGTGTCCCATCTAGCCCAATCAATGTGTCACGTGCACATCTAACCCTATGTGCATGTGGACGAGTTGTAACTCCTACTTCTAGGGTTTAGGTCAGCCTAGGAAGTGTTTTGGCACCCTTTAGCCTGTATGCAAGACGTGCATGTCCAGGCACTATAGTGTAGCTGCATTCCCAGGCACTTTAGTGTAGCTGCATACCCTTTGATTGCACAAGAGCACAAACTGTGTCTACTAGGTGTAGGCATTGGGGAGTGTTCCCATTAGTACCAAGCCTAGGCCAAATTGCATGTGAACCACCTCTTATTAGTAGGTCTTCAGCTTATTAATAAGTGACTTTTAGCATCATATTTTCCAAATCTTGGGGGCTAAATTGAGGCTGCCCGACCCAGCAATATTTTGCTATATAAGTAAGCCTATGGGGTCACTTCAAAGCAAAGAGAAGTGACTGCAGTACCGCAACACAAGAACCCAAAAGCATTCAGCGTTTTTCAGCACCTCATCTCCAGCGTTTTCTCAGCCCTCACCTCAACGTTTCCATCAGCAGCAGGTCACTGTTTTCAGCATGGCAGATTCGGCCCACCATAACCAGCAAGATCCAGCATCCCAGATTTCAGCCCCATTATCACCAGCAAGTTGCAAATCAAGTCAAGTTTCCTAGCGTTTTCAGCCACAACAGTTTTCAGCCTTCATCACCAGCAAACTGCAGAATCCAGCCTTCAAGCATCAGCGTTGTTAAAAAAACCGCCCTTAGCCTCGTAGTATTAAGCATCCACAGCAAGTACCTATTAGCATCTCAACATCTAGGACCAGTGTATAAGCATTTGTGCAATCTAAAGCAAATACCTCTCTAGCGATAGAGAGTGTAACAAACTTGGACACCCCAAGTCAAGATTCTACTGCGACACAACAGAGATTTACTTCAAAACAATCCACAAGAGACGACACGGCCCGACGTAGTTCCTGTCATAGTCGACGATGCGGAAGCATAGAGACCAAGGGGAGTGAGCACGAGAAATGAAATGAAATGAAATGAAATGATATATTAACGTCTTCAAAAGGCCAAAATGACCTATGAGACCATCAGATACAAAGTGGTGAATCTAATACAATGTCTGAAGTACAAGTACAAAAAGTACTGAAAGTAAAAATGAAAACTGAAATGAAGTGTGAAATGTGAAATGTGAAAATGTAGAATAGGCCCTCAATGACAATCTGGGTGTCGTGCTAGAATGCCTCTGATCCTCTGCTGGAGTCTCCGTCAATGTAGTGTGCTCCTGTGTCTCGGTCGTGGTCGTCTCGATCTCCCGAGCTCAATCGCCCTGTCAATGAGGGTGCCTCTGGTATGAATGCGGGTACAACCTGTGCTGGTGGTTGGTCTCTTGGCTCCCTCAATCCAAAGAAATCTGTGATCCGTCTCTGCGACTGTCGTACTCCATGTCTCCCCAACAAACTGTCTCTATGTCGGTGTAGCTCAAGTAGATATAAGCCAAGGCATCTCTGGTTCTGATACCTCATGACTCTATCTAGGGGTCCAAAACCCTCCCTGAATAAGAAATGGAAGCGCCCTCGTATCTCATAATACACAGTGCACTGGCATATGTAGTGTAGCTCTGTCTCTGGCTCTCTACCGCATAGTTGACATATCCTAGACTCTGGTGGTATCCCTCTGAATCTACCCGTCTCAATCTCCAGCTGGTGTGAGGATGTGCGAATCTGACCAATAGCACATCGCAGATCATGAGATAAATGAGTGTCCATGTAGTTCGGACGAGTCACAAACCCATCCCCTGAAAGTTGGAGAAGGTGCTCTTTGTAGAAAGCCATCTTCGTGCCCAACTCCTGTATCGGCTCTACCCATGTCCTCCTGGTGTCCAACTGTATAAGATCCTGACGAATGAGTCTAGTGATCTCCGTCCGTGTGACTGGCAAGGAGGGTGCATCCAGGGAATACTAAAAGGGAGGCAATCTATCCATGCTGAAACCATGCCTCTGAAACCATGAGGTCATTTGTGCATACCAACATGATGCATCTCCCTGCATCGCTAACTGTCTAGAGGACTCAAGAGCTAGTCTAGTATATCTGCCTCTATGTGTATCCCATACACTGTGCATAAAGGACACTGATCTGGTAAGAGCCTCGATCTCTATAGGAGGGGCGGCTACCTCCGCTCGAATAATCGCATGTGGTACAGAGGCCTTGGCTCTAATCATCCAGGATATCATAAATACCAAGGGTCTCTCCATGTTCCTCCAACTGTCATGATTCACAAATGGTCCCCAAACTTGGACCCCATAAAGCATAGCTGAAGCAACCAAAGTATCAAAGAGCCATAGTTTTGTTCGTGGTTCTTGAAACTGAACCTGCGAACACATCCTCTCTAGCCCTCCTAATGCCGCATAGGCTTGGATAGTCTAGTCTCTGCTGCTCTCCTCAGGGTAAACCTCGGTCCGTGAATACCCCCCAAATATGTATATTCATCTGTGTACTCCACAGTGTCCTGGCCATATACGAGTGTAGGTGCCGATCTCTTGACCCACTGTGGTGTGGTGTTAAACACCATAACCTTGGTTTTACCAAGGTTCACAGATAGTCCACTATCCTCTGCAAAGTTGTGCAATGCATCCAAATGTCTTT